>NC_092814.1:382966402-383268277 GCF_023375885.2 Dermacentor andersoni | reverse complement strand
CCGGCATGGTTTCCCATTAACTTGCAGGTCGTGAAGATATGGACTTAAAGGTCCCTTATTCCGTCTTTTTCTTCCACATAGAAGAAAACTACGCTAGGCTTCCCGCAGTTTACAGTGATATGTCCAAGTTTGTGGCACTTATAGCAGCGGTTCGGTCAAATTTTCTTTTGTGCTCGTTTTGTACGGTTTCCTCGTTTGATTTCTCCTCGCTCTTTTCTGAGGTCTTTTCTTCCACGTCAACAGGCTCAGGTCCTCTAGTCTGCGAACCCTTTTTGAATGGAAACGGTTTCCGTGGTCCATTTTGGCCCTCCCAATTTCCGTCCTCGGCGTTGATCTTTCTACGAGTTGCGTACTCTTCGGCTAATTCAGCCGTCCTTTCCACAGTGTTTATATTTCCTCTCTCTTGCACCCACAGCTTCACAGATTGTGGGATGCTTCTGTAAAACTGCTCTATGCACATGCATTCAATAATCACGTCTATGCTGTCGTACGCTTCCGCGCTTTTCAACAACTCGACTAGGTTGGCCTTTAAGTCGTATGCAAACTCCGGATATCCCTCGATATCCTTCTTGCCTGTGCTTCTAAACCTTTGCCGAAATGCTTCGGCTGAAAGGCGGGACTTTTTCAAAAGGCTAGCCTTAACTATCGCATAATCAATGTATCACGCGCATTTAGTGTGGCGATTACTTCCGCAGCCTCACTCGGCAACATAGAGAACAACCGCTGTGGCCATGCACTCGGGCCGAAGTTCATCTCGCAAGTCGTTTCAAACTTTCCTAGGACCAAGCCTATGTCGTTCCCGACCTCAAATGGCTTTAACAGCCTGTCCATGCGGTATGATTCTGCCTTACTTGATCGTCCCAGAGGGCCTTCACTTCCTTGAGACAACTCCAAACGTTTTCTTTCAAGCTCAAGTTGCGTTTTTCGCAACTCGCGTTCCTCTCTGTGCCGTTCTTCTCTCTCTCAGTCCCGTTTCTCTCTTTTCCTAAAAAGTTCTAGCCCAATTTCAATGTCCTCCTCACTGGCGTTTTCGGAAATCAACTTCACTAATTCCCATTTTTGCATTTCCTTGTGTACCTCTAGGCCCTATTCCTCACCAACAATCAACAATTAATCTCTCAGCAGTGTCCCTAACTCCATGATTGCTGCTTTACTGCCTTGGTCCTGCTCGCTAAACCTGCCTAGGAAAACACAACCTAGCTAACAATCAACAATCTAGCTTCCCTACTGTTCTAAACTGAACAACCACAAAATGAAGCCTAGAGAGTCAAAGCAAGAACCAAGCACTCACCGCAGACACAGCACCACGTCGTAAAGTCCGTCTCACCGCTGCCAGCCAGTTGTGAAGTTTGGGAGGTAAAATCTCACCACTGGCCACCAGTTGTGATGGTTGGTGTCGGGCATGAAATAGATGGCAGCTGGCCCATGCCGTCATCCAACTTATCCACGCTGAGGACTTTGTTGAAGGGAAGGACTGCTTCTCATCGAGAACGAGGAATATTGGAATTATTTACAGTATCTACATGAGAACGTTACAGTTTATCAGTCTAACATGATTGAAAGAGGAGTGCACACTGAGGAGCCGACAACGGCTCCTTAAATACACCTTGTCCTCCCTAGATCCCTAGGTGAGGAACAACGGCAGTTCACCACCAATTCGGAGCGTCCAACGCCATCGTAGCCGACCCGCCTTTGAGGGGAGAGCCCACGCACTCACTTCCGCACAAGTTGCACTGACCCCGCCGAGGTGAGTGGGTTGTCGCGGACACGGTGCTGGACGCGAGAAGGCGCCTCTTTATCCCAGAGTCGACTACGCAGACAATGACCGCCGCGTCTGTCCATCGACCGACGACTTCTAAGCTGCGTGAGGCGGCACCGCAAAGCATCTCCTTCCAGGAATTCCCCCGCTCCAACCAGACCCTGACGGTGACGGAGTACACACTAAGAATACTTGCTCCACCCACTGAGGCTAGCCATCTCGGCGCCGTCCCCATCTTGACGTGGCGCATTCTTGTCCTCACAAAGCAGGTCGTCGCCGCAGACCTGCCGGCGTCGAAGCGTTGTTGACTCGCGGATTGTAGTCCTTACAATGTGAGTCATCGCAGCGGGCCAGGCAGATTTGGCCCTTTCGAAGCGAGTCGTCGCCGCAGACATGGTGGCGCCGTTCCGTCGTGGTTCCCCGAAGATCGCCAGACTCCGCCGGCCGTTCGTAACAGTGTTCGGTAGCCAGTGTTTCCTCTGATGATGTTTGTAGCAGACTCTATGCTTTGCAACACAGGGCTAGACAAAATGTAATTTTGCTACTCCCGCAAATGGCATGGCTCTGGCATGACTGTGGGTAGGTTCACGCAGAAAGGCTGCGGCCTGTGCACAATACTGTTGCATTGTTAATCATTACTGCCTGAATAATGCTAGGTTCTTTGGCATTTACTGGATTGGGTCCGACCTCACGGAATTCCATGATAAGACAAGGTAACAGACAAAACACAAGGAAAGCGCGTTGCCAGTGGACGGTCTTGCTGTAACCCTTCAGCTAAGTAGCCCAATGAGTCACTTGCATTTGAAGTGTATCATTTGAACTCGCAATTTTTTATCAATTAGGATTTTCACCTCCTACACGCGAGTTCGTGACTTGTGCGGATAGATGTAGGTTCTTTGGATATTTAATTTAACGACTGAGCTTCAAGTTTAAACCAATATAAGCGCTGCGAGAGACATCATACATTAGAGCGCCCACAGAATTTGCGCCATTTGGGGCTGTTACTATTAAAAGTACGGTACCCGAGCTTCTGTGCAGTCCCCCCAATCTTATATCTCTGGTGCCTCCAGTAGTGGAACTTGTGACCTCATTGCGTTTTTCTGCCATGCTTATTTATAAACCACAAAAATTACACAGGCCCTTATAGAGAGCTCTACTGCATTTCTCGCTTTTTATCTCTTTAATATTTGCGCGAGCTACCTGCCGCAGTGTGCAGTGCCAGAAACAATATTCCGCACAGCGCTTTATGAAACTGAAATGCACACAACTTGATCAATTTCTCTATACCATCGCCGCGGTCACGTCCAGTGAGAAATATACGAAATTAGCAATTTTTCTTGATGTCTTTTTTTATTTTAGACAGAAAACATGAGAGAAATAGTTTGGCATCATTGTAGTTTGTCACTTGTGCAGAACAGGATGCAGAATGAACGAAAACCATGTGAATAACGCCCATATTGTAGTAGCTGCCAGAGGCGAGTACTCTCCCTGAAATCATGTCAGCCGTCGCATTTCTTCGCCACTACATGCCGTGTTCATGTAAAATGGCCCGTGTATTTTTCTGAGAGTGGTAAACCACCTCAATATTTCTCTCGGCACTCCTACACGAGGCTAAGGAACGAAGGGCGCGTGCAGGACAGGATGAGACATATAAGAGAGCACTGGCCTGTCACGTTAAGATGTCCATGTACCTACTGGATGCGTCCCTTCCACCGCGCGGTCGCCCTTTGTAACAAATAAACACGAACAGGGTTTCTTAGTGAAAACTTGTGATTATCTACCTTGTCGTCGCATCATACCTTGCTCATCATCCGGTCTTGTGTACAAGACCGCCAAAGAAATAGCTGATGCGCTTGCTGATTTCTTCTTTAGCAGCGAACTACAGACACCTGCGCATGACAATTCCGTGCCCCAGCGCCTGCCACAGTATTTCTTTTTATTTCCAACTACATCCCCGGAAGTTCTAAATATTATAAACAACATCAAAATAACCGGCGCCAGCATCGATAAATTACACCCTTCCCATATAAAATTAAATGCACCCTTATTAACAGATGTCCTTGCAGACATAATCAACATCATGTTTAAATGAGGCAGTTTCCCACAGGAACTTAAACAAGGCAAGATCGCCCAATTTTTGAGAAAGGTGAGCGCTCTTTAATTTCCACTTATCGCCTCATCTGTGTATTACCTTTTTTTACCAAGATAATTGAAAAACTTATAGAAAAAAGCCTAATTACCTTGCGAAATTTAACATTCTCTCACCATTCCAATATGGCTTTCGCTCGGGTTACTCGACCGAACTTGCTCTTGTTGCGCTAATCGATCGACTAAAACTCGCTATCGATGAAGGCAATTATGCAGCTTGAGTATTTGTAAATTTAAGCAAAGTGCTTCAGAAAATAAATCATCACACCATATTTTGTAAGCTTCAATCATTCGTAATTACCGGCCCAGAAATTTGTTACTACAAAATACTTGACAGAATGCAGGTAGAAACTATTACAGTCGTTCAGTCTAAAACCATGTTCGCTAATACTAGGTCCTCTTTTATTTTTATTATATGTCAATTATCTACCTAACTGCCTCTCTTCTTCGAAATGTATACTTAATGCAGATGATGCTACTATCATTAAATCCGATGAATGTCTTACAACTTTAGTATCTATCCTTAATTGCGGTTTACGCAGCCTGCTGGAGTGGTGCCATGCTAACCAGCTACAGATAAACCCGTCGAAAACAAAAGTTGTTGTATTGACTTCCCAACAACGAACACTTCACTCCATTCCTCCTATCTTTCTTGGCACAAGTCCTATCCCTGCAAGTTTGTCGCGAATTTATTTATTGCTTGCAAATTTATTGTTTGCAAATTTATTCAACACTTAACCAAAGTAAAACAGAAGATTACCTACGGGATTAGGGTGCTTCTAAAAGCATGAAACATATTTAACCATCAAATATTACTATCATTATACTTTTCATTTATTCATTGCCACATTAACTAGTGCGTTACTGGCTGGGGAAACACTTACGCCACCCATTTAATCTAATTGCAAATCCTACAGAATCAGGCTATTAGGATAATTACATTTAGCCCATATAATGACAATGTCTCATATCTTTTACGACCTAATGACATTCTTTCAGTCACACAACTAGTTAAATATATCCTAGGTGCCTTTTTGTTCCATCAAATCGATTACGATGCGATAGCTTGATACCACAATCTTCTCTAATAAATACTAGTTTCACCAGGTTTGCAATAAATAGGAACTTCATTTTCGCCAAAATACATACTAATTATGGCAAGCAGAGTGTATATTTTTCATCTATCGCACTCTGGAACACTGTACCATTAGATATAAAAACACTTAAAATTAACGAATTCAAGAAACGACTAGAGGATAACATTCTGTGGAAAACTGTTGCCTAGTTCATACTCACAACCATTCTTTCAGGGTGCCTTCATTTCATGTTCATTGTCATACAATTATGTTTCTGTTTTTGCCTTGTATATTGACATGTGCACTTGTTTATCTTTTCCGGGTGACCGCTTGTCACCGCCTAACAAATGTTATCGCACAGCGCAGCACGCGCCTGCATGTATCGGAAGTTTCTCGAATATTCTCGCTGAACTCCACGGCGCTATCAGTAACAAACTCATACAGGTACCTAGGAGTCGAAATAACTAACAAGCTAACTTGGGTGGACCATATCACGAAACTCTGTGCTAACACTTCCAGAACACTTGGTTTCATCCGAAGATCTCTGGCTATGTCCCCTCCATCCATCAGGCAACTAGCATACGAAACATACGTCCGCTCTAAAATGGAGTATGCCTCACCCATATGGAACCCTCACCAGGTTTACTTGATTCAGTCGCTCGAAGCCATTCAGAACCGGGCAGCCCGCTTCATAACTTCCCAGTACTCACCTTGGGACAGCGTTACTGACATGAAATTGACTCTCGGACTCGAACCCCTAGCACTCCGCCGGAAACTGGCAATGCTCTGTCTTTTTCATAAATTATACTTTAACTTTCCTGCACTGCGCGAGAACTTACTACATGCTCCGATACGCTCATCTCACCGTTTGTTTAACTCCCTTAGTATACAGCGTTTGCATGGTTCTTCCAACGCCTTTAACAAATCCTTCCTCCCCATCGCCATAAAAGAATGGAACAATCTTCCCGAAGCCGTGGTTTTAGAGTCAAATCCCTCCAAATTTAGACAGTTAATATCAGACCATTTCAATCCAAAATAGCCACTTTTCCTCACGTTACCTCTCCCAGCAATCCGTCTTGCTTGTGTCATTACCTATTTTTCCTTTTCTTCTTTTTTGCCACTTACGTTTAGCATGTTTCACATTTACGTGTACACTTTTCTTTCAATTTATTGCTATTCAGTTTGAGATATTTTCATTGTTTTGTTTATACCTGATGTTTTCTACAATTTATTATTTATTTTTCTGTTGCCTTTGTTTGCATTCTTTTTTTGAGCTAATGTATGGCACTTTCACATCGCTGTTTCCCCCCCCCTTATGTAATGTCCCCGAAGGGACCCTTAAGGGAATAATAAATGATGATGATGATGATGATGATTATCGATGGTTCTTTGTCTTGCGTTACAGTTAGGTCTTGGCGACGGATTACGGCTGCATCGCGTTGACCTATGGCTTGAACGTGGCGTCGTCAGGTCGTCTTTCGTCGGCGTATTCTCTGCTTCTAGACTTCGTCGGGACGGTGGCGTGTCCCTGTTATGTCGTCGAGGTAGTCCCTTCGGCGTCTTCGTCAGCGGCGGAGGATCTTCGTCAGTTCGAAGAACAGCAACCGCACCTCCGTCGGTTGCTGCTTTTAGTTTTCCGGATACGGGCTTACAGAGCAGCCCCAGGCTGGACCAGTGTATGGACGGCGCTGTGCCGACAGGTAGCGGCCTGGTGATGGCGAACGGGATGGTCGTCGAGAGCTCCACTGAGTAGCGGCGAGGTAGGCGGCTATATCGCGAGGGCGTTCACCTTGCTGCGGGCACGGAGAGTTTTTCGCGGTATGGGCATCGGCGGTAGATATGTCCGGCTTCCCTGTAGTGACAGCAGAGCGGGCGGTGGTAGGGGGCGCGCCAAATGTCCGTTTTCCTCGCGTAGCTGCGCTGGGCGGCGGGTGGGCGTGCTGGCGGCGGCGGCGATGGACCACGGAATTACAACGTTACAGGGCCCTGGTGCGGTCGCGGAGGGGGACCTTGACGACGGGCGACGGCGGCGTAGGTCATCGCTTCCGGCACAGGAAGCGACGATTCGGGCTGCACTTCGGTAACGCCCAGGGACCGTCGAAGTTCGTCCTTGACGATGTCAGTGACTGAGGACACCTGAGGTTGCGAAGAAGGAAACATCTTGCGCAGTTCTTCGCGCACAATGGCCCTGGTAGTCTCTTGGAGATCACCGAAGCCTAGTGTTTGGATGGCTCACTGCGGCGTGAGCACTTGGCGATGCCTTGGCACTATGCCTAGTGTGCATTTCTAGAGTTTTCAATCGTCGTTGCTTCTGTCAACGGTCTTCGGTGGGTTTCGGATCAGTCCGGCGAAAAGTTCTTGCTTTACGCCTTGCATGAAGAAATGCACTTTTTTTCTCTTCGGACATATCCGGGTCGACGTGCCGGAAAAGACGGGTCATCTCTTCCGTGAAGATGGCGATGGTCTCATTGGGTAGTTGGCCTCGGGTTTCCAGCAGAACTTCGGCCCTTTCTTTCGGAGAATGCTCGTGAACCTCCTCAAGAAGTTACTGCGGAACAGGTCCCATGTTGTAAGGGTGGACTCCCGGTTCTCGAACCAAGTCCTCGCGGCATCTTCCAAGGAGAGGTACACATGTCATAGCTTATCCTCAGAGGTCCAGTTGTTGAAGGTCGCGATCCTTTCGAAGGTTTTGAGTCAGGTTTCCGGATCCTCCGATTTAACTCCTACGGAAAGTAGGGCGCTGTCTGGGTTGTTGAAGCACGATGGCTGACACTGGTGCTGCCATTGTGATTGTCTTGGCCACAATCTTCTTGGTCTTCTTAGGTAGAAGTCCGTGCTCCGGGGGCAGCTTTTGTAGACAGCGGCTTGCACGATGGTCCGGGACTACGTTGGTGTTAGTGATTATACGTTCGAGTTAGCAAATTATACTGTGCTCGTCACGTCACTTACGATGTTACTTTATTAGTTGTCAACGAAATTATGTTAGTGTTTTTTGTCATGACAGTTATGCGCATGTAATTCTCCAGTCATGCTATTCATACCAAAACCTGCAATTATTCCATGGTAATAATTTGTTCAAACTGCTGTAACTTGCGTTTTATTATGTTTACTCTGCGAAGGAGGTCCCATTGCAGTCTTTGACTTCGGGACCTGCTTCTGTATATTAACATCTTGTAATCTTTCTAATCCTCTCAATAAAAACCGATTCTGATTCCGCGCAGGTAGACAACGAGTGCCAGGCCATAGACCACTTGTTTGCAGTCTTGCCCACGCCCGTCTCGAACGTCCTGCTCGCTGTGCACGTGTACTTGCTGCAGCAGTTCTCAGGTATCACCATGGTCATCCTGCACGCTCACACCGTGCTCTCCGCGCCCGGCGTTGCCGTGAGCGCCTCCACCACGTCCATCATCATTGCCAGCCTTCAGGCGAGCAGACCTCACTCTGTCTTTGTATTGGCTGTCAGCATGCTGTGTGAGCTCTCCGTTGTCGGAGGGTTTAATTATTTCAAGTTTTCACAAAATTTGACTATCACTCGCTGCGGTGACTTGACGGCTATTTCAGAGAGAGCAGCCCGTGCGGCTGCTTAACATGGGTCCACGGGTCCACTTCGCCGTGACCGCGGCTGCACTGCGCTCAAAGCGAAAACGTCTTGTTGCGTTTTGCGTCAGACATATCTTGCGGTTCATAGTTCAGACTCGGGCATTGCTGATGCAGATATGAATTGCAAAATAAAAGGAATAGAGAAACGGGTTTATTTACATGTATAAATATTAACTGGGCCAAGCGATACGGGCGCCCACTTTAATTTGGGCCACCGTACACGTCCCTGCAGACTCTCATTTCCGCCTGCTTGCCTGAAAGATGCGCGTTTTTACATTTCCTTTTCCCCGGCATTCTACGCAACAGAAATTCTAGAACTTGGTTCCGGTCAATCAGGAGTGTCGAAGTGTTCACCGCATCAACCAGGGGGTGCGAAGATCTTGCTGAAATCCGCCGCCGACGTTAATCACCGACTGTTCAACTTTCTCGAATCTAAAAAATTGCTCGATCCTTATCAATGTGGATTTAGCGAAGGTCGATCCACAACTGATCACCTCGTGCGAGTTGAGGTATACATTCGTGAAACTTTTGTTCACCAGCATGTCTTCCTGTCGGTGTTCCTTGAGATTGAAAAGGCTTATAATGATTTAACAAACCTGGTTGCTCAGGTATTGGTTCATGACTTAAAACAAAGGTTACGGTGCTGAGCAGACAAGGACGAAGTGAGACACCAACGCCCGCATGTGTCGCATGTGTCTCACTTTGTCCTCGTCTACTTAGCGCCGTAACCGTTGTTGTTAAGCTTATAATGAGTATGAACGCCCTTCACAACTCCTACGAGAGTTATAGGGTCCCACCTTCATACCATACCCAATGTAAATACCTTCATGTGACCAATAAAAAACTTGCGAAGAACTTGACCAACTTATGACACCACTTGTCGTTACAGAATTTTGCGTCATCTCTGAAATCGGTATTCATGACAACATACATAACGTAATAGAAAGCTACTTATCGAATTGTAGACTATGTGTTAGGGCTGGCAATGTTCTGTCCAGACCATTTATTCATGAGACTGGACTACCACAGGGTGTAATACTTAGTTGTACCCTTTTCATTGCAAAATGCATTCGTTACGTACATACATACCGGGAAGTATATTGTATGCTACTTACGTTGATGACGTGCAGATTAGATTCAGATTATGTAGCCTCGCATTCTACAAACGACAGGTTCAACTTCGCCTGAACAAAGTGTCCAGATGGGCACAGGAGAACGGATTTGCAATAAGTGCGCTGAATAGCTGCTGTGTCCGGTTTTCGAGTAATAGAGGCCTGGTCCCAGACCCCCATATTGGGCAGCATGACCGAAATTTGCCTATAAGCAATGAGCAAACACTATGACAGCGAAGCTGTTAAACGCCAGGTTCTGGCGGTTTGTGTGCTTAGGGAAGAAAGATGGCGGCCACCTTAGAGCTAAAAGAGCTGAAACATAAAGCGAAAGCGTATCACCGGGTATGCCACAGCTGCATTTAATTGCGTGAAGTGTAAAAACTTATTTTGAGAAAAAAAATGCCGTAATGAAAAACCGGAATAGACACTGTTTGGGATGGATTGCGGTTTGACGTCACGGGCTTTATAGGCAAGCCACGTAACCTTATCTCAGTTGCCTTCTACCTATGCAATTGGTAGGCTACGTGCGTTGTGGACTGTTGAAAAGCAGCGCGCCTACATTGAACACCGTCATGAACAGAAGCGGGAATGGCTGCGGTGAATGCGGGTGGCACGCAATACAAAGATCGTGCCACAAACGCCAAGCGTATGCACATTTGGTTGGATCCCCCCTACCGACTCCACTCCCATCGTAATCGTGGTTGATTTCAGCATAGACGTGTCTCGGCCAGATCGTAAAGTGGTTCGTGGCGTTTCTCCTAAAATGGTTCGGCATTCAATGTTGCACAAACATCAGTGTGCCCACGATGCGTCATCGGACTTGTATAGACCTGACATTAGCCAAGAATCTTTCCAGTGTCGCGACAGAGCCATTGGCCGTATGTCATAGCGCTCATAAAGCGATAGTACCTTGGTGATCAAATAATAAATCCAAAAAAGCGAACAAAAGAAGGTTAAAGATAAAAAAAGCGTTGAGTATGCAATTTAGTAAAACAGCAATAAATCGTGAAAAACGAAAATCATTGTGGTATGTGTCTTGTTTTCAATAAACATAATAATTAGGAACATAATTATCCTTATATATACAACTCTGCTGGTCATCCCTCTTCAAAGAGTGGAATGGCTTTGAAGTTTTAGTCATTATGTTAGATGCAAAAAGTACCTTTATAGAAAACCTGAAGTACACTTAAAACAGATGCCTGAACAACATGAACATTCTATAAATCCTGTCCCACACAACGTGGGGTAGTGACAGGCAGTGCATCATGAGCATTTACAAAGGCCTCACACGAACATGTTTAGATTACGGGGCCATAGTGGATCAATCGGCTTCTCCTAGCACCTTGAAGATGCTGG
This sequence comes from Dermacentor andersoni, assembly GCF_023375885.2. Classification (NCBI taxonomy): domain Eukaryota; kingdom Metazoa; phylum Arthropoda; class Arachnida; order Ixodida; family Ixodidae; genus Dermacentor; species Dermacentor andersoni. The sequence continues at coordinate 383,257,226 of NC_092814.1, read as the reverse complement.
AACCTGTCCATTACCTAACTATCCGCCTGGCAACCGGTGCCCTGAGGGCAAGTCCTACAGAGAGTCTCTACATTGAAGCTGACAAGTGGTCGTTCAATCTTCAGAAGGCGTACTCCAATCTTTTATCTACTTCCTGAAAGTTAATGCAAACCACGAACATTCCTCTTATGTAACCGTAAACGACTCATCATCTGCAACACTGTTTATTAATCGACCTGCAGCAAGAGAACAATTCGCTTTGCACACAACAAAACTTAGTGAAGAAGTGTGTGCTACACTCCTGGAACATCGTCTGATGACCCCAGAAATGCCATTACCGTTGTCGTAGTGGCAGCTCATAGAATGTGATACACTGTTTGTAGTCGTGACAAAACACGCTGCAGAAGCACATATTAAAATGCATTTCCTAGAACCCCACTACAACTCCTCGTATACAAACTTTTACACTGACGACTCTAAGTCACATGCTGGAGTAACCTTTGTAGCCTTCGGTTCATACTTCGGGGAATCCGATGTACTGCATTCGGAAACCAGTGTATTTACGGCTGAGGCCTATGCAGTATTGTCGACTTTGAAGGATGTAAAAAAATCTGAAATTCAAACGCATCTATATATACAGATTCCCTAAGCATCGTAAAAGCCTTAAAGGGAAGCTGAAAGGTTTTCCAGAAAAAATGAGTGAACATCTGTACATAATGGTTTTCAACCCTCCGAATTCGAATATCGTATCGAAATTGAGCGAAAGAAAGCGCAAATATATTTTATTTCGACGAAAAGTGCATCTCGCGCGTCTCGTTTCCGGCTGTGATTGGTCGGGCGCCTCGTGAAGTCAACTCTAGTAACCGACCGCTGCCGCTACACATGAAGCGCGGTGCCAGGTAGTTTGGTGCTGTTTTTCTGAGACGGTAATGGAATATTTAGAGAGACTGCGTTTTTCTGAGGAGTTCGGCGTTACTCCCTACACGTACGAGCCGATTGCGAAGAGCCGGCCTCTCGAAGAAGCAAACGATGCTGGTGCGAGCAGTGCTTTCGACGCGAACGAAAGCAGTCTTGGGATCTCCTCGTGTTGGAATTGCTCTTTGGTGAGTATGTTTTTTGCAAAGCGATCTAGTGATCTCGCCGACCTTTCGCCGATCTAGTGAGCTCGTTTCCGGTCAAACAACTGTAGTGTTGTGTTCCTGCATGCCTCCTCGTGGAACGTAAGCGGGGATGCGATCGTCGCCATTTGTGCGCTGTCCAAAGCTGTCGGCAATCTACAAAGACGGTTTAAACGCGTGAAAAGCTTCCCGGTTCATGCAGTACGTGTAGTGACCTTCATCTGTTGACTACCACGTTGACTACCACTCACGTTGATTACCACTCACGTTGACTACCACGCACGTTGACTACCACTCTACATACACGCAGACGCACCAACAAAGGAATGCAGGGTCGATCGAAGCAGATTACGATGGCACGCACGCAGAAACAAGCGCGGTCAGGCACGGTCGCGGACGCTGCGAAGGAACGAAACACTAGAGTTGACGTCACAACACCGCGGTTTCCGGTCTCCGCTCGCATCGTCAGCGTCAGCAGCAGCTCGCGGCATTCGACATGGGGCGGAGCTACAGCGCAATTTCAACCGACGATTACGTCGCTCCTAATTGAAAAAAAAACCGCGAAATTTTACCTACATGGTTTATAAGGTTCCCGCATCCGTATATGAGCGTCTTATTGAATTCGACAGACTCTTCAGCTTCCCTTTAATGTCACTCGGTAAACAAAAATATTCTGCACTTATTGATCTCTATTCTGTTCTTTGTAGAGCGTATATATGTAACCAGCATGTCGTTATATGTTGGGTCTCTGGCCATACAGGCATCGAGGGTAGTGTGCTAGCAGATGAAATGAAGACGGCGATAATATCACACACAATTAACCCTAACGCTGTTCCATCCAGAGGGATAAACCATTCTTGTGAAAGAAACTGCGAAGCCACTGGCAGCACATGTGGGACGCTGAAACGAATAATCATCTTCATTTGATTGAGCCCCATTAGGGTTTCTGGCCCTCCGTAGAGAAAATACGTTGAAAAATACGAGAAGAAACTGATGTCCAATTCTGTCATATCCGAATAGCACAAACATATTGCACCCGCAGTATTTTGCTGACTGGAAATGAACCACCAACGGGTGGTAGATTTGGTGGGAGGCTGACCACCATCCACGGCTTTCAGGAGTGTCGGGAACCTGAAACAGAGATAAAGCAACATTTCCATCTAGCATATCCCACTCTTGTCCCTCTCCATACCGTTATATTTCTTCGGAAAGAACCACTTTTTAGCGCCAAAGCAGCCTAGGTTTCTTGAACGATGTCTTACACGTTATTAGCCCAATAAATTCATAGCGCATCTTCTCCCCAGAAGATGCCGCTGTGATAGCAGATTTGCATAGCATGCGCCTTCGGGTCCTTGGGTTTCAATGGCTCTGCTAAGGCCGTTGTGCTTCTTCAAAATGTTTACTTCTGACATATTTTAGTATATCATCGTTCTTTCACAATATATATTTCATGTACATAGCATACTTTATTAGCCATTACCATAATTTCATTACATATAGGTGTTACGCACTTACAGTGCCCGTTTTTAGGGCCCCTTACAGCCCTGTCACATTCACCTCTCGTAATTCATCGCTCCACTTCGAACTCATTAACACTGGCTTGGTGCTCTTTGGCCATAGGGAAACATGTTAGCTACATCATTTACAGAAGGAGTGGAATTAAGCAGGACAAGCTAATCCTCAATATGTCTAAAAAGGTTTGGTGCTCCTCGCTTCAGACATGCAAACTTCTATGACCTTGTCATGATAGGCCAAGAAAATATCACTAAGTATCAGTGCCAGACACGACCAAATGTAAACCCCTCTCTTTTGAACATAGATGTGTCGATCACATTCCTCTTAGGTTGGCTTCAAATAGAACATGAGAAGGTCTGAGAACCTAGTCGCTGAAATGCCTTATAGTTTGAAACCCAATCACTGCAAAATTATCAATAAATTCTTCACCACATGCCAAAACGTGGCTTTGCGGCATGGAGTAACATAAGTTCTTCACGTCAATAGAAATTGCTGATATGCCCTTGTCACAATTCGTTTTAAAGAACTGCAACACCTTGCTAGAGCTTCTTGCAATAAACGAATCATGGATGTTCAACAAGCGAAATGCATCTTGAAGAAAACTGGCAACCGCTTTCCGCAAAGTGCCTCTCTCTGACACTATCACTCTGAAAGGCCATTCGGGTTTGAGAGTTTTCACAGCAAACATGACATTTAAGTGAAAGTCCTCCTTTTTGTCCGAACACTTTTCTAGCGGAGCTAGGCTGAGGCGAGAGCACAATTTTTTACCCTCAGACTTTAAATTCATTAGTGAAACCCTTTCGCATCTTTTATTACGGAAGATACCGCTTCAAACGCCCTTGCCAAAAACTCAGCCTAAGTGAGGACGACAAAACGACCGTCTTTATTCACTGGTAGGACGCACAGGTAATTATACTGCAAGAACGGCTGCACGCGACGAACATGCTGATGGGTCGACGCAAGTTTCTTTCCGGACACCACATTAACAGAATCATTTCGTTTATCGCAAGATGCTCGAATGAGGTGGGGCAGTTCTTTAGAATGAAATGTGACAAGGGCATATCGGCCTTTTGTATTGACGTGAAGGAATTATATTAGTCCATGCCGCAAAGCCCCCTTTTTATATGTCTTTAATAATGCATTGATCATTTTGGAGTAATTGCGCTTCAAACTAAGACAGGCATTTCAGTGAGTGGGTTATTAGAACTTCTTACGTTTTATTTAAATTCAACCTACGTGGAATGCGATGGACACATATATATGTACAAAAGAGGGGAGTTCGCATTGGGTCGTGTCTGGCACCCATACTTAGTCATATTTTCTTGGCCCATTATGTCAAGGTCATAAAAGTTTGTATGTCAGAAGCGAGGGTCGCCAAAATCTGCAGATATCTTGACAGTTATCTAGTCCTGTTTGATTCCACTCATTCTTCAAATGATGTAGTTAACATTTTTTTTTCGATCTCTTGACCGTGTGAAAAAAACACATGAAATACTAGTCAATAATTAAATCCTGTTTTTAGACTTGACAATTTCTTGTTCGAGAATCATGTATATTGGGAATGTCATTCTCGCGACAGTAAGATGCTGCTTCCGCATCATTCATCTCATTGTAAGCTAGTGAAAAGAGCAATCACTAACCTGTTTTTTGACAACGCGCTCCGCAAATCATGCCCCTATAAATTGCCTAGAAGCTTTGACCTACAGAAAGAGCGTCTATCGGACGCAGGATACACTGACCACGTACATGTTTCAGTAGCAGGGCGTGCGTTAAAGAAGTTGAAGAAACAGAATGGCGCGCACATGAGCACTTGTGATAATATGAAAAAAGGTGGTTGTGCTGTATTTGCATAACGTTTTACACACACTGAAGAAACTCGCACGAAATGTTAAACTAGATATGGTATTTTCCGCTTCGCAGAACTTTCTCAGGTTATGCAGTGCCTCAGATCAGTCTGCCAAAAAGCGCGCAGGTTATAAAAACAATCGTCGGCCCCCTATTGTATCTTACGTAAAGAATGTGGTGTACCGCTTTCCGTTATGTGCGAAGGTTTACATTGGGCAGTCTGGGAGATGCCTGAATGATAGGTTAAGAGAACATAACCAAAAATAGAACTGATACCGCGATGGTCATGTGTCTGTGAATTCTGCATTGTGCATTGTGTCTGTGTCCGTGCATTCCGGTGATTGTGATGTCAAATCCTTGCTTGATAAGTGCTCTGTTTTGTAAAGAAATGTATATAAAGGTACGCCAGAAGTTGTTTAAGCTGGTTTCATAGCGAGGGCTGCTGATAACTCCACCAGTTCCCCTTATGTTGCTCTCACTAAAAGTGACTTTACGTTCCTGGAAATGGCTGGTTTTCATATGCGGTCATTGGGCCTTTCCAGTGTGCGGCCGAACAACCACGGTGTTTTCTAGAAATAACTACTCAATTTAAAGATAGTGCTCGACCTGTCTTCTCGTTATTGCCCTTGTCTTCAAGCGCTATGACCACCATTGCAATTGTGATGAGACTCAAACATTATTTTCTTTTAGGGTTAATAATTTAAATAAAAGTTTTTACTTTGGAGAAAAGTTACTGAGAACACTTATAATTGTTTTAAGATTAAGATGTCCAAATGTGCTGCAAATTACAATGAAACATCAATACTTGCACTCCACAAGTCCTGGTGAATGTGTACGCAAAATTTCGCCGAGGTTGAGTCACACAATGTAGACTAATGTTTGTCGGTAAATAGTAGAAACAGGGCAAGATTGCAAAAAAGCAAAACGACCACAGTAAGTTGAAAGCTTCTAACATGCGTGGTACTGTTGTAGATCAGAAATTTGCATAAAAATTTCTCCAGAACGCAGATCGTTCTTTGCGAAAGAAGCATAAAACTTCAGCATTCTCCTGCGTAGGCGGTTACACTCAGAACACTTCGAAGCTTATTCCTCCAGGTGGGCTTTCTTCTGCAGTGACGAAATTTCCGTTGAGCTCTCTGTGTTTCAGAGTTCCCTGTGACTTTTCTGTGGTTTTGTATGTGCTATATGGTTGCTCAGAGAGATCAATTCCCGAGTCGGAAGGATGCACAACTTCTCTAGAACCTCCTAAATGACTTTGAAGCCTTTGTTGAACCTCAGTGTGGCTACAGATGTGACCATCTCCACAAAAGTAAGGGAAGCTAACTTTCATTTGAGATACCTCAACCACGTCTCGGTTTTGAGGGACTTCACCGCATTTTGTCATCATCATCATCATCGTCCGCCTGGTTACGCCCACTGCAGGGCAAAGGCCTCTCCCAAACTCCACCAACAACCCCGGTCATGTACTAATTGTGGCCATGTCGTCCCTGCAAACTTCTTAATCTCATCCGCCCACCTAACTTTCTGCCGCCCCCTGCTACGCTTCCCTTCCCTTGGAATCCAGTCCATAACCCTTATAACCATCGGTTATCTTCCCTCCTCATTACATGTCCTGCCCATGCCCATTTCTTTTTCTTGATTTCAACTAAGATGTCATTAACTCGCGCTTGTTCCCTTACCCAATCTTCTCTTTTCTTATCCCTTAACGTTACACCCATCATTCTTTCCAAAGCTCGTTGCGTCGTCCTCAATTTAAGTAGAACCCTTTTCGTAAGCCTCCAGGTTTCTGCCCCGCAGGTGAGTACTGGAAAGACACAGCTGTTATACACTTTCCTCTTGAGGGATAATGGCAACCTGCTGTTGATTATCTGAGAATGTCTGCCAAACGCACCCCAGCCCATTCTTATTCTTCTGATTATTTCCCTCTCATGATCCGGATCCGCCGTCATACCTGCCCTAAGTAGATGTATTCCCTTACCACTTCCAGTGCCTGGCTACCTATCGTAAACTGCTGTTCTCTTCCGAGACTGTTAAACATTACTTTAGCTTTCTGCAGATCAATTTTTAGACCCACTCTTTTGCTTTGCCTCTCCAGGTCAGTGAGCATGCATTGCAATTGGTCCCCTGAGTTACTAATCAAGGCAATATCATCAGCGAATCGCAAGATACTAAGGTATTCTCCATTAAATTTTATCCCCAATTCTTCCCAATCCAGGTCTCTGAATACCTCCTGTAAACACGCGGTGAATAGCATTGGAGAGATCGTGTCTCCCTGCCTGACGCCTTTCTTTATTGGGATTTTGTTGCTTTCTTTATGGAGGACTACGGTGGCTGTGGAGCCGCTATAGATATCTTTCAGTATTTTACATACGGCTCGTCTACACCCTGATTCCGTAATGCTTCCATGACTGCTGAGGTTTCGACAGAATCAAACGCTTTCTCGTAATCAATGAAAGCTATATATAATGGTTGGTTATATTCCGCACATTTCTCTATCACTTATTGATAGTGTGAATATGGTCTATTGTTGAGTAGTCTTTACGGAATCCTGCCTGGTCCTTTGCTTGACAGAAGTCTAAGGTGTTCCTGATTCTATTTGCGATTGCCTTAGTAAATAGTTTGTAGGCAACTGACAGTAAGCTGATCGGTCTATAATTTTTCAAGTCTTTGGCGTCCCCTTTCTTATGGATTAGGATTATGTTAGCGTTCTTCCAAGATTCCGGTACGCCTGAGGTCATGAGGCATTGCGTAAACAGGGTGGCCAGTTTCCCTAGAACAATCTGCCCACCATCCTACAACAAATCTGCTGTTACCTGATCTTCCCCAGCTGCCTTCCCCCTTTGCATAGCTCCCAAGGCTTTCTTTACTTCTTCCGGTGTTACCCGTGGGATTTCGAATTCCTCTAGACTATTGTCTCTTCCATTATCGTCGTGGGTGCCACTGGTACTGTATAAATCTCTATAGAACTCCTCAGCCACTTGAACTATCTCATCCATATTAATAATGATATTGCCGGCTTTGTCTCTTAACGCATACATCTGATTCTTGCCAATTCCTAGTTTCTTCTTCACTGCTTTTAGGATTCCTCCGTTCCTGAGAGCATGTTCAATTCTATCCATATAATACTTCCTTATGTGAGCTGTCTTACGCTTGTTGATTAACTTCGAAAGTTCTGCCAGTTCTATTCTAGCTGTAGGGTTAGAGGCCTTCATACATTGGCGTTTCTTGATCAGATCTTTCGTCTCCTGCGATAGCTTACTGGTAGCCTGTCTAACGGAGTTACCACCGACTTCTATTGCACACTCCTTCATGATGGCCACAAGATTGTCGTTCATTGCTTCAACACTAAGGTCCTCTTCCTGAGTTAAAGCCGAATACCTGCTCTGTAGCTTGATCTGGAATTCCTCTATTTTCCCTCTTACCGCTAACTCATTGATCGGCTTCTTACGTACCAGTTTCTTCCGTTCCCTCCTCAGGTCTAGGCTAATTCGAGTTCTTACCATCCTATGGCCACTGCAGCGCACCTTGCTGAGCACGTCCACATCTTGTATGATGCCAGGGTTAGCGCAGAGCATGAAGTCTATTTCATTTCTAGTCTCGCCGTTCGGGCTCCTCCACGTCCACTTTCGGCTATCCCGCTTGCGGAAGAAGGTATTCATTTTCCGCATATTATTCTGTTCCGCAAATTCTACTAGTAACTCTCCCCTGCTATTCCTAGTGCCTATGCCATTTTCCCCCACTGCTTTGTCTCCAGCCTGCTTCTTGCCTACCTTGGCATTGAAGTCGCCCATCAGTATACTGTATTTTGTTTTGACTTTACCCATCGCCGATTCCACGTCTTCACAGAAGCTTCGACTTCCTGGTCATCATGACTGGCTGTAGGGGTGTAGACCTGTACAACCTTCATTTTGTACCTCTTATTAATTTTCACAACAAGACCTGCCACCCTCTCGTTAATGCTATAGAATTCCTGTATGTTACCAGCTATATTCTTATTAATCAGGAATCCGACTCCTAGTTCTCGTCTCGCCGCTATGCCCCGGTAGCACAGGACGTGCCCGCTTTTTAGCACTGTATATGCTTCTTTTGGCCTCCTAACTTCACTGAGCCCTATTATATTCCATTTACTGCCCTCTAATTCCTCCGATAGCACTGCTAGACTCGCCTCACTAGATAACGTTCTAGCGTTAAACGTTGCCAGGTTCATATTCCAATGGCGGCCTGTCCGTGCTGTTCAGGCCGTGCTGTTCAGGCAACTACAAACGAGAACGCTTCCAAGTCCGGCGCTATTGCATTGGATGTACTCAGAATCGCACCCCCATGACAAGTGCAGAGCGTGCTGCAGGGAGACGGCCACATTCGAGCACATGCTATGGGATTGCTCTAAACATCCAAGCGAAGCAAACTCAGGACGTATACCGCCGCAGCTTGAGGAAGCAACGCGGAGCGACGACCAAGAAAGACAACTCCAGGCCGTCCAGCAGGTCATCAAGGCGCTGGCTAGACAGGAGCCTGGCGAGCCGGCAACGGCGAGCGGGGATCCTCGCAGAGCACCCGCCACGATGACGACGTAGGCCACGTCCGAAGCGCGCCTTCGCGCTTTGCTGCAGGCTCAATAAATATTTTCCCAATCCAATCCAATTACTTATCCGCGTTTGTCCTGCATGCGTCTGCGGTGAAAACAAGAAGCAGGTATGCATAGAAAATATGAGGTGGCGGCGGCAGGTGGTAGCGCAGAAGTTAGCATGCCCAGCCCCTGCACGTACTTATATCTGCACTGACATGGCTTCGCGGTAGTGATAGCGACCAAAGCTCTACTTTTTGTGCGCGCTCTAGCCATTGTGAAACTAAGAATGTAGTTAGCATGCCCAGCCACTGAATGCAAATTGCAGCAGTTACGAGTGGTGGAATCCCGCTGGGGCTGATTGTGAAGAAAGCTTCCTTTCTCTGTCCACTCTCGCGATGGTGAAGCTAAAATGAGGAGGAGGCCTGACGGACACAATGTTGATGATTACCATAACAGAATGGATGGACGACGTGCGGAAAGGACAAAGCACACCAAGTTTTTAGTACTTGTCTTAGAGTAAAGCGCTACAATGGCTAGTATGTCCTCATGGGGATGGTAGGCCGAACTGCTTCTCACTGCTAACACTGGACTGATACTAAGAAAATATTCAGTTCGCAGACACCACGCTACACTGAAATTAGCAAAACAATATCAGTTTATAAACTGATAGTGTCAATTATCTGGTGTCCTTGTGTGTGTGGAGGGCATAAAGGTCCTGGCAATGGACCTTTATGTATCTTTGTTTTTGTTGCAGTTGCACACAAACAAAATTCGTTGAAGTGATCAGACAGCGATCTACCAGCGGAGAAGACCAACCTGCATATTAAAATAATTGCTTGTTTCAGATCTTCAAATCTACTTTGCGCTTAGCTACTATCTGTACTATTTTTTGTGCTCTTATGAAGAGGAAAACTCCACATTACTACAATATCAACAACAGTACACAAAATAGACTGACTGTGAAGCTGTGACCACGCACCGCATTTTTGTACATTCAGCACATGTAGTATTGGGGCAACACGTTTGAGCTATATGATTAGGTTTTCGGTCAAAGCAATGTGACAGGCGGGTAGAAATCGTTGTCATGCCGCGTCGAAACAATACCATCTGAAGTCTCATTTACTCATACATATTTTTTGAAAAATCACTATAACCCTTTATACATTTGCTTTGTATGAGTTATATACTAGCTTGCCTCGTCAATCTCAAAAATGTGTTCTCTTTGTGGGAGAAGGCTTTTGTGAAAAACGACGCAACATAACAGTAAAACATCCAGCAAGGTTCCTATCCAGATGATTGGCGAAATTGTGCACGGAGAACGTGTCGACTAGCGTGCGATTAAAAGTTGAATTATGATCGCTGTAAGCTTGTGTTGCGTCTAGCACGAGCGAGTAGTGTTAGCGATGACATTTGTGTGAAAATGGTCAGCTCGGTCTGCGATTTGTTCTTGCGGATCTCCGCATTGAACGTCGCAGTCGTCACGATGAGAGCACTCCTGTGACGTTATTAGCCCAGTGGGCTGGGAAGGCTCGAGTGGTAGCTCACCTTGAGGGGTATTGGCTAACAATTATTAATGTAAGTACTTTGCGGTGATGAATAGGATGCAGAAACACCACTGGTGTTGTCTAAGTATTCGCAAACAGGCCACCAAATTTCAATTGGCCCACCCCAAACATTAAGTAGGCCCACCCCCAAATTTCAAGTTGGCACACCCTCAAATTTAAATAGGCCCACCGCCAAATTTAAAGTCGGCCACGCCCGATTTTCTTTTCGCCCAGCCTTAAACTTCAAGTTGGCCCAATCCCAAATTTCCTACTCTCTAATTTCAAGTTGGTCCACGCACGAATTTCCATAAATCGTCCTCCAAATTTCGAGTCGAAGCACCCCAAAATTTAGGTTGGTCCACCCCCATATCGCCCCCAAATTCAGATTGGCCGACCCCGAGATCGCCCCCACATTTAGGTAGGACCGACCCCATATCATCCCCAAATACAGATTGGCCCACCTCCACAACACCACCAAATTTAGGTTGGCCCACTCAATACCACCTGTAAATCGAGGTTTGCCCAACCCCATATCCGTCCCCAAACTAACGCTGGCCCACCCCTCGATCACCTCAAATTTAAGATGGCCCACCGCAAATCACCCACCAATTAAGGTTAGTCCACCCATATATCACCACCCAATTCAGCTTGGCCCAGCTGCATATAACTCCATGGTTAGGTTAGCCCGTCCCCATATGTCACCCGCAAACTTAGGTTGGCCCACCCCCATATCATCCCCAACTCCAGGTTGGCCCATCCCCATATGAGCGCCAAACTTAACCTGACCCACCACTCTATCACCTCAAATTTAGGATGGCCCACCGCAAATCACTCCCACATTTAGGTTAGCCCATCCCCATATCACCCCCGATTCAGCTTCGCCCAGCCCCATATCACCCCCATGGTTAGGGTGGCCCACCCCCATATTCCCCCAAACTTAGGTTTACCCACTCCTATATCGCCTCAAATTTAGGTTGGGCCACCCCCATATCAGCCCCAAATTCAGCTTGGCTCATTACTATTTCACCCCAAATTTAGGTTGGGCCACTCCTATATCACTACCAAATTCAACTTGGCCCATCCCTGCATGACGCCCAAATTTATGCTGATGCCACTTCCAATTTCAAGTTGGCCACCCCAACCCTTTTTATAAAGACCTATGTATTCATATGGGAAATGCGTCAAGTTTTTTGGCGTTACAGACACAATTTTGCACGATTTTGCTACCAAATTGCTGGGGTACTCGCCAAAGAATGCTGCACATTAAAAGCAAATGCACCGCACGAGGGACGCCATACGTTGATCCTAAATACTGACGGCTAGCCAAGCTAGTTTCTCTGTAGAGCGACCGGGGCAGACACAGCATGGGACATCTATTTAAATGGTTTTTCTACGGCCACACCTACGGATTCATACCACTTGGCTGTAGGGAACACATTAACAGTAGCTATTAATCTACACGCTGCACATCTTCTCTTAGTTGGTGCATTTCTTATTTGAATGAATCTTTAGAAATAACGTTCGGGCAGCGACTCAGCCTAGCAGACCCTTTGTTCCACACGAATGTTGGATAGGAATGGCACTGGCCATCGGGTGGCATTGTGGCCCAGGTGGACCTGAATAGCTCGGAGTATGTGCAATTAAGGACAGGCGAAAGTCGAAGAAAACAGACCTTCGAGAAGAAAGCAATAAGAATAGCCATTTTGTCCTCCCATGTCCCACGCTACAAAGCACAAAACTTTTTTTTTTGCCCAACACAAAGCTATGTGCAAGCTTCTAGTTGTGATGCCCAATGAATAAAATTTGCATAAATGCATTGACGGGACGGTCGTGGAGGGCTCCACTGAGTGGCGGCGAGGTAGTGGGCGATATCGCGATGTCGTTCGCCAATCTGTGGTCGCGGCGCGTTAACGGCGAACCCTCGGAGTCCCATCTCCCGGTATGGGCATCGGCGGTAGATGTGCTCGGCTTCTCCGCACTGATAGCAAAGCGGACGGTGGTCGGGGGCGCACCAAGCATCAGTCTTCCTTGGAACCCCGCGTGAGGTGACGGGTTGGCGTGCTGGCGGCTGGGCTGGTGGTGGACGACGGAACTGGGTCGTCACGGGGCCCTGCCGTGGGCGCGGAGGGGGAACGTGACGGCGGGCTACAGCAGCGTATGTCATCGCTTGCGGCTGAAGCTGCGGCGATTCAGGGGCTACTCTGAGTTTTTGTTGGAGCTGCTCACGTACGGCGTCGCCAAGCGAAGCCACTTGAGGCTGTGATGATGGGAACATCTGCTGTAGCTCCTCCCGCACGACCACTCGGATAGTCTCGCGCAGGTCGTCGGTGACCAGTGATTGAACTCCGACGTAGGTTGTCGAGTTCGTGCGGCGGTTGAATTGCCGGTTTTGCATCTCGAGCGTCTTCTCGATGCTGGTGGCCTAGCGAAGAAACCAGTCGACGGTCTTCGGTGGGCTTCGTAACATTCCGGCAAAAAGTTCCTCCTTCCCACCACGCATGAGTAGGCGGAGTTTCTTCTCTTCGGGCATTTCAGGGTCGGCGTGGCAGAACAGACGGCTCATTTCTTCCGTAAAGATGGCAACGTTCTCGTTAGGTAGCTGCACTCGGGCGTCCAGCATAGCTTCGGCCCTTTCCTTGCGCACAATGCTCGTAAAGGTGCGCAGGAAGCCGCTACGGTACTGGTCTCATGTTGTCATGGACGACTCCCGGTTCTCAAACCACGTTCTCGCGGCGCTTTTTAATGCGAAGTATACATGCCGCAGCTAGTAGTCGGTGTCCTAGTTGTTGAAAGTCGCGATTCCTTCGTAGGTCTCCAGCCAGGATTCCGGGTCTTCAGTAGCTGCTCCATGAAAGGTCGGTGGGTCCCGAGGTTGCTGCAGGATAACGGGGGACGCTGGGGCAGCCATTGGGGTCATGGGAGATGTTGGTTTTGTCCTCGGGCTTGGATCGCGGCTTTGCGGGGGCGTTCGGTACATGAACGCACAAGCACCTCCACCAGATGTCACGTGGTGGTGACGTTGAAGAACAGAGTAGCAATGCTGTGAAAGACAAAACTAACTTTTATTGGGCGAACCTGTGCCCACAAAAAGAGGCTACACTTATAGCACAACGATAGCGGCGAACACGGTCGGCGATCGTCGAAAATTTGATAAGCGGGTCAAGCACGTCGGCTTTTATACAGCAGTCGTCGAATGTTCCAGACTAATCGTTGTGACCCGCGTGCCTTCCACAAAGTTCCACACCATTCGCGTCACGCGATGAAATCAGATAACACAAGGTTCGGCGACAACAGACAGTGGATAGAAGCATCGATAACTTTCCAGAAACTTCGGATACATGCAGGCGCGTCCAGCGCTGTGCGATAACATTTCTTAAGGCTGTTTCACATGGCGCGATTTTCAGTCAGCGACACAGCGAATTCCGTCGCTCAGCGACCGCCGCGACGTCGTGGGCTCTCCGCGACTGGATTCCAACAAGTTGGTCGCGCCGTCGCTCAGTCGCAGCGATCGGCGCGATGTGGGAGGGCCAACGTGTGTTTCACCGCGCGCTAGTAGCTCTGTGGAGCAATGTCGCGCGTCAGTTCTAGCTGTGTTTAGGGCGTACCCACCAGCGTTTGCGGCTTCATACATTTTTTTCTTTCGCTTACACAATTCATTTGAAAGGAGAAGCTGCACGCTGTCCAGATCAGGAGAAGGACGCCGCTTCAACATAAGACACGTACCCACTTGATTGCCGCCGTCGTCAACCTATTCATCCCTACAAATCGCGCCAGCTGCTTATATGCATGCACACTCAACAGCAGTTTGTTCTTCTGCAAAAGCAAATACTCATTCAGTAAAAAAAGTTGCGGCCTCCATATAACAACGAAACTAGAGTGTACTAAACGGAACCACCCCACCGACGCCGCGCAAGCCGCACGCTCATACTTGCGGTTTGTGCAGCGCCTCACTCACCGTATCTGCAAGCTGTTGTAAAGTCTCAACGCTTTTAAACGTTAAAAAATGGTGTGCCTATTCTATTATCGAATAAAAATAGGAAAATTCGAATATTTGAATAGTTTCCATGTTTTTTTTTAACGATGCAGGCACGGATACTTTGTGAGCAGGAGGCAACCTTGCGCATCGCTGCGACGGATATCGCGCTGCCGCAAACGCATGTGAAAGCGGTGAGCGAAAATCGCTCTGCGACGTGCGCGGCAGAACGATTTTTTTCGCCCCAATCGCGCCGTGTGAAACAGCCATTCGGTGGCGAAACGTGGTCGCCCGATAAAGATATACACGTGCGACTCCGATAGAGCGCAGCTGCCGAATTAACTGCAGCGCACACAGCCGACAGCGTTAATAGAGTGTTTTAGTTGAGCGTGTTTACGCTCCGCTAAACAGTTAAGCGGAGCGGAAGCGTGAATGCGCATGCGCCGTCCGCTTAGCTGTAAGCGGGATAGCGGAGCGAGGAACACGGGCCGCTTAGAAGCTGCCTGAGCGGAGCGTGCCGCGCAGCACTTTGGCTAGCGTTGGCGTCAGAACGGATTGGATTGGATGCAGAAAGCAAGCGCGCTGGCTAACACGTGGCGTTCCCCAAGACGGCACTTTATTTTCCATTGAATAAAATGGACCGGTAACGCCTTACAAGCGCACGTCTAGATACTTCATGGAGAAACGAGTTATATATATACATATATACGTTTTACGGTATAAGAGTGATCATAAAGTGTTTTTATTTTGTTTCATTACCCTGAATTTAGCCAGGGGGCGCTGCAACTACGAAAGGTCCGCTCCGCTACGCCGAACGTATAACTAAAACGTGAAAATTGCCCGCCGCTCCGCTGTGGCTTTGGAGAGCGTACCGTAAAGACGCTCAACTAAAACACTAATGCCTGAACCACACTGCCGGTTTCGGTTTTGGGCGCGCGCGTTTTCAACGAAAGCTGGTACGCGTTGCGCCGGCTGCGCCGATCAACGCGATTTTTTTTTTTTTGCTTCTACAGCTCAACCGTGTGCGGTTCTCATGCGAAATCGTTTTCTTATGAAGAGAAAATTATGCCGAGCGATCATTACAAGCCTCCATCAAATATATGCCACGTGCAATTTCATAAGGACGCAAGACACCTTGTGAAATGAGGAAATGTTTATTTTATTCTATATAAATGGCCGTTGTGGGCTTTCTGTGCATTCATCCAAAGTTGTGGTACCCGGTAAGCAGCAGTAGTTCCCGTACGAAGCTCCACCGGACGACGTCAGCTGAAAAAACTAAATTACAAGCATGTGTTATTTTGGTATTAACACATACGAATAATGCGTGTAGAGGCGAAACGCGCGAAAGTGGTGAATGGGTGGCATTACAAACAAAAGCAGTTCGCTTTTACATACATGGTGTAGAAAATACCCTACTCTTCCAAAAAAATACCTACCACGAAAACATCCAATTTCCAAGCATTCCCCTCGTCCTCGAACTTATTTCCTGCACTTCAAGAGCATGAATACACGGACTACTGCGCGTTTCCGAAAGAACTTGGCTACCATCGACGCGATAGTACGCTACGAATACACAGAAGTTAGTTAGTTAAATGGGGTTTAATGGCGCAAAAGCGGCTGAGGCTATGCTGCGCCAAACACGAGGTGTTTTAAAATCCAGTTTTTAAAGGAAAAGACTTTGTTAATCTATATTTTATGTAAAAAGCCAGTGTCACCTAGAAATTTACGGATGTCACATAATGGTACTAGTGGATTATCACCTAAAATTAGAGCAGGGTGCAATGGTATGTGTAGTTGATATAGCTTGTGTAAAAGTGCTCGTCTGTGTGTTTCAATATGTGTACATGTCAGTAATATGTGCATAACTGTTAGTGGTTCTTGACATTTCTCGCATGTTGGTGCGTCTTCTTTTGTAAGTAAGTAATTGTGTGTGAGGTGTGTGTGCCCAATACGTAGTCGGCATAAAACTACTTCGATGAACCGCTCTTGATGATAACACGACTTCCACTCGCCAAGTATGGGTTTAGTGAGATGTAGCTTGTTGTCGCCACAACGGTCCCATTCGCGTTGCCATTTTGCCGTTAAGGCTTTTCTAATCGCACGGATGCTATCTTTGTACGGAAGTATTGTGTTTGTTATCTCTTTGTACGCTGCCATCGATGCACATCTGTCAGCTGCTTCGTTACCCGGTATCCCAACATGACTTGGAACCCAGCAGAAACGAATTGACCTCCCGTATTTGTTAAGCGCCAACATATATAAAATGTCTCCTATCAGGGGTTCACACTCAGATTTGGGATGTAGAGCCTTTAGTGTGCTTAAAGAATCTGTGTATATGACTGCATTTTTGTGTTTATCAGTGACAATCTTTTTCACAACAACCCAGATGGCGTAAACTTCAACCGTGAAAACAGAAGCGTGTTGTGGCAATCGAATACTTGTTTCCCAATTTTCCTCTACGGCCCCCACACCCACGTGATCTTTTGTTTTAGAGCCATCAGTGTAATATTGGATGTTATTTTGATATTTGTCCTGAAGTGCACGGAATTCTTGTTTAATGTGTTCGTGTGAGATGTCTCTTTTCTTTAAATGTGTTAACGTCCAATCACATAAGTGTGTGAAATCGTACCACGGGGCCAACCGTTGTGGTTTCTTGGCAACCTGGAGGACTTCGTGGGGAATGCCATAATCCCGACAGTATTGCTCATACCGCAGGACAAGTGGCCTAATCGTGTTCGGTTTATTTGTGTAGTGTAAGCGTGTGTTGCATTGTGTGAGGATGTTGTAGCATATGTGTTGGGGTGATGACTGAATTCTGAGTACGTAGGAAAAAGTGAGGAAAGCTCTGCGCTGCTGTAAGGAAGGTTCATTACACTCGACGTATAAACTTGGAATAGGTGAAGTTCGGTAGGCACCACTTGCCAGTCGCAGTCCAAGGTTATGTACAGGATCAAGTCGTTGGATGTAGGACTGTCTGGCTGAGCCGTAAACCACGGAGCCGCAGTCTAAAAGGCTACGCACAAGAGACCGGTAAACACGTAAAAGGCACGTTCGGTCGGAACCCCAGTGCTTATGAGACAAAATTTTAAGGATATTTAGAGCTTTATTTGCTTTAACCTTTAGCGCTTTTATGTGAGTTAGGAAATTAAGTTTGGTGTCAAAGGTTACTCCTAAAAACTTATGGTCTTGTTTCACCGGCAGTATGGTGTCGTTCAATTTTAGGACTGGATCGCTGTGTAGCCCTCGTTTCTGAGAGAACAAAACAGTAACTGTTTTCTGTGTGGAGAAACGGAAACCATTTTTGTTAGCCCATTGTGTTAGTTTATTTATTGTCATTTGAAGCTGCCTTTCACAGGTTGGCAAATTTGAAGCGCGGCAAGCCACTTGGAGATCGTCTACGTAAACGGAGTGCATAAGAGACGACGGTATAATCTTATTAACTGAATTCATTTTTACTATAAAGAGTGTCGTGCTGAGAACACAGCCTTGTGGAACACCATTTTCCTGTTTGAATGTATGTGATAGTACGGAGCCCAGACGTACCTGAAATGTTCTATCAGACATGAAATCAGCTAGGCAGTTCAGCATTTTACCCCGTATGCCGAGGTCAGCGAGGTCTCTTAAAATTCCATATCTCCATGTGGTATCATAGGCTTTTTCTAGATCGAAGAAAATTGCAAGACAGTGCTGTTTGTGTAGAAATGCACATCGAATTTCATGTTCTAGACGGACAAGATGGTCAGTGGTTGAACAACCCTTTTTATATCCACACTGATGGGGGTCAATAAGGTTTCCTGATTCTAAAATAAATGACAGCCTTATATTGATGATGCTTTCATATGATTTTGCCAAACAGCTTGTGAGGGCAATAGGTCTGTAGTTACTTGCGGATGTGGGCGATTTATCGGCTTTTAGAAATGGAACTACTATTGCCTTTTTCCATTCTTCCGGCATTATGCCGGATTCCCAGATTAAGTTAAAAAATTTAAGGAGAGCATTTACAGATGCTTGAGATAAATGAGCCAGCATGGCGTAGTGAATATGGTCGTGACCTGGCGCTGTGTGTTTCCCTGCTGAAAGAACTCTGTTTATTTCTTGTTGTGTGAGGGGGGAATTGTACGGTTCGTTTGATGCGCCAGTAGTGGGCAGCTTCTGTTTTTCAGCAGACTGTTTGTATTGTAAAAACTCCTTTGTATAATTCCCTGAACTGGATACATCGCGGAAATGTTCTCCAAGTATATCTGCCTGTTCTTGTATTGTTGTTTGTGTGCCTAGGCTTGTAAGTAACGGTATTGTGTAAGATGAATACTGTCCTCTAAATTTCCTCACCTGGTCCCACATTCGTTTCGATGTTACCGTACTATTAATTGAAGAGATGTATTTTTGCCATGAAGATTTTTCAGCATTTCTTCGAATGAATCGTGCTTTGGCTTTGGCTCGCTTGAAGTTTAACAGGTTGCTATAGGTGGGGTATCTCCGTAGGATTCCCCAGGCCTTATTTTGTTCTTTTTTAGCGTCGGTACACTCCTTCGTCCACCAGGGGTTTAGCTTTTTGTGCACTATACCCGATGACAGGGGTATCGCCTTTTCTGCCGCTGTGATTATGACTTCAGTGATTTTTTTATTAAGTTCATCAATACTAAGCTCTGGCGAAAAGACATTTTCCAGTTTCGCGTTCTCCATAAAAACCTGCCAGTCAGCGAGCTGTAATTTCCATCGGCGTGGTCTAGTTACTAAAGTTTGTGGTGATGGTAGGAGTTTGATGAGTGCGGGTAAGTGGTCGCTGCCATATGACGTGTCGAGGGCTTCCCATTTAAAATCAGTAAAAAGAGAGGGTGAACAAAAAGCTAAATCTAAACAACTAAATGTGCGGGAAGTCGGTGAGAAATAAGTTGGCGCACCTGAGTTTAAAAGACAGATATCATTTGATAGAATAAAATCTTCAACGAGTTGTCCTCTTTGGTCAGTCTTGACGCTGCCCCAAAGAGTACCATGAGCATTAAAATCTCCTACCAGGACAAATACACAGAAGTGGCTACAACACAGGCCTTTAAGCAGACCATGCTGGACGCTCGCAGAATTCCTCCTACTCGCACTCAAGACAAATG
Source organism: Dermacentor andersoni (assembly GCF_023375885.2). NCBI lineage: Eukaryota > Metazoa > Arthropoda > Arachnida > Ixodida > Ixodidae > Dermacentor > Dermacentor andersoni. The sequence continues at coordinate 383,237,577 of NC_092814.1, read as the reverse complement.
CGTGGGTTCAAAGCCTGTCTTCACTCGTTCAGAAGACAGGATTTTCGAGTTACGAGTTGCTGGTGTTTGCGCTCTTTGGTGTTATATTTTTCGCGTTCTTCTCTTTCGCGTTCGCACAAGCAACACACTACCCTGTTACCACTCTTGGCAATTGGGAATCGTGAGTACAGAAAGGTTTAAAGGGACAATAAAGCGAAACAATAAATCAGTTTAGATTAATGAAGCATTGTTTGAGGACCCTGCAGGCAATCATTTCAAAAATATAGTTTGATTATTAGGTAAGAAAATGAAGGTCCAAGTATCAGTATTTGAATTTCGCACCGAAACCCCAGCGCCGGTGCGTCAGCGTGGCGTCAGAGCTTCCAAAGTATGTTTTCGCATTTGGGCCACGTTGGCTGAATAAAGGCTCCCGAAACTTGCCATGTTTAATATTTGGTTCCTTTAGGACACAATGTAGTCAATCTGTACCGCTATATATAATTAGTAGGTCCTAGAAGATGCCATCAAAATCCAAGACGTCACAGCCTCCAGGTGCGGGAACTTTAGTAGGCGTCGCCACCCGTATTTCGTTCTTGCGCTTTTTCTGGCTGACCAAACGTCTTATCGTTGCAAGAATGGTGTTTTTGGTGTCCAAGAACGGTAATTTACTGATGCAGAAGAAATAGTTTTTCACTTTAGTGTGCCTTTAAGTTGTTACGGGGCCATAAAAATTGTAACAAGCTTGTCGCAGTAAGATTCAGTACACACCAAACTAACTTTGGCACCATGGCCGAGGTGCTTTTCGCTGCGTCACGACAGGCGCAGCAAGGGTGCCTCGAAATTTTCCGAAAATGCAACGAAATTAATTACAATTATGTTGGGGGTCAGAGAAAGCGTCATGAACTTGTCCCAGTATGATACAGCACACGCGAAAAAACTGCGCCATACAGCCGAGCTGCCTTTCGATAACTGCCTCACAAGGCCAGGCGTGGCGAGCGTGGCTCACAAGTAACAAAAAAGTACCGAAATTAATTTTCAACAATGTTGGCTGTCGGACAAAGGGCCACACAGTTGTCTTGTCAGTGCATTAAAGCGCGAAACTGCCTTCTAGGGCCGAGCAGCTTTTTGCTAACCGCGTCACAACGCTAGGCGTGGTCATTGCGCTTGAAAAGTGCCCTAAAAAGCAACGAAATTAGTTACAATAATGTTTGGGGTTAGAGAAAGCGCCCAAACTTGTCCCAGTAAGATTCAGTGCACGCGAAACTGCGTCACAGTGCCCTCTGTGACGAGCATGGCCAAAAAACTACCGAACTAAGTTAAATTATTTTGGGCTCATAGAAAGCGTCGCAAACATCTCCCAGTACTACTCATTAATTCAACTTAACTGTGCTACGACAGCCGAGCTGTTTTTAGCAATTTGTGTCATAAATCTTGATTCCGTGCCGCAAGCCTAATTGCTTGAAATGCGTCGCAAATTGTCGAAGAAAATGTCTCACCTTGCCGTAGTCCAATAGTACAGTAGTGCCATGTCGAAGTTCAGAAGGAACGCCGGAATTCGCCGGGCGCCCACCAAACCAGGCTAACTCCAAAAATAGAAACACAGGCAGCCAGGTCACCGAACGGGCCAACGTTCCGATGCGCAGCCGGCCTCGGTCACTTCGGCGGTGCGTCTGACGAATGCGTCTGGCTCGTCATTCGCCGATTCACCTGTCACTAGGCGACGGAAGTAAGTCGCAAAATTTAATTTAATTTATACGCAGATATTTTTATTCTTGCCGGAAAAAGAATAAAAAATTTAACAATTTCGGTTAACCTCATTTTATGTTCTCTTCTTTTTTTCCATGCTCGTGGCAGCAAAGGGCCGGCGTTAATACTAGCGTTACGTATTTCCTGTTGCCAGTTTTCGCCGTGTGTCCCCTCTTGTAGAATTTCTTTCTCTATGCGCGTCGGCTTTTATACATGAATCATCGAAGGTTTCAGAGTAATCGCTGGTGCCCGCGTGTGTTCCCGAAAGTTCCGCACAATTCACGTCGCACATGAAATCGGATTACACAAGCTTCGGTGACAACAGACAACGGATAGAACCATCGATAGCTATCGAGAAACTTCCGATACATGCGGGCCCGTCCTGTACTGTGCGATGACATTTGTTAGGCGGTAAAATATGATCACCCGATAAAGGTAAACAAGTAGACGTGTCAATATTGGAGCCGCACTCTGAAACTTCAAGGGAATTACTCATGCCCGGGGTATCACATTGCGCATCAAAATCACATGCCAGCATGTCTTATGGAGTACTCGGAATATCTTTCTCGAACTCCGACATTCTGCACTACGAGACCAGTATCGTTACGGCTGAGGTACAGGCAGTTCTGTCGGCTCTTAAACATAATTTGATAACCAATAGACAAATAGTCATTATCTACATCTTCATCATCATCGGTCTATTTTGGTAAATGTAGGATGAAGGCATTCCCTGCGATCTCCAATTACCCCTGTCCTGCGCCAACTGATTCCAACTTGTGCCTGCGCATTTCCTAATTTCATCATCGCACCTAGTTTCTGCCGTCCTCGACTGCGCTCGCCTTCTCTTGACATACATTCTGTAACTTTAATAGTCCACCGGTTATCCATCCTGCGCATTCTATGGGCCGTCCAGCTCCACATCACTCTCTGCCTGCCTCTTAGCGTTACGCCTAACATTTTGTCCCATCGCTCTTTGCGCGGTCCTCAACTTGTTCTCGAGCTTCTTTGTCAACGTCCCAGTTTCTGCCCCATATGTTAGCACCGGTAAAATGCATTGATTGTACATCTTTCTTTTCAACGATAGTGGCAAGCTCCCAGTCAGGACCTGGCAATGCCTGCCGTATGCGCATCAGCCCATTCTTATTCTTCTGTAAATTTTCTTCTTAACTTCTTATCTACACGCACTATTTAATTGTTGTAGCATTCGTCCGTTCGTTCCATAATAGTAAAAATCCGGTACGAAATGACCTTTATTCTCTGCTCTGTGCAACAAGCGTGTCTTATCAGAATGTCACACTATTCTGGGTTGCTAGGAATAGAGGCATCGAGGGCAATATGCTTTATGAAAAAAACGCCATATCAATGGCAACAAAGCCACAAACTCCTCGATAGCTGTCCCTGTCACAGCCTTGGAACCTTCCCTCCACAAAATCTATAGAAACTATTTGCATCTAATCTAATTAGTTGTATGTCTAATAACATCTAATAACATCTAATAAGATGCATGTCATTTAACTAAATCGTCCACCCATTTCATATATGCGAGGAACCGAGATCATCATCTGTCGACCTAAAATCACCCATACGTTATGACTCACACTCGTAGATGTTCACTGGCAGTGAGCCAGCTTTCTCTGGCATGTTGGAATATTGTCAATTAGAGGCTCACAGACAAAAACACTTTCGTTTTACTGCACCGGCAACAAGTTTCGCTACACCATGCAATGTTCCCAAGCAATGCCCCGCCCGTTGTCTTAGCACCCAAGGGATACCTTGCACAGCCTCAGAGACTGACACTTGTGATAGTAGTATTTAGAGCACGTGATTCCTGACCCTTGCGCGCAAGGGCCCAGGTGAAGGATTAGTGCTCCTTCTTGCATATTCTTATATTTTTATCTTATCATCACTTCACAACATATATTTTACGGTCATAACACACCTCACTTGTCATTGTCATATTTTAGTCCTTATATATTTTACGCATTTATGGAGCGACTCATGTTAGGCTCTTTTTAGGCCATATTACATCCTTGTCACCATGTACCATAGCTAATGCATTCCACTATATGTTTGGCGCTTGTTGGTCAAAACTAGGCATTAAGCTAATTAATCAATCAATTGCACACTGTTAACCAAATTGGCCTATATGGGATTTTTTGTAGGTGATATGCGTAAAGTTGACCATCTTTGAATATACTACAAAACGAAATGGCACTCTGCCGATAGTTTCTGTACTTGTTAAGAAAACCGCTCACTGCAAACGATTCAATGGTCTGTCACGTGATTTCTGTTGTTTCGGCGTTTCTAAAACAGTTCTTGTGCGTATTACGTACATATTACTCCAACCTTACTTCTAAACCATATTTCACACAAACAAGCACTTTCACAAAAAAGCGAGCCCTGAGTGGTATTGCCACTGGTTACTATCGAATAGAGGCATTCTACGTCTATTCTCGATCGCGTTGTCGCAGAACCCCATCTAAGTAGCATTCGGTCCTTTAATTAGATGAAGCAAGATCAAAGTAAAAATTTAGCCGCCGTGGTTGCTTAGTTGCTATGGTTTTGGGCTGGTAATCATGATCTCACACGATCAAATCCCGGCTACGGCGGCCGCATTTCGACGGGTGCGAAATGATAAAAAAAACGCCGTGTACTTATATTTAGGAGCACGTTAAAGCACTACAGGTGCTCCGTTTTATTCCGGAGTCACCGACTACGGCGTTCCCCGTAATGAGAACGTGGTATTGGCACATTGAATCCTGTGATTTTTTTAAAGTAGAAATTTGTATTTTCTACTGACACGACCGAAATTAGCATTTAAACGTGTGCAGAACCTCGGCATCTTATACGACGACGTAACTCGCGCTACCAATTTGTAAGATTTCATTAGTGATCTGTGTAACTGTATGATTAAAGCAGTCTCTCGAAGAAGCGTCAAGAAAAAACTGCTTTGAGCGACAGTGCGAACGGCAAGACAAGGGTCATTCGCACCTGTTCGCGAACGAAAACTAAGACGACCTGAACGGAGATGAGTGGCACTATAACTGCACAATGAGTAGCGCTACTCTGCTTACATTAGTTAACAATTCTGTTGATTTACGTATTGCACTTTCGAATTCGACGTCTTCATAATTGTGAAATACTGCAGCGCGAACTGATTGTCAGCAATCTCTTAGCAGATTGGTAGCGAAGCGTTGCAGGCAGAATTGCTCTATTTGCGAATAGCTCGCGTTGCCATAGTATGCCGTCGAGGGGCTCAGGATGGAATGCGTTTTTTTCTTTCTCTACAAGAGCGCATCACCGCTTAATGGAAGCAGATCCGGCATTTGTTACAACAATGGTGAGCACACCGATCTGCTCGGGCTGTGCCATCAGAGCCACGCTACTCCAACACAAACCGTGACAGACGCACAAAATAAGCGTTGACGTGAGGGAGACATGTACAATCTTGATCTTTTTGAGCATGAACACGGGACTCTGTGACATTCGCTACTGTCAGCGCAGTCTATTGGTGGTGCCGCAACGTTTTTCGCATACTCAGTGCCCCCCCCCCCCCCCCTGCAGCATACAGCAATATTTACTTCGCCTGCGTGACGTCACGTCATCGCGCTCGTCGCCTGCTGCGTCCAGTTTTACGGTCGAGAAGCAAAACATTAGCCTCGGGAAAATGTACATCGAGGTGCATGAAGGATCTGCAGTGGAACGTCAATTTGTTCTACCACTGGGTACTAGGGGTGAACATTTGTTTGTGAACACTAGGGAAATCGGGGAGCAGACATAACTTAGTGCCTTAAATTTTGTGTACACTTTACTCCCGTGTAAAATGGTACAAAAGGTTCCGGCCGCAGAAAGTTTCTCCGAATATCCCAGTGCAAGCAGTGGTTAATTACGTACAGTCAGCAGCTATTATATTCCTAAATGTGCTTAAACTATTTACAAACGTGAACTGAATGAAGAAAACAGTGTGTAGCTTCCTTAGTGCACCTTGTTTCTCCCTCTCTTTCTAAAATAGCAGTATGAATAAATTTGCGGTCGAAAGTGACAATTAAAATTATGCTCCATGGTAGTTGGTGCTGACCACCAGGTTGAGGAATGCACCGTTTCATCTTGTAGCTGCATAGCGTGGCGTATGTGTTAGCTGCGGCCCGCACTCAAGGAGCAGCATGTGAGCGCTTCGGTTCGTTCTTACGCGCGCGAAGGAAGGGAACTCTCGTCACACACGCGCACGACGATGCGGCGGTGTCGTGAGGCTGCGCTCGTAGTGCTGAAAGACACGCAATCCCGTGTACACCCACAAAAAGTGCAAGATAGTATGTAGCTGTTCAGCGTGCTTATGCCCGACGTAGCCTAACCTGAAACATGTAGAAACCAATGAGAAACGTCGGACGTACTGGCATAAAATGGCTGCCGGATCCCGTTAGCGCACCTCTAAATAAAATTCGTGGGAGACGTCGGACGTACTTTAGCATCAATCCATTACGAACTATTTGTAAACAATTGAATATTCGACTATTCAATCGCATTCGATTCAGTCTCGAAAATTTGGCTTCGCACACCCCTACGTCCCCAGAAAAAGGGTTTGATTAAAAAATTCCCAGCAATACATTGCATTGTCTCGGTAGACAGCCGCGGTAAATGGCAAAAAGTACTTGTGCCATGGCCAACAAGTTGACTGTGAAAGTCTCCTGGAAAAACAAAGGTGTGGGAGGGGGGATTCCTCGAAGGGTTAAGAATTGCGTACAACTTAAGACATGTTCAATTGGCCATGTTAATGCTAATGTTATTTGATGTTCATTAATGGTAATATTATTATGTTACTGTCGGGCTAATGTTAATGCGCCCGTATTTCTGTATTAGAGTTAAGTTTTTCCCGAGGGTGCACAAAAAGTGCACGAATATGCTATAGCTGGGGCTTGTACATATTTTATATCAGATTGTGTTTATTTGGAGTGAATAATATTTTAGTTTGTTTCTTTCTTTGAGACGGCGAACTTTTCGCACGTCTTGTTGTGTCGAGTGAAATGGAGCAGCCGGCATCAGCTATAATAACGGCGTCCCTTACAAAGACATTAACTAAGAGCGTTTCCGAAGCTTGGATTGCACGATCATTGTAACCCACCCATTCATCACATGAGTGCTGGCGAGCGCAGCGCCATTGCGCCTCATTTCGTCAGTGCTGATGTGGAGAACGGTGACCTTGAGACATTTTCAGTTAGCTGTATTACGGGCCGCGACATGACCTTTTATGCTGAATATGAGGGCATCCATTCGACGAGGCCCTCTCTGCCTTTCAGGTGACGGCAACTTTGTGCACAGTATCCCTGATGGCTGTCGTGGGCAGGCGCCGTCTTCTAACCATCTCTTCGCTGGTGTGCGTGCTGGCTATGTTCGCCGTCGCGGCCTTCCACAGTGCTGAAGCCACAGGAGACTCGCTTAGCCAACGACTACCCAATGTCTTCCTTGGCGTATTTATTATAGGTGCGGTTAGTTGCCCTACTATTTCACAATCTTATTAACGGAAGTAAACTTCTGGTTCTTTATCCTGACTTCAGGGCTTTCTTTTTCTCAAAGATTTTAAGAGAAGTTTTTGTAGATATGCTAGAACACAACAGAACAATTCAATACCGTTCTGGTCTATTTGAATGCTTGATCGGAGTACAAGCATTGCTGCATACTTTAAATAGGCGCTACAGAATGCTGCAGCTCGAGGAGAAGGACGCAGGACGAGCGCTTTTTAACAATTGGAGTTTATTTCGGACAAAACAAAAAAGCAAAACTCCACCCCTGCGTGCATGCCAATATGTGACATGGGATGTTCAGACAGCTGGGTCTCCATCTACTAAAGGTATAGAAGATGCCTCTACACAATCTCGCTGCCTTTGTGTATGGAAAGCTTCTATGAGTCCATGCGCTCTTTTGTCTTTGTGCTTGGTGAGGATTTCGGTTCTATCTCACAAAGCCTTTTAACAATATGCGTTACCATTCCCGAGGTGCAAAGCCACCACGGACATCGCATTACCTAAAAAAATGATTCATACTAAACGTTTATTTTAGCTGTTTCCCACTATGCTTCAGCGTGAAATGAACCATTGTTACCTCTGCACCTAGTAAGAGAGAGAACTGTGGATACCCGCCCTGGTGGTGTAGTGGCTCCAATCGGCGTTGCGCTGCTAACCACTAGGGCGCGGGAGGGAATCCCGGTCGCGTCGACCGCGCTGCGATACGGGCGAAATGGAAAAAACGCCCATTTATCGAGCATTGTGTACAAGTTAAACAACCCAAGGTGCTCGACATTATTCCTATGTCCCCCACTATGGCGCGCATCATTTGCATATGGTAGCTTTGGCGCGTTATAGACAAGTACATATATATTGCCACGTGGTGGTGACGTTGAAAAACACAGTAGCAATACTGTGAAGGACAAAACTAACTTTTATTGGGCGAATTGTGCCCACAAAAACAGGCCACACTTATAGCACAACGATAGCGGCGAACACTGTCGGCGATCGTCGGAAATCTGATCAGCGGGTCAAGCGCGTCGGTTTTTGTACAGCAGTTGTCGAATGTTCCAGACTAATCGTTCGGACCCGCGTGCCTTCCACAAAGTTCTACACCATTCGCGTCACGCGATGAAATCAGATAACACAAGGTTCGGCGACAACAGACAGCCGGGTAGAAGCATCGATAACTTTCCAGAAACTTCGGATACATGCAGGCGCGTCCCGCGCTGTGCGATTACATTTGTTAATTAGGCGGCGAAACGTGGTCGCCCGACAAAGATAAGTACACGTGTCAATACCTCCCTCTTAAAAAGCATCGGCCCGATGCTGCAAACAAACGAAAGTAATCAATGAGCACTCGTAGCAAAAAAAAAAGTAAGGAAAGTTCGTTACCGTCCGTAAAACGGTTTAAGACGCACCACGTGGACCACTTCAGGTCGTGCGCGACGTCGCTGTGAATGCGAAATGCCGTCTGGCACGACCTCGTAGTCCAGTGCGCCAATACGTCGGATGACCTTGTAGGGTCCGAAATAGCGTCGCAATAGTTTCTCACTCAGTCCTCGTTGGCGTATCGGGGTCCATACGCAAAAACGGTCGCCGGGCTGGTACTCGACGAAGCGTCGTCGGAGGTTGTAGTGCCGGCTGTCGGTACGCTGCTGGTTTTTGATCCGTAGGCGGGCGAGCTGTCGGGTTTCTTCGGCGCGCTGGAGATAGGTAGCGACGTCAAGATTCTCTTCGTCAGTTACGTGCGGCCGCATGGCGTCGAGCGTCCTTGTCGGGTTCCTGCCGTTAACCAACTTGAACGGCGTGATCTGTGTTGTTTGTTGCACCGCCGTGTTGTAAGCGAAGGTTACATAAGGCAGGACCGCATCCCAAGTCTTGTGCTCGACGTCGACGTACATTGCTAGCATTTCGGCGAGGGTCTTGTTCAGGCGCTCCGTGAGAACATTCGTCTGCGGATGGTAGGCAGTTGTCCTCCTGTGACTTGTCTGGCTGTACTGCAGATTGGCTTGGGTGAGCTCTGCTGTAAAAGCCGTTCCTCTGTCGGTAATGAGGACTTCTCGGGCACCATGTCGCAGCAGGATGTTCTCGACGAAAAATTTCGCCACTTCGGCTGCGCTGCCTTTTGGTAGAGCTTTAGTTTCAGCAAAGCAGGTGAGATAGTCCGTCGCCACGAAGATCTACTTATTCCCACATGTTGACATCGGAAACGGCCCCAACAAATCCATCCCAATCTGCTGGAATGGTCGGCGAGGGGGTTCGATCGGCTGTAGTAATCCTGCTGGCCTTGTCGGTGGTGTCTTGCGTCGTTGACAGTCTCGGCATGTCTTGACGTAACGGGCGACGTCGACGGTCAGACGCGGCCAGTAATACCTTTCCTGTATTCTCGACAGCGTCCGAGAGAACCCGAGGTGCCCAGCGGTTGGATCGTCATGTAGGGCGTGCAGTATTTCTGGACGCAGCGCTGACGGTACACCAAGAAGGTAGCTGGCGCGGACTGGGGAGAAGTTCTTCACGAGCAGGTTGTTTTCTAGCGTGAACGAAGACAACCCGCGCTTAAATGCCCTTGGGACAACGTAGGCGTTCCCTTCCAAATACTCGATGAGGCCTTTTAGGTCCGGGTCTGCTCGTTGCTGTTTAGTGAAGTCTTCCGCGCTTATTATCCCAAGGAAGGCGTCGTCATCCTCGTCGTCTTGCGGCGGGGGATCGATGGGGGTGCGCGATAAGCGGTCGGCGTCGGAGTGTTTTCTTCCAGACTTGCATATTACCGTGACGTCATATTATTGTAGTCTCAGGCTCCACCGCGCCAGCCGTCCTGAAGGGTCCTTTAAGTTAGCTAGCCAACACAACGCGTGATGGTCACTGACGACTTCGAATGGCCTCCCATAGAGGTAAGGGCGGAATTTAGCTGTAGCCCAAATGATGGCGAGGCATTCCTTTTCAGTCGTAGAATAATTGCTTTCCGCTTTTGACAGCGACCGGCTAGCATACGATATCACCCGTTCAAGTCCTTCTTTCCTCTGGACTAGGACGGCACCGAGGCCTAGGCTACTGGCGTCAGTGTGGATTTCGGTATCCGCGTCGTCGTCGAAGTGTGCAAGTACCGGCGGCGACTGCATGCGTCGTTTGAGTTCTTGAAATGCTTTGGCCTACGGCGTTTCCCACTTGAACTCGACATCACATTTGGTTAGATGTGTTAGCGGCTCCGCGATGCGAGAAAACTCCTTGACAAAGCGCCTATAGTATGCACGTATGCCAAGAAATGTGCGCACTGCCTTCTTGTCGGTTGGCTGCGGGAATTTGGCGATGGCAGCTGTCTTCTGTGGGTCGGGGCGTACTCCTGATTTGCTGATGACGTAGCCTAGGAACAAAAGCTCACCGTAAGCGAAGCGGCACTTTTCCGGCTTCAGAGTGAGCCCTGATGACTTAATGGCCTCTAGTACGTCGCAAGCCGCCTAAGGTGATCGTCGAAATTTCCGGCGAAGACAACGACGCACGTCTGCCGCTTCAGCCCGGCCAACACCGTGTCCATGACGCACTGAAACGTTGCAGGCGCTGAGCACAGTCCGAATGGCATGACCTTGAACTCGTAGAGGCCGTCTGGCGTGATGAAGGCAGTCTTTTCGCGATCTCTCTCGTCGACTTCTATTTGCCAGTAGCCAAACTTGAGGTCCATCGACGAGAAGTATTTAGCGTTGCAGAGCCGATCCAATGCGTCGTCTATCCGTGGAAGGGGGTACATATCCTTCTTCGTGATCTTGTTCAGTCGACGATAATCGGCGCAGACGCGTAGGGTTCCGTCCTTTTTCTTCACCAGGACTACAGGAGAGGCCCACGGGCTTTTCGACGGCTGGATGATGTCATCGCTGAGCATTTCGTCGACTTGTTGCCTAATAGCTTCACGTTCTCGCGTCGAAACTCGGTAAGGGCTCTGGCGGAGTGGTCGAGCGCTCTCTTCGGTTATTATGCGATGCTTTGCAACTGGTGTTTGTCGAATCCTCGATGACGTGGAAAAGCAGTCTTTGTATCGTCGGATAATACTTTTGATTTGTTGCTGCTTACTCATAGCAAGACTTGGATTCTCGTCGAAGTTTGGTTCGGGGACTATGCTCATCGGGGTAGATGCGGCTGAATCCGAGAGGACAAAGCATTGCTGGTTTCCACAATTTCCTCGATATATGCGATTGCCGTGCCCTTGTTGATGTGCTTGAACTCTTGGCTGAAGTTGGTTAGCATAACTTGCACTTGCCCTCCGTGGAGTCGAGCGATCCCTCTTGCGACGCAAATTTCGCGGTCGAGCAGTAGATGTTGGTCGCCCTCGATGACGCCTTCTACGTCAGCGGGTGTTTCGGTGCCGACGGAAATAATAATGCTGGAGCGCGGCGGGATGCTGACTTGATCTTCGAGCACACTCAAGGCGTGGTGACTACGACAGCTCTCCGGCGGTATCGCTTGATCTTGCGACAGCGTTATCGATTTCGACTTCAGGTCGACGACTGCGCCATGTTGATTCAGAAAGTCCATGCCGAGAATGACGTCTCGTGAACACTGTTGGAGGATAACGAAGGTGGCAGGGTAAGTCCGGTTATGAATGGTTATTCTTCCCGTGCAGATTCCAGTCGGCGTGATGAGGTGTCCTCCAGCGGTCCGAATTTGAGGGCCTTCCCATGCAGTTTTAACTTTCTTCAACTGCGCAGCCATGGTCCACTCATGACGGAGTAATCGGCTCCTATGTCCACTAAAGCGGTGACTGCGTGGCCGTCGAGAAGCACGTCGAGGTCGGTGGTTCTTTGTCTGGCATTGCAATTAGGTCTTGGCGTCGGATCACGGCTGCGTCGTGTTGAACTGAAGCTGGAACGTCGCGTCGTCAAGTCGTCTTTCGTCAGTGTAGTCTTGGCTTCCTGACTTCGTCGGGACGGCGGCGGGTCGTTATTATGTCGTCGAGATGGTCTCTTCGTCGTCTTCGTTGGCGGCGGAGGATCTTCGTCAGTTCGACGAACAGCAACCGCACCTCCATCGGTTGTTGCTTTTAGTTTTCCGGATATGGGCTCGCTGACCGGCCCTGGGCTGGGCCAGTGTATGGTCGGCGCTGCGGCGCCAGGTAGCGGCCTGGTGACGGTGAACGGAACGGTCGTCGAGGGCTCCACTGAGTAGCGGCGAGGTAGTCGGCGATGTCATGAGGGCGTTCACCTTCCCGAGGGCGCGGTGCATCGACGGCGAACCCTCGCAATCCCAGGTCGCGGTATGGGCATCGGCGGTACACATGGCCGGCTTCGCCGCAGTGGTAGCAGAGCGGGCGGTGGTCGGGGGCTCGCCAAATGTCCGTCTTCCTCGCGTAGCTGCGCTGGGAGACGGGTGCTCGTGCTGGCGGTGGCGGACGACGGAATTGGGGCGTTACAGGGCCCTGGCGCGGTCGCGGAGGGGGACCTTGACGGCGTGCGACGGCGGCGTAAGTAATTGCTTCTGGCTCGGGCTGCGGTACGTACTTGTGGTTGCACCTCAGGAACTCCAAGCGATCGGTGCGCCTCTTCTTTACCGATGTCGGCGATCGAGGCCACTTGAGGCTGCGACGACGGCAAGACCTTGCGCAGTTCTTCGCGCACAATGGCCCTGATGGTCTCGTACAGATCGTCCGTGGCCAGTGATTGAATTCCGGCGTAGCTTGTCGGCTTGGTGCGTCGGTCGAATTGCCGGTTCCGCAATTCCAGTGTCTTCTCGATGCTCGTCGCCTCACGAAGAAACTCGTCGACAGTCTTTGTTGGGCTTCTTACCATTCCGGCGAAAAGTTCCTCTTTTACACCACGCATCAGTACGCGGACTTTCTTCTCCTCGGATATTTCTGGGTCGGCGTGGCGGAACAGACGGCTCATTTCCTCAGTGAAGACCGCGATCGTCTCATTCGGCAGCTGCGTTCTGGTCTCCAGTAGAGCTTGGGCTCGCTCTTTTCGCACGACGCTTGTAAATGTTTGCAGGAAGCCGCTTCGGAAGAGGTCCCACGTCGTCAACGTGGCTTCTGGATTCTCGAACCACGTCCTGGCGGCATCCTCCAATGCGAAATAGACAACTGGGCAAGCTTGTCGTCGCTTGCCCAGTTGTTAAACGTAGCGACCCTCTCATACGTTTCCAGCTAGCTTTCCTGGTCCTCAAATGTGGAACCGCGGAACGTCGGTGGTTCCCTGGGCTGCTGTAGCACGACGGGGGACGCTGGGGCTGCCATTGGGGTTGCCTTGGTCATAATCTTCTTGGTCTTCTCCGGTAGAAGTCCGTGCTCCGGGGCAGCTGTTGAAGACGGCGGCTTGCTCGATGGTCCGGGACTACGTTGGTGTTCTCTTTGCGGTTCGTGCTTGGATCACAGCTTGTCGGGGACGTCCGGTACATGAACAAAAAGCACCTCCACCAGATGTCACGTGGTGGTGACGTTGAAGAACACAGTAGCAATACTGTGAAGGACAAAACTAACCTTTATTGGGCGAACCTGTGCCCACAATAACAGGCTACACTTATAGCAGAACGACAGCGGCGAACACGGTCGGCGATCGTCGGAAATCTGATCAGCGGGTCAAGCGCGTCGGTTTTTATACAGCAGTCGTCGAATGTTCCAGACTAATCGTTCGGACCCGCGTGCACCTCATTACGCCGACTGGAATCTGCACGGCAAGAATTACCGTTAATGACCGGACTTACCCTGCCACATTCGTTATACTCCAACAGTGTTCACGAGACGTCGTTCTCGGCATGGACTTCCTGAACCAACACGGCGCAATCATAGACCTGAAGTCAAAATTGATAACGCTGCCGGAAGATCAAGCGATACCGCTGTAGAGCTGTCGTAGTCACCACGCCTTGAGTGTGCTCGAAGATCAAGTGAGCATCCCGCCGCGCTCCAGCATTATTATTTCCGTCGGCACCGAAGCACCCGCTGACGGAGAAGGCGTCATCGAGGGCGACCAACATCTACTGCTCGACCGTGAAATTTGCGTCACAAGAGGGATCGCTCGACTCCACGGAGGGAAAGCGGATGTTATGCTAACCAACTTCAGCCAAGAGTTCAAGCGCATCAACAAGGGCACGACAATCGCGTACATCGAGGAAATTGTAGAAACGAGCAATGCCTTTGTCCTCTATCTACCACGATGAGCATAGTCCTCGAACCAGACTTCGACGTGAATCCAAGTCTTCCGATGAGTAAGCAGCAACAGATCAGAAGTCTTCTCCGACGATACAAAGACTGCTTTCCGACGTCATCGAGGATTCGACAAACACCAGTTGCAAAGTATCGCATAATAACCGAAGAGTGCGATCGACCACTCCACCAGAGCCCTTACCGAGTTTCGACGCTAGAACCTGAAGCTATTAGGCAACAAGTCGACGAAATGCTGCGCGACGACATCATCCAGCCGTCGAAAAGCCCGTGGGCCTCTCCTGTAGTCCTGGTGAAGAAAAAGGGCGCAACCCTACGCTTCTGCTTCGATTATCGTCGACTGAACAAGATCACAAAGAAGGACGTGTACCCCTTCCACGGATAGACAACGCAATGGATCGGCTCTGCAACGGTAAATACTTCTCGTCGATGGACCTCAAGTCTGGCTACTGGCAAACAGAAGTAGACGAGAGAGATCGCGAAAAGACCGCCTTCATCAGGCCACACGGCCTCTACGACTTCAAGGTCATGCCATTCGGACTGTGCTCAGCACTTGCAACGTTTCAGCTCGTCATGGGCACGGTGTTAGCAGGATTTAAGTGGCAGACGTGTCTTGTTTACTTGGATGACGTCGTTGTATTCGCCGGAAATTTCGACGATCACCTTGGACTTGAAGGACTTGAACGGGTGATATCGTATGCTAGCCAGTCGCTGTCAAAAGCGGAAGGCAATTATTCTACGACTGAAAAGGAATGCCTCGCCATCATTTGGGCTACAGCAAAATTCTGCGCTTACCTCTATGGTAGGCCATTCAATGTCGTCAGCGACCATCACGCGTTGTGCTGGATAGCTAACTTAAAGGACCCCTCAGGACGGCTGGAGCGGTGGAGCCTTAGACTGCAAGAATATGACGTCACGGTAATACACAAGTCCGTAAAAAAAACATTACGACGCCGACTGCTTATCACGCGCCCCCATCGATCCCCCGCCGCAAGACGACGAGGACGATGACGCCCTCCTTGGCATAATAAGCGCCGAAGACTTCACTAAAGAGCAACGAGCAGACCCGCAGCTAAAAGGCGTCGTCGAGTATTTGGAAGGGAACACCGACGTTGTCCCTAGGGCATTTAAGCGCGGGTTGTCTTCATTCACCCTAGACAACAACCTGCTCGTGAAGAAGAACTTCTCACCAGTCCGCGCCAGCTACCTTCTTGGTGTATCGTCAGCGCTGCGTCCAGAAATACTGCACGCCCTACACGACGATCCAACCGCTGGGCGCCTTGGATTCTCCCGGACGCTGTTGAGGAAACAGGAAAGGTATTACTGGCCGCTTCTGACCGCCAACGTCGCCCGTTACGTCAAGACATGCCGAGACTGTCAGCGACGCAAGACACCACCGACAAGGCCAGCAGGATTACTACAGCCGATCCAACCTCCTCGCCGACCATTCCAGCAGATTGGGATGGATTTGTTGGGGCCGTTTCCGATGTCAACACCCGGGAATAAGTGAATCGTACTGGCGACGGACTATCTGACCCGATTTGCTGAAACTAAACCTCTACCAAGAGGCAGCGCATCCGAAGTGGCGAAATGTTTCGTCGAGAGCATCCTGTTTCGACATGGTGCCCCAGAAGTCCTCATCACCGACAGAGGGAGGGCTTTTACAGCAGAGCTCACCCAAGCCATTCTTCAATGCAGCTAGACAAGCCACAGGAGGACAACTGCTTGCCATCCGCAGACGAATGGTCTCACAGAGCGCCTGAACAAGACCCTCGCCGACATGCTAGCAATGTACGTCGACATCGAGCACAAGACGTGGGACGTGGTCCTGCCGTATGTAACCTTCGCTTACAACACAGCGGTGCAAGAAACAACACAGATCACGCCGTTTAAGCTGGTTTACGGCAGGAACCCGATGACGACGCGCGATGCCATGCTGCCCCACCTCACTGACGAAGAGAATGTTGACGTCGCTAGCTATCTCCAGCGCTCCGAAGACGCGCGACAGCTCGCCCGCCTACGGATCAAGAACCAGCAGCCTACCGGCAGCCGACAATACAACCTCCGACGACGCTTCGTCGAGTACCAGCCCGGCGACCGTGTTTGGGTTTGGACCCCGATACGCCGACGAGGACTAAGTGAGAATCTATTTCGCCGCTATTTCGGACCCAACAAGGTCATTCGACATATTGGCGCACTGCACTATGAGGTCGTGCCAGACGGAATTTCGCATTCACAGTGGCGCCGCGCACGATCTGAAGTTGTCCGCGTGGTGCGTCTGAAACCCTTTTTCGGACGCTGAGGAACTTCCTTCTTTGCTACGGGTGTTTTCTTTATTACTTTCGTTTGTATGCAGCACTGGCTCGATGCTTTTTAAGAGGGGGTTATTGACACGTGTACTTGTTTGTCTTTTTCGGGCGACATGTTTCACCGTCTAACAAATGTTATCACACAGCGCAGGACGCGCCTGCATGTATCGGAAGTTTCTGGAATGTTCTCGATCCTTCCATCCGCTGTATGTGACCGAACCTTGTGTGATCTGATTGCATGTGTGCGCGACGCGAACAATGTAGAAGTTTGTGGAAGGCACGCGGTTCCCAGCGATTACTCTGGAACATTCGACGACTGATGCATAAAAGCCGACGCGCTTGACCCGCTGATCAGATTTTCGACGATCGCCGACCGTATTCGCCACTATCGTTGTTCTATAAGTGTAGCCTGTCTTGTAGGCACGGGTTCGCCCAATAAAGGTTAGTTTTGTCGGCCACAGTATTGCTACTGTGTTCTTCAACGTCACCAGCGCGTGACAATATATATTGCCAGGCGACCGTCTCATTGATAGAGTCCGTCTTGCGCCAAGAATTGGCCTACGTTGGCTTGACCAACGTCTGCTCAGTTATTCGGCCTGACTACACTCCTTCCAGCAGTGTCATACGCACCCGCAGCCTGAATGCCCCAACGCGGTATCTCAACGCGGCGGAATCGCGTGCTCCAGACGGCAGGCCTATATGCTCCACTTGTGGCCGTATCGGCCATATTTCACGTCACTGCCGGTCTTCGTGGAATTCGACCTCCTGGTCCTACCTTCCATCCCACCACCCGCATGCTGCTCCTCGGTTACCCCCTTAAACGCAGCCATTAAATTCTGGCGATGCTTCTCTTCCTACCCGCTCTAGCCGCTGTCCGTCGCCACATCGCCGCTTCTGCCGATCGCCCCCATCTTGTCGATCAGCGTCCCCCAGCTCCTTCCGGCGCACCCTTCCGGAAAACTAACTGGTGCAGCATCTGGAGGTGATCCTGCCAAACCGATCCGACGAAAAAATCCTCTTTTGACCTTGCCCCCACATCGGAACCTCATTAACGTGAACGTGGATGGTGTACCGGTTACGGCTCTGATTGACACTGGCGCGCACGTATTTGTGATGAATGCTCAGCTTCGGAATCGTCTCAAGAAAGTCCTCACTCCTTCCCCTTCGCTTGTGGTCCAAGTCGCCGATTGTGGAACACCAGCCGTTATTGGCATGAGTCCGGCTCGCGTGAGTGTCGCCGGACATGATACTTGACTTTGACTTGACTTGACTTTCTGTCTGCACATTCCGCTTTTATAGACTGTTCTGCTTGTGCTGTGCAACTCACTCTACCTGCTGCTATTGACACTTCCGATAGTGCTCGGATACGGCTATGTTGCACAGAGCATATTCGCCTCCCTCACCGTGCCGTTACCTACATAGGTGTCTCCCCCGTTCCACCTGTACCAGACGGTGACTACATCGTATCTCCTAATCCGGATGTGCTGCTCTCGCATAACGTCGCTTTTCTTCACACCGTCATTATCATTTCGAACAACACGTCCTGCCTTCCGCTTGTGAACTTTGGACTTTGTACACAAGTACTCCCGCGCGCAATATCCCTGGCGCAAATAAGGCCAGCCAGAGACTACCACATTTTGGCTTTAACTTGTGACAGCTCTTCGTGTTCAACTCTTGCTTCGCCCCCTGTCCCTTCAGACTTGAATGCCCTAACAAAAATTATTGCTCCCGACCTGCCGCCCCAGCGTGCTCAAGAACTACGTTGCCTTCTTGCCTCATACTGGGACATATTCGACCTTGGAGAGCGCCGTCTAGGACAAACATGTGTCGTGAAACATCGAATAAACACCGGGGATGCGAGCCCGATCCATTGGCGACCCTACCGCGCCTCACCTACTGAGCGACATAACATCCAACATGAAGTTGACAAGATGCTTACTCGAGGCATCATCGAACCTTCTTGCAGCCCATGGGCATCCCTGTTGTACTAGTTACAAAGTACAACAGTTGGCGATTTTGCGTCGATTATCGACGCCTCAACAAAGTAACAAAGAAATGCGTCTATCTGCTACCACGCATTGACGATGCCTTGGATTGCCTGCATGGAGCACAATATTTTTCGTCCATCGACCTTCGCTCCGGCTACTGGCAAATTACCGTCGATGACATGGACAGCGAGAAGACCGCTTTTATTACTCGCGATGGCCTGTATGAGTTCAAAGTGATGCCTTTCGGATTATGTCGTACCCCGGCCACATTTGAACGAATGATGGACGCCCTCCTACATGGTTTCAAGTGGACCATCTGCCTCTGTTACCTGCATGACATGATCGTTTTTTCTCAGACTTTTGCGACTCACCTCGAACGCCTATCGACGATACTATCTGTTTTCCATCAAGCGGGGCTACAACTAAATTCGTCCAAGTGCCACTTCGGTCGTCGTGAAATTTATGTGCTCGGGCATCTCGACGATTGTACTGGTGTCCGCCCTTATACGGGCGTATAGGCCCGTATCAAATACGGGCCGTGAAAGACTTTCCCGTGCCAACATGTGCCAAGGATGTTCGCAGCTTCTTGGGCCTTTGCTCCTACTTCCGTCGGTTTATCCGAAATTTTGCGAACGTTGCGCGCCCACTCAATCAGCTTCTCAAGAAAGACGCTGCATTCATTTAGGGCCCTGAGGAAGCTGGTGCTTTCACCGAGCTAACACGGCTGCTTACGTCCCCGCCCATTCTCGCTCACTTTGATGCGTCAGCTTCAACAGAAGTCCGTACCGCTGCCAGTGACCACGGTACTGGAGCTATCTTGGCACAGAAACAACAAGGGCGAGAACATGTTATTGCCTAAGCCAGCCGCCTTCTTTTCTCTGCCGACCCGCCGCGGTTGCTCAGTGGCTATGGTGCTGGGCTGCTGAGCACGAGGTCGCGGGATCGAATCCCGGCCACGGCGGCCGCATTTCGATGGAGGCGAAATGCGAAAACACCCGTGTACTTAGATTTAGGTGCACGTTAAAGAACCCCAGGTGGTCGAAATTTCCGGAGTCCTCCACTACGGCGTGCCTCATAATCAGAAAGTGGTTTTGGCACGTAAAACCCCATATATTATTATTATTATTCTTTTCTCTGCCGAGCGCAAGTATTCTATCACCGAACGCGAATGTCTGGCTCTCGTTTGGACAGTGGGTAAATTCCGCCCCTATTTGTACGGCCGCCAATTCACAGTCATCACTGATCATCACGCACTGTGTTGGCTTTCGTCCCTCAAAGATCCTTCAGGGCGCGTTGGCCACTGGGCTCTGCGCCTTCAACAATACAACTATTCAGTTGTATACAAGACCGGACGGTTACATCAAGATGCGGACTGCTTGTCGCGCCATCCTTTCGACCCTCCTGACGTTTCGGCGGCCGGCATACCTGTCACCGTTCTCCCTGTGGCTGCTTTTCGCGATATTGGAGCCGAACAACGTCGGGACGCCTCCTTGCAACACCTTATTCAACGGCTCACTTCAACGACGCCCGATACTTCCCTTGGCATGTTTAAACTTCGAGATGGTATATTGTACTGCTCTAACAAGCGCCCGGACGGCCCTGACCGACTTTTCATTGTGCCTGAGCATCTGCGTCATACTGTTCTCGCCCAGCTTCATGATGTACCGACTGCCGGTCACCTTGGCGTGTCACGGACTTATGAACGCATTCGTCGGCGCTTCTTTTCGCCTGATCTATACCGTGACGTCTGCCGTTATGCCGCGGCGTGGGACCTTTGTCAACGACGGAAAAAGCCGACCACACTCCCTGCTGGTCGCCTTCAACCACTTGACGTACGATCAGAACCATTCTTCCATCTAGGTGTTGATATTTTAGGCCCTTTTCCTACGTCTGCTTCGAGAAACAAGTGGATTGCTGTAGCAACAGACTACGCCACCCGATATGCAATCACACGGGCTCTTCCGACAAACTGGGCAACCGATGTCGCCAACTTCCTCCTACAAAACGTCATCCTTCACTACGGCACCCCTCGACAACCCCTCACCGACCGAGGTCGCTACTTTCTCTCTAAAGTTGTGATTGACATTCTACGCTCGTGCGCGACTAAACACAAACTTGCTACTGCTTACCATCCACAAACGAACGCTCTCACCGAGCGCCTTAACCGCACCCTTACTGACATGCTGTCCATGTATGTCTGCGCTGACCATTGCGACTGGGACGTTGCGCCGCCGTGCGTTACTTTCGCCTATAATTCGTCTCACCATGATACCGCAGGCTTCTCTCCGCTCTTCCTATTGTTTGTCCGCGACCCTACGCTACCTTTCGACACCGTTGTGCCTGCTAGTCTGAAATACACATCCGAGTACGCCCGTGAAGCCATACTCAAAGCACAAGAAGCACGCCAATCACCGGCGCTTATATCACGCCCGCCATCGTGACGTCCATTACACACCGGGCGCCCTGGTTTTCCTTTGGTCGCCTTCGCGACGCGTTGGCCTCTCGGAGAAGTTACTTTCACACAACTCTGGCCATTACCGTGTCTTGCGTCAAGTAACTGGCGTCACGTACGAAATGGCCCCTCTTGAGCCAACCGTGGATTCAGCATCGCTCCGACATGGTCCACGTCGCGCGTCATAAGTTGTATCCCTCGGCCGTCCCCTAACCAGCACCGAGCCGATGCTTCAGCCGCCGGGGGTCATGTGATACACTGACAAAGATGTTTCCATCTGGTGGGAAGAAGATGACGCTCTGGACTTCGCGCGCTGTCTGACATCTTGTCAGCTGCTACAATTATTGTAAATATCCTGGAAATATACGTCCGACTGGGATTATCCCCTCAAAAAAAAAATATATATATATATATATATATAATATGCGGCAAGTTGTTTTTTATCCACTTTTATTTGCATTAATTTATCTTTACTCTATTTCATTTATTAAGCACCATTAATTTTCCCTATGTTGTCCTTGGTGTCAGTGTCAGCAACGCTAACTGGAAGTAGCTTTTTCATCTCGTCTTGGCCCCTATGAACTAGAACAGTGCCAGAAGACTGAAGAAAGTCGCGAAAAATGCTATGGAAAAGCCTTGTTCGCCTTTGTGGTTCGCGCTTTAGCGCTATTCAGTAGGTCATGCTTTTTCTCTAACTCATCTAACATTCAGGAATTTAGTTAATCAGTGTAGATTCGTTCATTGACGCTTCCAAGGAAGCGATTTCCGTATACTAAAGACAATCAGTGCGGATAACGTCATATTATTAAAATACATTATTAAGAAAATTTGAAAAAGGAAAGTAAACTCAGGCTATGTGCACTCTGGAGTCATTTCTTTTTGTTAAATTGAAGATGTTTCCACTAACCCCCCCTATCTCACTTCTTTTGCATAATCTTCAAGTTCACTCTGGAAATCCCGGAATTCCCTGATTCCGTTACACTAGAATTCTCTTATAGTTTGTGCAAGTCTTTCTTTAAGCCAGCCGTTAAACACGCAATATTTGGTACGTATTGACCTAATTCCACAAGTTAATATCGCCACGAGTGCTTCAATCAAAAGATCATCGGGTATGATGCAAATGGTACTACTGCATCTCTTTCTATTCCGATAAGGAGTTTTGGGCGCAAAAAAGACACGGACTACGAATAGACACGAAGAAGCGCACACTCGCCAAGGCCGAAGCCAGACGTTAGCCATATTCGGTGGGAATGTCCGGGCCTTGAAGTACCGCTACGAAGACACAAGCCTGGACATGTCCACTTTCTTAACGATTGGATGTGCCCGCCCACGCGCATGGACGCCCGAGCTGTTATCGGCTCCCTCTGAGAGTTCGTGACAGTTGCGTGCCTTCCGGGCAGGCATTAATCATTTTTTTCCACGCAGGCCTGCGTGCCTCACTCACTCAGTCACTCACACGCCAATGAATTCATTCTTGGACGCTGCACTATATATAAGCTTTACATGCGCGTGATAATGCAATCAACGTCTTAAAAACAAATTGACAACGAATTTTCGAACCCGATTATTTATAAAACAAACTCCGTTGAGTAAAGCAACAATGAACGTAGCCTAGTGCATCTCGCACCAAATTTTCTCATAAAGGAGGCCCCTGCCAGTTCATTTGCCACGGTAACCTTATTTCTAAGATACTTGTGCTCACCAGTTGTTATTCCCACGGGCAAGCTGTGCAGTGATACGGCAAGTTGTTAGAATGGGGCTGGCTCACACTGAGGCACCATTGCTTTTGATCTTCTCTGCAGGAGCCAGCTAAACTTACACGACATTGTGCTCCCCTGCTTTAGGTGGCGCCCAACAAAGGACACGAGTGATTATACATATGCCCCTTCAGATTGTAGTCATCGCAGGGAAGAATCTAGCCGACGATCATACGCTTAGAAAGACGCGCGCACGCACGCACACACGCACGCACTAACGCACACACACACACACACACACACACACACACACACACACACACACACACACACACACACACACACACACACACACACACACACACACACACACACACACACACACACATATATATATATATATATATATATAGGTCCTTTTACAGCCACGTTGCACCACATGTATATTTTGCACTTTTTAGCGAATATTTTAGGCCACTATGCACCCGTGTTTCATTACTCCCCGCAATTAACACCCATATATCATTGAGAAGCACGGATCATCGACTTGGCGCTCTTTGGCCACACCTGGCCCTTGCGTTAATAAACTCTACAAATCAATCAATCAATATGCATATATATTATAAGCAGCCAACAAACAATGACACCAAGGACAACATAGGGGAAATTACTTGTACTTACTAAGTTAATTAAAGAAATAATCAATTCATGGAAATGAAATCGGATGAAAAAACAACTTGCCGCGGGGGATGGGAACGAGCCCGCTTTTTTTGCATTACGCTTGCGATGCTCTACCAATATACCATATATATATATATATATATATATATATATATATATATCATTATCATCATCAGCCTAGTTACGCCCACTTCTCCAACTACCCCGGTCATGTACTAATTGTGTCCATGTTGTCCCTGCAAACGTCTTAATGTCATCCGCCCACCTAACTTTCTGCCGCCCCCTACTACGCTTCCCTTCCCTTGGAATCCAGTCCGTAACCCTTAATGACCATCGGTTATCTTCCCTCCTCATTACATGTCCGGCCCATGCCCATTTCCTTTTCTTGATTTCAACTAAGATGTCATTTACCCGCGTTTGTTCCCTCACCCAATCTGCTCTTTTCTTATCCCTTAACGTTACACCTATCATTCTTCTTTCCATAGCTCGTTGCGTCGTCCTCAATTTCAGCAGAACCCTTTTCTTAAGCCTCCAGGTTTCTGCCCCGTAGCTGAGTACTGGTAAGACACAGCTGTTATACACTTTCCTCTTGAGGGATAGTGGCAACCTGCTGTTCATGATTTGAGAATGCCTGCCAAACGCACCCCAGCCCATTCTTATTCTTCTGGTTATTTCAGTCTCATGATCCGGATCCGTGGTCACTAGTTGTCCTAAGTAGATGTATTCCCTTACCACTTCCAGTGCCGCGCTACCTATCGCAAACTGCTGTTCTCTACCGAGACTGTTAAACATTACTTTAGTTTTCTGTAGATTAATTTTCAGACCCACCCTTCTGCTTTGCCTCTCCAGGTCAGTGAGCATGCATTGCAATTGGTCTCCTGAGTTGCTAAGCAAGGCAATATCATCAGCGAATCGCAAGTTGCTAAGGTATTCTCCATCAACTTTTAGCCCCAATTCTTCCCACTTCAGGTCTCTGAATACCTCCTGTAAACATGCTGTGAATAGCATTGGAGATATCGTATCTCCCTGTCTGACGCCTTTCTTTATTGGGATTTTGTTGCTTTCTTTGTAGAGGATTACGGTGGCTGTGGAACCGCTATAGATATCTTCCAGTATCCTTACATATGGCTCATCTACACCCTGATTCTGTAGTGCCTTCATGACTGCTGAGGTTTCGACTGAATCAAATGCTTTTTCGTAATCAATGAAGGCTATATATAAGGGTTGGTTATATTCCGCACATTTCTCTATCACCTGATTGATAGTGTGAATATGGTCTATTGTTGAGTAGCCTTTACGGAATCCTGCCTGGTCCTCTGGTTGACAGAAGTCTAAGGTATTCCTGATTTTATTTGCGATTACCTTAGTAAATACTTTGTAGGCAAGGGACAGTAAGCTGATCGGTCTATAATTTTTCAAGTCTTTGGCGTCCCCTTTCTTATGGATTAGGATTATGTTAGCGTTCTTCCAAGATTCCGGTACGTTCGAGGTCATGAGGCATTGTGTATATAAGGCGGCCAATCTTTCTAGGACAGTGTTCCCACCATCCTTCAACAAATCTCCTGTTACCTGATCCTCCCCAGCTGCCTTCCCCCTTTGCATAGCTCCCAAGGCGTTCTTTACCTCTTCCGGTGTTACTTGTGGGATTTCAAGTTCTTCTAGACTATTCTCTCTCACCTTATCGTCGTGGGTGTTACTGGTACTGTATAAATCTCTATAAAACTCTTCAGCCACTTGCACTATCTCATCCATATTAGTAACGATATTGCCGGCTTTGTCTCTTAACGCACACATCTGATTCTTGCCTATTCCTAGTTTCTTCTTTACTGCTTTTAGGCTTCCTCCGTTCCTGAGAGCCTGTTCAATTCTATCCATATTATAGTTCCTTATGTCCGCTGTCTTACACTTGTTGATTAACTTAGGAAGTTCTGCCAGTTCTATTCTAGCTGTAGGGTTAGAGGCTTTCATACATTGGCGTTTCTTGATCAGATCTTTCGTCTCCTGCGATAGCTTACTGGTTTCCTGTTTAACGGCGTTGCCAACGACTTCTATTGCGCACTCCTTAATGATGCCCATAATATTGTCGTTCATTGCTTCAACACTATGGTCCTCTTCCAGGGTTAAAGCCGAATACCTGCTCTGTAGCTTGATCCGGAATTCCTCTAGTTTCGCTTTCCCTCTTACCGCTAACTCATTGATTGGCTTCTTATGTACCAGTTTCTTCCGTTCCCTCCTCAAGTCAAGGCTAATTCGAGTTCTTACCATCCTATGGTCACTGCAGCGCACCTTGC
The DNA here is from genome assembly GCF_023375885.2 of Dermacentor andersoni. NCBI lineage: Eukaryota > Metazoa > Arthropoda > Arachnida > Ixodida > Ixodidae > Dermacentor > Dermacentor andersoni. The sequence goes on along the minus strand of NC_092814.1, from coordinate 383,211,792 downwards.
CGAGCACGTCTACATCTTGTATGAAGCCAGGGTTCGCGCAGAGTATGAAGTCGATTTCATTTCTAGTCTCACCATTCGGGCTCCTCCACGTCCACTTTCGGCTAACCCGCTTACGGAAAAAGATATTCATTATCCGCATATTATTCTGTTCTGCAAACTCTAGTAATAACTCTCCTCTGCTATTCCTAGAGCCTATGCCATATTCCCCCACTGATTTGTCTCCGGCCTGCTTCTTGCCTACCCTGGCATTGAAATCGCCCATCAGTATACTGTATTTTGTTTTGACTTTACCCATCGCCGACTCCACGTCTTCATAGAAGCTTTCGACTTCCTGGTCATCATGACTAGATGTAGGGGCGTAGACCTGTACAACCTTCATTTTGTACCTCTTATTAAGTTTCACAACAAGACATGCCACCCTCTCGTTAATGCTATAGAATTTCTGTATGTTACCAGCTATGTTCTTATTAATCAGGAATCCGACTCCTAGTTCTCGTCTCTCTGCTAAGCCGCGGTAGCACAGGACGTGCCCGCTTTTTAGCACTCTATATGCTTCTTTTGGCCTCCTAACTTCACTGAGCCCTATTATATCCCATTTACTGCCCTCTAATTCCTCCAATAGCACTGCTAGACTCGCCTCAGTAGATAACGTTCTAGCGTTAAACGGTGCCAGGTTCATATTCCCATGGCGGCCTGTCTATATATATATATATATATATATATATATATATATATATATATAATATGTGTGTGTGTGTATGTATGTATGTATATAGGGGTTTTCTTCAAAGGTCAGCACGCAGGACCCGACGTAACATACGCAGGAAAGAGACGACTAAGTTTTTGGAAGACTTCTTTACTTAACGTTTTCGGCTGGTGGACCAGCCTTCGTCAGGTGGACCAGCCATCTGACGAAGGCTGGTTGGTCCGCCAGCCGAAAACGTTCAGTAAAGAAGTCTTCCAAAAACTTAGTCGTCTCTTTCCTGCGTATATATATATATATATATATATATATATATATATATATATATATATATATATATATATATATATGACCCGCCGTGGTTGCTCAGTGGCTATGGTGTTGGGCTGCTGAGCACGAGGTCGCGGGATTGAATCCCGGCCACGGCGGCCGCATTTCGATGGGGGCGAAATGCGAAAACACCCGTGTACTTAGATTTAGGTGCACGTTAAAGAACCCCAGGTGGTCGAAATTTCCGGAGTCCTCCACTACGGCGTGCCTCATAATCAGAAAATGGTTTTGGCACGTAAAACCCCATAATTTAGTATTATTTATATATATATAGGGGGTTTCTTCAAAGTTAAGCATACATATATTTACGCACACACACACACACACACACATATATATATATATGAGTGTGTGTGTGTGTGTGTGTGTGTGTGTGAGCAATGAGCCACTACAGCAGCCATTGCTGCATTTATCTGGTGCATAACGCTTCATCAAAAAATCAAGAAAAGGAAGAAAAGCACATGGCACCACCATATTCCATAGAAATCAACGTTTCCTGTGGAAGGCCGCCGCTGTGAAGCTCTCTCTTTTGCAAGCTGCTGTGGCCGCTCATGCTGCCGCCGCCGCCTGATAACACAGCCCACTCCACAACACAGCGAAAAAATGCGCAGATACTCTTGCACAGGATATAGCTGTAATATGTCCTTGAAATTCACAAAGCAGTCATGCAACCCTTAACTGTTGTGGCTCAATAGAGAGCACAATAGCTGTACTGCGAGCCAGAAGGACATCTTCCCTTGAACAGATTCCAGACTTGCCACACTACGTGCACTTATTGCTATCGCAATCCTATTATGATAACAAAATATCACTGTTTTATTGTTGTGACGCCGCAGTTTTAGGACAATAGCCACGGTAACCTGTTCACGTCACTGCGTCTGGCTAAGTGAGCTAATCCTACCAGAACCTTCAAACAATAATATCGGATCCATGTGGCCATTCACAGCTAGAAGTACCAGGTGTGGACAAATACATCGGCTTCGCTTGCTTTATTTTCTCTGCTGGACGTCTGCAGTTAGGCGAATCCCCTATTATGAATGTATTACTTTTTTCGCTCTCAGGTACATCACTTACTGCCATCTTGTCCTTTTGGGCAAGTCTTTGCTAATATAAAGTCCAAAGTTATTGCTGAGGAAGCCACGCATTCAAGAGGTCGCAGACGCGGACGCCAACATTTGCAGCTACTATTTTACAGAACAGATATGCTGCTCATTCCTGCGCTATTTGACGCAGATATCCGCGATATTACAACGACAGCTGATGTGACTAAATTGTTGTATTTACTCGTTGATCGGCTTCGCCTAAGCACAATTTATTGGCGTGGCTGAGGAGCGTCACAGAGAATGGCGTCTGCTAGATACCTGGCTCTCTGGATTCAGTTACAGCGCTCACAGTTCCAGCACATAAACCTTTTTGCGCTCCCAGTCACCTCTACACGGGCGCCGCGTGTCGTACAGCGAAACACCATAAACACCGATGCACCGTGGAGGGCCTCCCTTCTGAGATCCTTCAGAAATATGCGCAGTTCGCTCTTGTGGAACTGCGAAATGACGGATGGCAACACAGAATACACGCTGGTTTATTCATTCAGAAAACAACAAACATAAAATGTTTTACAGCAGAGTGTGGCAGCTGCGCTGCGGCGATCCACGACACGCGCAGCAAATCTTTTTTCAGTGGTGCGTACGGCGTGCTGCGGCTTTCCCTTGGCACGCAGCCTGCCTGTAGCAGCTGCTGCTGGTATTAGGGCTGCGCGCAGGCATGGAAGCTGTACCAACCTCGACGAAGCGTTGACGAGGCTCCAGCAAATTAAGCTCTGCGTGCAGCTGTGACGATAGCGCATCGCTCCACTTTTCTTTCATATTCAATCTCATTTATTTATTATTCAATATTTTAATTGACCAAACATTGATTGGCACACCTTTTCATTGGATTCTGCTCACAGTATTGATAACACAATCTTTGATACTGTATTCACGTTTGACTTACTGCAAATGGTAAATGATCTCACGAGCGTACAGGGATCCGTAGGCTCAATTCGACTTATTTTTTGTAAGTGGCGCCATCCGAAATGCGATAACCTTTGAAGTCACAAACGGGATTGCTGATCACAAAGCTGTGCTGTTGAACCCGTCAAATGTCTACCCTGGTCTCAAAAACAGTGTTCATTTGTTTCTCGATTTTTCTCGTGCTGATGATGAATCTATTCTGGATATGCTTGCATTCTACTTCGATGACTTCAGAAACAACACTTGCAATATAAATGACTTATGGCTTTCCTTTAGGGGAATTGTCTCTGAATGTACCCACCTTTCGTTCCCAAAATTGCAAAATCTTCTGTGCACCGCAACCCATGGATTCCTCGTGAGACGTTACGCTTACAGCGAAGGCTTAAAAGGTTAAAAGCGAAATCAAGAACAAATGTAACCTTAAAATCTATTGTAGAAGGCACTTCATACCAACTAAAACAGAAAATAATTTGCGACAAAGAAAAATATTACGGAACAATCCTGCCTTCGTTTTTAAAACGTCTCCCGAGAGATTATGGCGCCAAATCACACCTAAATCTTCCTCCACCAGTGGGTTCATGATAGACGGCAAATGTGTAAGTGATGAGACTGTTGTGTGTTCTGCTTTTAATAATTTCTTCCAGTCAGTATTTACCAAAGATAATGGTTGCCTTCCCAACTTCTCTATATCGCTTCCTGTTATATCTGGCGTTCTTATTTCTGAGAGCGGCGTTTTTAATTTGCTATTGAACGTTGATACTAAAAAGTCACCAGGACCAGATAATATACCAAACGCGTTTTTAAAGCGTTATGCGGAATGGTGTGATAAGTACCTGTATGTCGCATTCACCAGATCTTTACGCGATGGTTCCCTACTGGATGACTGGAGGACGGCTGAAATCAAACGTTTACATAAATCCGGAAAAAAACACACATAAAGACTTACCGACCAGTCTCTCTTACATCTACATCATGCAAAATTTTAGAGCATATAATTCATAAACATATATTAGGTTTCTTAGAAGAGCACAAGGTACTTACAGATGTCCAACATGGTTTCAGACATATGTTTTCTACATGTACTCAATTTATTTATTTTTTTATTTATTTCAAAGTACCTTACAGGCCCCAAGGGGAGCATTGAGTAAGGGGGGCGTCATTGAACAAATGACAAGTGAAAACAGATATATGAGCGCTAAAAATGTGAGAGCTAAAAATTTTTATGATGACCACGTTCTTGCAAAACAGTGTAACAAATAAAAATGCTAAATAAATACAAAGAGTTATCGGGAAAGGAATGAAAAGTACAAATAACGGTAACATAAAAAGCGATGTAACACTCGCGTAAAATAACGTACATAGCGCGAGCACATAAAGCAAACAAAATTGAAACAACAATAACAACAACAAAAAGAAAGTCATGACCCATATGTGACACGTATTATATAACATGACATATGTAGAGATGAATATATTTGTTATGATGAAGAATATAGGTTCAGTAGCTGTCTGAATTGATCATTGCTCATTTGAGCGACAGTGCTGTTGGGAAGCGAATTCTATAACCTAATCGCTCGTGGTAGAGCCGAGAAGTTAAATGCGTTTGCGTTGCTATGAATGCGAGTGAGGCTTAAATCATTATAAAGTCGTCGTCATGTGCAAGACGCACGTTCCAGTGGCAAGTTTGATGGCTTCATTTGGTGAACATATCTATGGAGCAAGGACAGGAGTGCTATGTCACGTCGGCTACTCAGTGATTGAAGGGAAAGGTCGAGTTTTATTTGAGTAATGCTGGACTGGTAGCTGTAATTTCGGGAAATAAATCGACTAGCTCGGTTTTGGATGGCTTCTAACATGCGGATTAAGTATTCATGGTAGGGAGACCATATAGGAGACGCGAACTCAAGCTGAGTGCATACAAATGATACGAATGCTAATTTACAGATGTTAGATGGACAATTACGCAAGTTGCGACGAATATACCCAAGAGATTTGGAAGCGTTTGCGCATATGGTTGCAATCTGAAAGGCGCAGGAAAGGCTCAGTGTAAGATTTCATCATCATCATCATCATCATTTATTATCCCTTAAGGGCCCTATTGGGCATTACATAAGGGGGGGGTTAACAAGAGAAGTATTCACGTGGTCATATAATTATAAAGCGAAATAAAAAGACAGACAGGCAAAGTAACGTTATACATTGTTATGGAACCTTGGTTGAAGGCAAAGACGCAAAGAACACGCAAGCAGTTGAGCTCCGCATATGTTTGCAATTGAATAAAAAGGTGGCAATACAATTCAATATAAAATTCAATTCAATACAATATTCAATTCAATACAAAAATGCAATTCAATACACATATATATACACACAAGTCAAAGCAGAAAACGTGACATATATGTTATGTCCCATCTTAAGGAAGAGCCACAAAGTGAAATACGCGTTGGATATATGAAAAAAAGCTGGAAATGTTTACCGATTATGAGATTATTTGGCAAAGTGAGCCGATATTAGCTGCCTGAATTTTGAGTTGTCACGTTCATTGACTAATGGTTCTGGAATCGAGTTCCATTCTTCAATCGCCAATGGTAAGAAAGACTTATTAAATGTGTTTGTCGAACCAGTTATGCGTTGTATACGCATAGAATTGAAAAGACGTCGTGATGACCGTATGGGTGGCACTAAAAGGGTGGTTCTCAGGTCAGGGCGATTATAGTATAGATTTTGAAACAGGCATAGCCGTGAAATCTTCCTTCGATGAGATAACGATTCAAGATTAATGGATGATTTAATGGCACTAATGCTAACCCGTCTATTATATTCGGAAACGATGAAACGAGCAGCCCGATTCTGAATGCTTTCAAGTGATTCGATTAGATATTGCTGGTGAGGACTCCATATTGAGCTGGCATATTCAAGTTTCGGCCTAACGTACGCCTCATAGGCGAGTTTTCTGATATAACTGGGGGATAAAGAAAGGGCACGCTTAAGAGGAAGCTTTAGCTCGGGCCCAACTCCGACGCGGCCTATTCAAATACATGTAAAAACGCAAAAACGTTTTTCTGAGATAACCCCTGGACCGATTTTAATGAAATTTGTTGCATTTGAGAGAGAAAGTTAAATTCTAGTGACTGTCGGAAGCGGAATTTTGATTTAGGGCTTGAATTTTGTTAAAAGGATTTTCAAAAATTCAGACGTTTGATAAAAATAGAAGCACGAAGTTTACAAGCTAATAGCTCTGCATCAAGAACAGATATCGCGATTCTGTAAACGGCATCCATTAGACCATTCAAAGCGGACAAATTTGATATGTCAGTTTACATCTTACGTGAGTTTGTTACGTTGTTTACGAGGGTTCTGCAAAAGCTGTAATTACGTATTAATAAATTTTTTGAGATTCATGTATAAGATGTCAAATTTGTCCGCTTTAGATGTGCTATTAATTACAATTCACAGAATTGCGATATCACCAATTCTTGCTGAGTTACAGAGTTGTAAACTTGATAGTTTTGTTTTCTGAAAATTTGCGATTTTTGCCAATTTTTAATAAAAAATTGACGACCTAAATCGAAAATTCGAAACCAACAGTCACTAGATTTTAAGTTTTTCTTTTAAATGCAACAAACCGCGTCAAATTTGGTGCTGTGGTTGCCGAGAAAAACGAATTCTCCTTTTACATGTATTTAGATAGGAGCACCCGAGCTAAAGCTTCCTCTTAATGAAACCAAGTGTTTTGGATGTCTCTGCCACTAATTTCGTGATGTGTTCAGACCAGTTGAGTTTGTCAGTGATAACAACACCTAAGTATCGGTACGATTCAACACGTGATATGGCAGTGGAGTTTAACGAGTATGAAAAGTTAAAGGTGGAAAGCTTTCGAGATATTTGCATGCTCTTGCATTTGGATATGTTTAGATTCATCAGCCAGGTGGTGCACCAAGTTTCTATTATATCAAGGTCTTTCTGGAGGAGTCTCTGGTCAGAGGTGGTAGTTATGCGACGATAAAGAACGCAATCGTCAGCAAAAAGGCGAATTGTGGAGGAGATATTTGTAGGAAGGTCGTTGATAAAGACTAAAAATAAGAGTGGTCCAAGGACAGAGCCTTGCGGAACGCCTGAAATGACTTTGGAGGTTTTGGAGCGGTGGTTACCGATAACAGTAAACTGGGTGCGGTCTGAGAGGAAGCAAGAAATCCATGACAATATTAAGGGATCCAGAGAGAGAGAGGAGAGTTTAGCCATAAGACGTTGATGTGGAACCCGGTCAAAGGCCTTAGAGAAATCCAGGTAGATGATATCAGTTTGAAAAGATGAATCTAAGTTCAGGTGAAGGTCGGTAGTAAACTCGAAAAGCTGGGTATCGCACGAAAATCCAGAGCGGAATCCATGTTGTTCGGTAAAAAGGAAGGAGTTCCTGTCCAGGTGAGAGGAGACTTGCGAGTATACGATATGTTCGAGCATTTTACAAGCAATACATGTTAATGAAATTGGTCGATAGTTTGATGGATCAGAGCGGTCACCAGCCTTGAAAACCGGGACAACCTTACTTAATGTCCAGTCATTTGGAATTGCTGAACTTGAAAGTGATTGACTGAAAATTATTTGTAATATCTGGCATGAAATATCTCTTGTACCTTTTAGTATCTTGGTAGTTATGTCATCCGGCCCGGGAGCGCTTGATGGCTTCAAGTTATCAATGAGTTTAGCTATGCCTTCGACTGAAATGGAAATTGGAGGCATCTGGCTGAAATTATGACTGGGATAGCTGGGTACGTTTAGGACTGGTTCCCGAGTGAAAACTGAAGAAAAGTAAGTGTTCATGACATCTGCGCAGTCTTCTGCGGCGACGTGCGAGCCATCTTGGTCGTGCAACATTATATTTTGAGGCGAGTTTCGGTTTGGCAACAGGATGTTCCAGAACTTTTTAGGGTTATTCCGAATAATGTTATGCAAGTCTTTATGGAAAAATTTCTTTTTGGAATGCCTCAAAAGATTTGTATAACCCCGGAGGCATTCAAAGTACTTGTCCCATTTTGAAGCAGAGGCAGAATTTTTGGCAGCTCGGAAAAGTCGTTTTTTTTTTCTTAACAACCGTCGAAGGCCGTTAGAAAACCAGTGCTTATCAGCATCTCCGCGAATACAGATCAGCGGGACATATGTTTCCATGAGCGAAAGTATTTTTTGCTTGTAGAGTAACCAGTTACTATTAACGGTTCGGTTGTGAGCAGTTTTACTAAAGTGAGAAAGAAACGCCTCCAGTTCAAGGTTAATTTGCGCATAGTCGGCTTTGTTATAGTCACGAATATATTTTAAAGATGGCTTGCGGGTGGGAATGGGAATAGCCAAATCAAAAAATAGTAGTTTGTGGTCACTAAGGCCACTACTAGCACACGAGAGAGACTGACATAACTCAGGCTTTGAGACAAATACTAGATCAAGGATGTTGGTACCACGGGTTGGGATTCTAACAGACTGGAACAGGTTAAAGGTGAGAATTAAGTCAATAAATTGCTTCGACTGACGAGAAGATGCTGATAACAGTTCCCAGTCTATATCCGGATAATTAAAGTCTCCGCATAGCACCAAGTTCGCTCGCGGAAAGCGGGTTTGGAGGTGGAAAAGGACAGAATACAGCTCATCAACAAAAGAGCAATCTAAATCTGGCGGACGGTAGCAGGCGATAAGCAAGATGTTACCAAATTTAAGGGACAGGTTAATACATAGTAGTTCAAGGCTGCATTGGACGGGTACCAAGTGTGAGACTACCGTTGATTTAACGAGAATCAGGACACCACCTCCTCTTCGGCCAGCTCTGTCAAGTCTGTAGACACTAAACGTTCTACTAGCCTCGAGCAGCTCACTGTCCTGAATGTCTGCGGTAAGCCACGACTCGGTAAAGACCGCAATATCCGAGCAATTATCATCAAGAAGCGCTTCCACAGCTTCCTTCTTTGGTAAGTAGCTGCGAACGTTCGTGAACATGACAGCCATTTTACGATAAGATGGAGTGACGTGTGAGCTTTGCGAAGGCTGAGCTAGCTGTTTATATGGAACCTTGGAAGCGGGTGGTGATCGCTATGACGAAAGTTCGATTACGCGATCCGTATTGGCGTCATATATGTATTGTTTTTTGTCGATCTCCAGTTTGTCGTACCGTATTTTGAACGTGGCGTCCCTTTCCTTACCAAAAGAGTACAACTTTTTCCGGGCTAACCGAACATGCGCAGAATAGTCCTCACGAACAGAAAATTTTGATTTCTTCAGCTTCGGCCCTGCTGTCAGAATTTTTGACTTCACCTTAAAATGTGCCAGTTTGACAATGATTGGGCGGTTTTTTGATTCTTGGAAGCGGCCCATTCGATGCGCACGTTCTATATCATCAGCATTTATCGACACACCAAGATGCTCCGAGCAGAAAGCGATTACATGCTCCTCTGATTGCTCCCAGGTTTCACCGGCCGCATCTGTGATACCAAAGAAGATCAAGTTCGACCTGCGCAAACGATTTTCTGCGTCATCGCACTTCTCTGTGAGGTTTTTAATCTCGGAGGAAAGCCTAGTAACTTCATCGTTCCAGCCTGGTTCTGAAATTTTTCCGCCTGCTTGACCTGTGTGTACTATATTTTCTAAAGCATCAACCCTCAGGGAAAGAGTGCTGACGTGATTTTCGATGCTAGTCTGAGCACTACGTATGTTTGAAAGCTCAGTGAGTACAGTGTTTTGTGATTGTTCAAGACGCGATATCGCCTCAGCGATTGATTCTAGGGTCACGGGTCCTGGGTTTAGTTCAACGTCGCCGGAGAGGACAAGCAAGAGGTGAACAACATAAGCATTGATGCAGTGTAAGCAACTTTGGTACATCAATTTGCGGCAAGAATCGATATACTCAAGTGGGCACGACACCGCAAATAAAAAGGGATTGCTTGTACGGGTGCAACAAGCATGCGGTAAATAACTAACCTGCACAGAGAGCGGTGTTGGCATGACCGTGTTTGATGCGGTGACGTGCCCCAAGTCGAGCCGGTGCAGACGTGGATTAAGTAGGCATTCCGTTGCAGCCGGTTGCCAGATGAAAGGCTCATTCCAGGCGGGAAAAAGCGGGAAAGCGCTAGCTTCTGCGACGTCCTGAATCAGAGGCGGGATGTGGAGTGGCTTGACAGGGCGGTGTTGATCGGGTATCAGCAAGCCAGCGAAGCAAAACGGCAATGTCGAGACGGTCCATATCAGGACAGCCTGCACAGAGAGCGGTGTTGGCATGACCGTGTTTGATGCGGTGACGTGCCCCAAGTCGAGCCGGTGCAGACGTGGATTAAGTAGGCATTCCGTTGCAGCCGGTTGCCAGATGAAAGGCTCATTCCAGGCGGGAAAAAGCGGGAAAGCGCTAGCTTCTGCGACGTCCTGAATCAGAGGCGGGAGGTGGAGTGGCTTGATAGGGTGGTGTTGATCGGGTATCAGCAAGCCAGCGAAGCAAAACGGCAATGTCGAGACGGTCCATATCAGGACAGCCTGCACAGAGAGCGATGTTGGCATGACCGTGTTTGATGCGGTGACGTGCCCCTAGATACGCCTAGATATTTATATGCTGATGCCTCACATACTATATTTGTGTTTATGTAGTAGGAAAAGCTATGAATCGATGTTTTTCGCGTGAATATCATTAGCTGGCATCTAGATGAGTTAAGTTTCATTTGCCACTCTTCACACCATTTGGTAACGAGATGAAAGTCCTCTTGAAGAATGCGATGGTCATCAAGGCTGCGAATTGGTCGATATAATAGACAATTATCGGCGAAAACATGCATGCAGGATGAGATGTTACTGGGCAGATCATTGATGTAAATAAGAAAAAGCAAGGGTACACTACCCTGCGGTACACCGGAACTGACATATGCAAGGGGTGACGTAAAATTATTAACGACTGTAAATTGATGACGATTTGTTACGAAGTTACGAATCCAGGAGAGCGTATCGAAATTGAGAACGGATAACTTGGAAATTAAACGGCAGTGAGCCACATGGTCGAAGGCTTTGGATAAGTCGAGAAAAAAAGCAATCTGTTTGAAGATTACGGTCCATGTTAAAATGCAAGTCTGTAGTGAATTCTAGTAACTGCGTCTCACATGACAAGCCTTTCCTAAACCCATGTTGGTTAATAAAGAAAAATTATTTGATTCCAGATGATGATATATGTGATATGCAATGATATGTTCAAGTTAGTTTAGACTGTTGACGATCTCGCACAAGCGATTAATGAAGGGAAACAAACAGATATTGTGTTCATGGATTTTCGTAAAGCATTTGAAAGGTGTCACATAACAAATTAATCCATAAATTAGGGTATTATATAAAAAATGAACAGATACTTACTTGGATCAGAGCCTACCTTACTAACAGACACCAATTCGTCACCTTAAACAATACTTCTTCTAACAATGCAGAGGTTGCGTCTGGAGTGCCCCAGCGATCCGTTTTAGGACCACTTTTATTTATATTATTTATAAATAACATAGTCGCAGAACTTTCAGTTTTCGTGAAACTTTACGCAGATGACTGTATTTTGTATTAAAAGATATCTTCTGTTGATGATCAGGTGCGTTTAAATAATGACCTGGCAAAGGTCACTGCTTGGTGCGAACAATGGCAAATGTCTATTAATTTTGAAAAAAACGGTTTTTATGAGAATCACAAATAAGAAAAAACCTCTTGGATTTGCTTATAATGTTGACAACGTATCTCTATCACAGGTAAGGGAGTACGAATATTTGGGCCTATGGATAACCAATAAGCTTTCCTTGACGAAGCGCATAGATACTGTTATTGCAAATTCTTTGGGTAAACTGTTTTTCTTGAGGCGCTCACTGAAATCATCTACGTCTAGTGTTCGTTTACTGGCGTACAATTCCTACATTCGTCCCTTGCTGGAATATGCCGTAATTATTTGGGACCCATTCACTTTAACCAATATTTAAAAAAAAACTGGAACGTGTACAGCATAAGGTAGTTAGGTTTGTTTTTAATTCAAACGGCCGTGCGTCTGTTGGCCAGCTCACAAGACGCAGTGGATTACCTCCGGTGACTGTGCGCAACCGTATCTGTCGATTAAAGTTCCTTTTTCAACTTGTAAACGGCCATTATAAGGTTAACACTTCCAAGTTCTTTACTTATACTCCATCAGGTTATACTCCTCCTCTCTTAGTAGATCGCTTACAGGAGACGAAGGCATGCTTTATCAATAACCCCCATGGACGCACGGAATAACTGTTTCAAATATTATTTTTTTTCTAGGACAATAACAGACTGGAATAATCTTAATACTGATATTATTACCCAGAATTCCTTATCAATGTTTGAAAAATGCTTGCAAATGTTATGAATTTCTGTGCTTTTTTTTGCTTGTTTGTTATGTATTCTTCACCAATGTTTCAAAATGCCTGCATATCTGATGAATTTTGTATGTGTTTACATGCTTGCATATTTCTATGTCTACCCACCCTGCCATAATCCGATTTCAGATCGCAGTATCTATAAATAAATAAATAAAATAAATACATAGTGCAGACTACAGGTCCAATCAAGGTGTATCAGAATAGAACAGATCATACAATGTAAGCGAGAAAACAGTGGACAGTAATTTATGTAACTGTTCGCGGTAAGCATTTTCAGTCATGTATTGTAAGCGAGAAAAAAGAAAACCTGACTCTGTCTGTTCGTGCAAAGAACGTTGTTAGTAGGCACAATATCATGGTGTTGTCACGTATATCTGGTCTTTAAGGGTTACGGAAACGGTGATGGTTTAATTATTCTTTATTAACAGGTACCCTGAGGAACCACAACCTCAATGTTTTCTTCGTACTACGAGTAGGTTTCTCTTATGGTGCTGCATTAGTTGTTTGGCAGAATCTGACATCGAAAATGTTGTAAATATTGACCTCACAGCCTTCCTTCAGACTCCTTGTAATTTTTTGTTGCTTATCTTGGGCTAAGGGTCCAAAACGGTACATGTAAGTATGAATTCAGGTCTGATTATTGCGTGGCATCCCAGTGATTTAGCTTTAGTGGGGGCATATTTAAACTTATTCCTTAACAGGGTGAAAACCTTCATATTTAGAGCACTAATAAATGGGCACACAGAATGAAAAAGACAGGACAAGCGCCCGGCCCAGGCACGTACCCAGGATTTTTTTTCGGGGTGGGGGGGGGAGCCGACCCAAGGTAACTTTTCTGTGCAAAGGAGGGGGGGGTACCTTTACTAGTAGAAATGTGAATAACGCCCACCATTCGCCATAAAAACGCGCAGACCTACAAAAGAGAAATGAAATAAAGTGTATTTTAGAGGTACGCCTGCGCGATGCACCTCTCCTTTACTTGGCAAACAAAGAACCACGTCTAATGGACTCGCACAGGAAGACCACTGCCAAGGACAAGTAAAGAAGCGAAAGTGTAAAATAAAGATTACTTTAGTAGAATAGAACCTAAAAAAACAGCAGTTGGCAACAAAGGCACACGGACCGCGCGGAGTTGTGTTACTCCGCCAGCCAATCACAGAAGCAAACAAAACCGTCGTCAAGCAGCCTTTTCAAAATGGCGTCGTACTTGATACCTCCGGAGCGTCTGCTGTTCTTGAAGAGACTTTTCATCGGCGGAAGCAATGAGGTGTGCAACAGACATGGACAAAATGTAGGGAGTCTGAGCATTTCACTCTTCAAAAGTCTGCGGAGCAGTTCATTTCACTGCTGAACCCATTTTACTCATAAAACTTCACTGCCATCTGAAGTGAAACTTCACAACAAAGAGTTGTAGCGTAGCAAGCATGTTATTTCAGTTCAATAAAAAATTCGGCATTCGCCATTCCACTATAATAGGGGAGGGAAAAGGTATAAAACTACGCGCTAATAATTTTGTTTTTGTAGTTACCGCCTTATTTGGATAGCAGGAAAATTTGAAGTACGAAATATTTGCAGCCTTCCGGAGCAACAGTGGCTGGCGGTTATGAGGGCGTGGGCGGGGTTTCATTGCACAGTCAAGTTGTATCCGACTACAGTAGCGTTTTTTTAATTAGCTCTGGAAGAATTATACAGAAGTATATATTCGCGGAACAATCACAGTTCTTTTGGATCCCTCGTTTACTGCTCTAACCATTATGCAAAAAAGAGGCGAGGCGTGCAGACAGGTCCCAAGAGTAGAGAAGTGGACAACACGAACGCCGAATGCTCTAACCAGTTAAGTGCCACAACCGACTCGTATTGTTATTTGGGAAGTTACGTAACGATGCGTGGCCGCCAGTCGCGTATTGCGCCCACCGCGAAAGGTTAGAAAAACACCTACATAAGCACAGCAGAGAAGTGGCTACGTTAGGCGGCTCGAATGATAACTGTAGAAGCGTCATTCAGAACACACGGAATTGTCCTTCACTTCCGGCGGCGTTTTCTCTACTTCCTTTTTAAATAAAAAGATGTTGATCCGTAAACATTTTCATAAACAACGGTTAAATTTGTTACTTTTCGCTCTTCCTTCCCGTTTGGCTGTTGCCTTGGCTCTCTCTCTTAGTAGATCGCTTAATTTCTGAAATCCTTGCGATTCTTTTTTCCAGTTGGCAATTTTGCACGAAAAGAGCTGCACAATTAAGGAAAAACCAGACGAGTTAACGGGCGAGTCACATTTCCTATGAGTTTAAGGGTTATTGCAGGGTTTGATGATGGACGCTGTCTCGCATTATTTTATTTTCCACCTTACCTAACCCATATCGCGGGAATATGGTTCCGAGTATCTGTCAGCGTCGCGGCGAGCCGTCACTCGAGGAAATAATGAAACAAAAAGAAAACTTAAACCCAATTGGCACTTTCTCTGGCCGAAACTCGTTCCACGTGCATACAGACTAGCTGACCACGAACTGAATCCCTTTCCTGGTCCCTGGATCAGTCTAAATGAAGAAGGTTGAACTAACGAAGCACTAACGATGCGTGTGACGGTTGAATAGACGGTGACAACTGAATGCATCTCGAGTTAATCGCGGGGGCACCGAATTGATGAGGAAACTGGCCTTCACATCCCAGGAGAGGCCGATAACTGCTGCCATCCAAAAGGAGTGAAAAAAGGCAGCAAAATGTTGACCGCCGAATAGCTGTCAAGTCTCAACATTGATTTGGTGGTGCTTTAGGAATGTGTGTGAGAAGTGGTGACGAGGGCGGCGAAGGGGTGGGAGTATGCGTCTTAACTTCGGGGGGGGGGGGGGCCGGGCCCCCCCGGGCCCCCCCGGGCCCCCCATTGGGTACGTGCCTGGCCCGGCCTGTCTGCATGTTTCATGCCAGTTTTCTAGCACTGGAGATATGTCAGCATACTCAAAAGGACTAGACCAGCCTTCTGCCTTAACCACTTGGGGCGATCCCTGTCGCAGGGTATTCAGTCGGTCTGGGTCCCGTGGTATGGACACTGGGCGCCGAGCTCGTGCCGTGCCGGGACAGCGGTGTCTTTCTGGGCACCGCTACGGCACTCAATTGGACATGTGCGCTGGGTGTCACGTGGATGTCGCACGCACTGGTCGAGACCCGCCACTTCTCTGCGCTAGCCACGTTCTTCGGCGTGACAACACTTGTGGGCACCCTGCTGACCAGCGTCTTTCTGCCTGAAACGCGGGGCCAAACTCTAGAGCAGATCCTCATCGGCCAGTTGTACGAGCCGCACGAGGAGCAGTTGTCAAGGCATTCCCAGTTGGGGAGGAAAATGTGACAAGTCTGCTGGTGCCGTGCCAACTAATAACGGAAGCTGAATTTTGAAACCACCTCTTCTGTATCTCGAAAACACATGTACACATATTGAAAGAATATATTTGTTCGATTATTGTACATTCATTTCCTTGTCATTCTTCATATGGCATGCTCACGTTCGAATTTCTTAATCGCAAGTTGTACTTTTCTTAGAGACATTGCTCGCTATGTTATATATGTATTAAAGAAACCACCGCTGTCGGGTTGTTGTCATTGTACATTATTTTAAGCTGACGATTTCATCTTCCCTCTCAGATAATGCGCAAAGTTACCAGCAGGGTTTTCAGCATGTTTGACGTTTCTATCCCCACCTAAACAGAAAGATCCGCTCGCGGAGAAACATTGCTGAGCCAACTAAACAAATGATGTACCTTTTTTTCAAGCGACATTGTACACGCAGTTCACTGCGCCGAAATGGCAAGTTTATCCGAAATCCCCGTAGAATAAACAATTACAAAACACTCCATGTAGCAGGCTTGCGAAGGCAAAAAATAGCGAACTGAAAAAGAGAGCACAACCAACTTGCCACAGAGGACCGTTGCTTTTCGGCATTTAAAATTAACCGTCAATTACAGATCTGCTATAAAACAGCATCATTTGTTTGGCGCTAATTAAACAGCTTAATTAAATCCCTTATCGATTATTTTGGAATAATATAAACCCCATCCTGTCGTATATGCTGCCTTAACTTTGGTACCTCAAGTATTTTTGAAGCTCACGAAACTAAACGCACAACTAGCAGTGTCGTTTCTGGCACCCTGGAGATGCTAGTTGTGGGTAGTTCAGCAATCCGATCACTAATCAATTGCTGTAGTAACTAAATTTTGCTCCAATATTATTTTATTATGCTTTTTAGAAAAATGCACGCTTCATAGTGAGAAATAAAGGTAGACAAGTAACATTTCACGACCTGGAACTGTGCTTCGTCATTAGAAGGTGAGCGATCGGACACGACGTAGCACATATAAGAAACGCCGTAATGATGAACTGTGACAGGACCGCGGACGTTATGTCTGTAGATCAACTCAAACGGTGAGAAGCCCAACCATGTTTGTGAGACAGCGGTAAGCAAACAAGGGTGCTAAGTAGTGGTCCAAGGAACGTGGGCGATCTTGGCACATTCATTTCGTCATTATTTAAAGTTACTATTGCACCTTTCCACGAGTTCATTCACCATTGCATAGCAAGGCGTCAATTGGAACCTTAGAGACAACAGACGACCAACTTCTTAAATGAGTTCTGATGCGAAAGTCTTTTTTTTTTTTTTTGGTCGTTGACTATGCCTCTTGGAAGACTAACGCGTGAAAAAATTATCTACAAGGGCTTCTGCAACATGTGCTTTCTCGATAGAGGCAAGGCGATGGCATTGGAGTAGCGAGTTGCGAAATTGACTACTATCTGTAAGTGGTAATTTTACATCTCAGATCTCGAAGAAAGGGAACCGACAAAGTAAACAGCCATGCGTTCAAACGCAGTACAAATAACTGAAATTGGACCAATAGGTGCCTCGGCAAACAGTCCTTGAGTAGTTGTTCGATGACTGACGTCAAACTATTTTACAAGTCGCTTAACATCGTCATGTGCATCTGGCCACCAAATACTTCTAAAATGCGTTCGGTTGATCACCGAAGGCCTAATTATCCGCGATTATACTCTCGTGTGCAAAGTGTAAAATTAATACTCCCAATCTCTATGGCACGACAACGTTCTTCAACTCTCGTCCAGATTCCAGACAGTATTCGCGGTAAGCACAGCTCGTCACATAAAAAATGAATATATGTGGCTTTTTCCCGACAAACTTCCAGCCGCCTATAAGAAAACAAGTGTCCAGCGAGTTTCCCTCGCACTGAGATTAGCCTTTGTCGTGTGTGCTGTTTTACAGCAAGGGACACGTAGGGAAAATGAAACAGACTCGGTCTGGCAGTGACCGAAACCAAAGCCGTCTTCTTAGGCATCGTGTCCTCTGTGATAGGATCATCCATACATGGGTCTTCGTGTACTGTAGCAGGACTGTTCCGCTCAGTCTTGCTCGCCTGGATGCTTGACATTTGGAAGAGTTCCCGAAAGACGATCATGTGGGACTGGGCACATAGAGCACTGTCACGTTACATGTGAAGTGCACTTCACAGGTAACGACAATCGACAGCCTACATGTAGGCTGTCGACTTCAATGAACGTTTATGGATGACACTTCAGGGTCTCATATAACAGCTTTTAACTCTTAGTATGTCCAGAAAGGCAACAGTGGGGACAAGGCGACGTCTAACGACAACTACTAGAGTGTGTCACCGAGCGCTAACAGGTTTTTGGAATACCCAATCTTGAGCAGCACACAAACACCTGGAGGCTCGTGGCACTTTCTATTTTTTTTTTGCGTCGCGTTTCATGCACCGGCAACGCCGAGCAGATACACATTTCGGTTTGCGTATCTGCGCTTTTCCTGGTGACGATGAAGTTGCGGCACAACACGCAAGCTATTCCTTCTCCATTGCGCATAACCTACAGTTTTCTTCGGTTTGGCCAGCTTTGTTCCACAGCGGACATTAACCAGTCCTTGGGATTTCTGCAGTGAGTAGCTCGATATCCAATTCGGGTGCGCAAAAGACACAGCTGCTTAATCTTTCTTGGTGAATCAGCTATTGTTACTACAGGCACTAGATACGAGGTGTGACACAAAAGAAATGAGACTAAGTGTGTAGCTTGAAAAAAGAGTGGAGCTGGCAACTACTGTTTTGCTGACGTAATCCCACACACCTCCTCTATTCATGCGTCCAGTTTCGACGGAATCGATCACGCCAGTTGGGAGTGCTGCGTCATTGAGTGAACATGTGCAACTGCATTATGCCGGAAAAACGTCCAATGTAAAAACTGAACAGCGAATCAACATCAAGTTTCTTGTGAAACTTAAGAAATCAGTCACGGAAACATTTCAAATAATAACCGAGGCTTATAGAGATGTAACGTTTTCTCGTGAACGTGTGTTTGAATGGCATAAGCGGTTTTCAGGGGGAAGGGACAGTGTGGAAGATGATGAACGTGCTGGGCGCCCAAGGTCAGCGATTACAGTCCAAAACATCGCCAAAGTTCTTGATGTGATCAGTAGTGACCGATGATTAAGTGTTCGTGCAATGGCCCAGTTGGTTCACTTGGATAGGGAAGCTATTTGACGCATTTTAATGGACGAAAAACACATGAGGAAGATTTCTGCGAAGGTCGTTCCAAAAGTTCTGTCCGTGGACCAAAAACAGTGCCGTAAAGACGTGTGTGTGTGGACATGTTAGAACGCATGGCAAACGAGCCAAATTAGTTGGAATCTGTTGTACCATGTGATGAGACATGTATTTTTACCTATTACCCAGAAAGTAAGCGCCAGTCAATGCAGTGGAAGTCTCCAGGATCCCCAAGACCCAAAAAAGCACGCATGTCAAAATCAAAATTCGAGGCAATGTTAATTGTCTTCTTCGACATTAATGGAATTGTAATGATTGAGTGGGTTCCCAGTGGTCAGACTGTTAATCAACACTACTACATTGAAGTACTAAAAAGACTTCGTGAAAAAATTAGGAAAGAAAGGTCACAGTTGTGGAGTGATAGATGGCTGTTGTACCAGGACAATGCACCCGCTCACACGGCCCTATCTGTCAAGCAATTTCTGACCACCAAAACATTACTGTGATGGGGCATCCTCCTTATTCTCCTGATTTGGCTCCATGCGACTTTGTTTTACTTCCTAAAGTTAAATCTTGCTTAAAGGGAACCCATTTTACCTCAGTTGAAGAGGCTCAGGCAAAAACGGAGAATCTCCTGAAGGGCCTTCCAAAAACCTCGTTCGAGACCGGTTACCAGCAATCGCAGCACCGAATGCAGAAGTGTGTGAATGCTGAAGGGGACTACTTTGAAGGTGATAATGTCACAGAGAACTGATTCAGTAAGTACAATAAGCGCTTTGTCGCTAGTTGTGAAACGTACCAACGTCACAAGCGACCGACCCCCGCCGCCCCGGCTCCCCTTCGGCCATTGATACCGCCCAGTACGCCGTTCGAGCAAGTAGGCATTGACCTTTTGGGTCCATTCCCGTTATCCAACAACAAGAACAGTGGAATAATTGTCTGTGTAGACCATCTTACACGGTATGCAGATACTGCAGCTATACCGTCTTCCACCGCTGCTTGCGTGGCGGTCTTCCTGCTGCGTTCCGTGGTCCTTCGTCATGGCCCACCACGTGTCATCACCAGCGACCGTGGTCGTCAGTTCACTACTGATGCCATTGAAGAGTTACTTCGTTTGTGCACTTCACAGTTCCGTCATTCCACGCCGTATCATCCACAGACCAACAACCTCGTTGAAAGGACAAACACAACGCTGACCAACATGCTTGCCATGTACGTCTCCTCCAATCAAAAGAACTGGGACGACTTCATCACTTATGCATACAACACGACGAAACACGAAACCACGAACTAGAGCCCACTTTACCTCCTGTACGCAAGGTTACCGCGAAGCCCTCTGGACAATTTCTTACCCTTTGTTCTGCACAATGACGATTCTGTATAGAATACTTTGTGTCTTGCCGAAGAAGCCCGTCGAATAGCCGGTCTTCGTACTCTGGCCTCGGAAAGTCGTTCCAAAGAGCGACACGACGACCGTAACGTACAAGTATCGTTCGAGAAAGGTGACTTGGTCCTTCTTTGGACACCGCAATGCAAGCGTGGATTGTGCCAAAAGTTCTTGTCACAATATTCAGGCCCATTTGTAGTTGTGGACCGCCTGAGCGAACTCACTTACGTAATAGCTCGTGCGATGGTCGACGATCAAGCAGAACTCAGCTGACTCATATTGTTCGCCTGAAGCCTTTCTACCCTGCTTGTCCATCCTGACTCGCCCCACGGCCTTCGTCTGCTTGCGGGGAAATGTAACGGATACGAAAGGCAGGGACAAGAACAAAGAGGAGAAGATGAAGAGAGCGAGGAGTTTGAGAGGCCGGAGTGCGCTACGATCACGCTACGATCATCGTCCATCTCCTGTAAATAAAACAATTTCTTCGCAACTCTTCCTAACAATATATTGACAAAAGGGTATTTATCTGGGCTATTTGGTTCATTCTTCGAGGATTGTAGCAAAAGAACTTAAGGAACACGAACACAGAAGGAACGACTTGACGAGGACGCAGCTGCACAGTCAACCGATTTCTTTGTAGAAACTCCCACTCTTATTTATTTCGTCGCCATATCTCTTATCTGTCGGAGGCTGTCTCAAAAAGGTGACTTCCTTTCTTGTCAAGGCGACTGACGGTGCGCTTACATATTGCACTCCTGTTTTACTTATCGCAAATTCCTCAAGAATCTCCCGAGTTAGCCTATCGTTGTGCCTTTTCAGGACTTGCACTCTATAAAATTTGGGGTGCACGTGCTTACTTGCTTTCTTGTCCCTTCTTGTTCATTTCGCAACGTTTGCAGTGGAAGACCAGATTGCTGCCAGGGGTCCCTGAAAGTGATGATGCGTGCTCTGTTCGATCAATAAAGCATCTTCCTGTTTGCTCTATGTATGGTTTCCCACAGGACAGGGGGATGGCGTAGACTACTCCTTTCGTATACCACTCCTTTGATGCAATCGCAGTCAAATCGAAATGAGCAAGAAGGGCCAAGATAGCAACGTAAGCACGTGCACCCCAAATTTTATGGAGTGCAAGTCCTGAAAAGGAACAACGATAGGGTAACTCGGGAGATTCTTGAAGCCTTTGAGATAAGAAAAACAGGAGCGCGATGTGTAAGCACACCGTCACTCGCCTTGACAAGAAAGGAATTCACCTTTTTCAGACAGCCTCAGACAGATAAGAGAAGCGATATGGCGATGAAATAAATAAGAGGGGGAATTTCAGGTTATAAATCAGTTCACAGTGCAGCTGCGTCCTCGTCTCGTCGTTCCTTCTATGTCTGTATTCCTTAAGTTCTGCTGCGCACAATCCTCGAATCATATATTGACCATACCAGTTGTTTAGTGGTCTTCATAATGTGTTACGTGCATATGGCTTTTTATCAGAAAATACAAATTTGTGAAGAATCAAAAGGAAGTATCTAGTTTTCACACATTTAATGCTCATCATGCCGTGCCACTGGTGTTTGCACAAACAGTGTGTACTCGGACACTAACAACAAGCAGCTGAATTTCTTGCACATGCAAGGCGCTCACATCCCTCAGTATAAGACTGTATGCTTTGCTTAATCTAGAAATACGCCTCAGGATTTCTACTCATAACACCAATGTTCACATGACAAAAATGAAGAGTGCCGGAAGTTTGAGTTCATGAGAACAGTGCATAAGCCTATCTCACGACAGCGCGCACGTAATCATGTAACTTTCAAGCTGTTCCTTATATTGCCCTCACCGATTATAAGCACCTTCATAGCACAGAAATACCTTCTGAAAAACACAAAAGATAGGAGAACGAGGCAGAAAGGGCCGGAACCAAAACTCGCCCGCAACGCTTATGCACGGCTCACTTCAGAACATATGCATATTGCATGAAACGAACACTTATACGCCTAGCACCACTGTGACACATGGCACGTAAACATCACAGTACGCTTTCGCTTCATAAAAGTGAGAACCCTAGCGCTCTAACGTTCTGTACGTGTTCGCGGTCACCAAAGTGCATCGCAGCCCGCAAAACAGCTCACACGAAGCAAGACACAAACAGCACATTACGAATGACTGCGATGACACGACAATGAAGCTCATCGCTACACATCGTGCCCACACTTCTTAACACTGCACAAACTTACAATCTTCGTTTCTATGAAGCACGCACACAAAACACCTACGAACACCATATCCTGAGGTGGGCGATCGCAATCTTTTCATTTTGGCGCGTACCGAACTAGCGTCATGCTTAGAATGCAGGTGTATGCAATGGCCTTCGCGTTTGTAATGCACATGCAAAAAAAAAACGGCCTAAAACACACGAAATCGTCGGCTTCATTCCTTCCGATCCTCGCGTAAACACAACACAAACCCGTTTGCTTCCTTTGGCGATGGCACATACTGAAGAGGTCAGGAAGAGTACAGCGGCTTGCTGCGTTCGACAAATAGCTTTGCAGGGGCTGAACAGCTCTTGCAATGATCACAATAAACCACAAAAAAAAAACTGCCGCTGCAGCCTAGGGGCATAGGCTTCGCGCTCCGCTTCGCTTCGAACCATCGCCATGTTTGTGCGGTCGTCGCACTGAGGCTAAAGTTCACGACCGCCTCCCGTGGCGGCATGTCGGCCATTACTGGCCGACCGCCCGCTTGCGGTGCAGCGTGCGGCGCTGGGCGACTCGAGCTTATATCGGCCCTTAGGTGTTTCAGAGAAAGCATGCAGACTGGGCACGTCCGTCATTCGTTGCAAATGTGCCTGCATTGAACCGCTGGGTTCAGTTGCACGCCTATCAGGCAAAGAATGGAGTTCATTTTGGCTGAGTACCACAGCCGGACGTTGAACTGCCACTTGAATAGAATCCTGAGATCCCGTGAAACGCTCAGCAGTCGACACTGCTAGCGGAGCATTCTTACTGGGCACGTCAGTCAGCAAAAGTAATCGTGCCTTAGTCATTTTGCATTCCGGCCGAACATGAAATACTCATTGGATCTACTTTACGAGCTGTATGAGAACACACTCGCGAATGAGAACTGCACTGAAGTGCAAAAATCAATGAAGGCATATCTGAAGTAACTGCTGCATCTGACTGTTTTAGAAAAAACTTAGCAAGAGGGGTATATGCGCTAGCATGCGTGCGACTATAGAAAAACCTGGTAGGAGTGCGCTCAACACGCGAATTGACCCGTGATGTGCAGTCCACCTGGGATATCCGTGAAACTTGCCTTGGAGACACTTCAACTGGGGTGACGCTCGGTGGCGTTGAAGTTTGACGGAACTTCAGACATTGCACAGTTCCGAAGTCCAATGATGTGTGTAAGTCCCAAAAGGTAGAATGTTCCAACACTCTACGCCTGTTCACTCTCGCTGGTGGTGAAGTCAAACAGGTGTTGGCCTGCAGTGCACTGTCGAAGTCTGCTGCACCGTATAAGTTCAGAGAAGTCGGATGATATTCCGTGCAGCGGCAACCAATGTCGTAGTGCGGTGGTGAAGATGAGGCTTGGACACCGGACTAAGTCGCTCCATCGATCACTACCTCTAATGCCTTAATAGCATGAAGTCCAAGAAGTGACTAACCAAGTTCAGTGACGTCATAGTTCAGCAAAGCTGACTTGTTTTGAAATTTGACAGTGACGTTTAGAAATCTCAAGTTCTTCCCCACTTGGTCCGAGTAGTGCTGGGTGGTTAAATGCGATTGAAGTAAGCGGATATGTGAGAAGTGCCACTTATAGTCCCGAAGATTCATCAGCGTCACAACCACTCAGGTATCAACCACAAACTGCAGAGTCACGTTGTTCATCTGTACGGGAACGCGCATAAGCGATCGGGCGCCGAAAACGTCTTCAATGAGTAGAATGGTGGCTGTCCTTATAGCAGTATTCTCTTGCGTTTCCAGCTCGTTGACTGGTCCCGATGTATTTTCCGGTGAATGGCACAGTTGGAAGAAATTTCCCTTCTTGCCAAACGTCTGGCAAAATTTGTGGTGGCAGGACAACCCGGAAAATTCGCCCAATGATGCGGCGAGCCGCAGCGGAAGCAGCCGCCGTGCCGAGCCGACGGCCCGGAGGCAGAGGAGGCGCCCGGTTTCCTCTTTCCCTCACAGGGAGGCCCACCTCCTCACTCTCGCCGTCTGCCATCTCGGCTCGGTCGGGGGGTAACACACGGGGGACGCGGCTGTTCACATCCGCCATTTTGTGGCTGCGGACGCTGCTGCATTGTTT
The DNA here is from genome assembly GCF_023375885.2 of Dermacentor andersoni. Classification (NCBI taxonomy): domain Eukaryota; kingdom Metazoa; phylum Arthropoda; class Arachnida; order Ixodida; family Ixodidae; genus Dermacentor; species Dermacentor andersoni. The sequence continues at coordinate 383,187,130 of NC_092814.1, read as the reverse complement.
TATCGGTGGGTTCCTCTTCCTGAGCAATTTCCATTGCTTTCTTGACGGTAAAGCATCGGCGGGATTGGATGAAGTGGCGGCGAAGCTGATGCAACTGCAAGCAGCAAACGATGTGGTCTTGAACCATGAGGTTGGTAGCGATAACAGACTTGCACGATTTGGCGAGCCGTTGAACATCTTGAATGAATTCCGTAATCGGCTCCGCAGGACATTGTACTCTGCGTTAGCAATGGACGCCACTGCAAAATTCGTCCTCTTCTTCACGAAAGTGCTTGTGGAGCACTTGAAGCGCCGCTTCGTATACCTCAATTGCCTTGGAGTCCCCTGTCCCGTCATCGATCCCGGCATGCGTCTCTCCCTCGATGAGGTTGTAACAAATGTTGACGCCTTCCACACCCAGCGCGTTGAGCACAAGAGCTTTCTTGTGGTCCAGTATAGCGGTCTTGGCGGCGGCATCGACATTCGCCTGAAATATACGTCACCACTTAAGCCAAGGAATGGCCGGTACATGACAAGAAGAGGGGGGTGGGGGGAATTGCCGCGTTCATGTTGCAGAAGTGGCAGGCAGGAACCAGGGGTGCGGACAGCCGTAAAGACGACGACACAGTAGGGTCGAATGTCAAGCAGATGACGTCGCAGTCGCGTCAAAAAGCAGAAAGTGCAGAAATGCTGCTTGAAAGGAGGGCAGCAGAAGTGGAACATACGGTGAAGAGACAGGCTGGGAGTCGTAACTCACATGTAGGCGCGATGTATGTGGCTATCCTCGTCGCCAATGTGATGTCACGAATAGCGGCGGAACGCTTTGCGCCGGTGCAACGCTAATAGCATCCGCGGCAGCAGAATAGCAGAATGGCAGAATCAGCTATTCTTGTGGGCCTTATGGCAGCAGTTGACGACGTGGAGCCCACACGGAAAGTTAACCCTCGTCGCCAATGGTATGTCGGCGTGGTTCACATGATCACGACGCCGGGCACGCCGAGACGGCGGCCTGAAAAGAGACGCAGACGGGGACCGAGGCTGAGGGCGAGTTTATCGAAAGCGCGGAGCCTTAAACAGGGCCAGCGTCGCTATCACAGCGCCCCCTGAGGGCGAGTGAGTTTCGGTCTCGAAACTGAAACCCCGGTGTAACAATAACGCTGCCTACTCATAGAGTAACATAGTAAACGACAAGAGTGGACACTCGAGCCGTTTTGCAGCCGAGGTATGTAGCTTCACCGATTCCGCTAGGTGCCATAGCACATCAAGGAAAATGTTGCTGCGGCCGCCGCTGCGGCTAGCAGCTTGACAGGCGGCACGACCCAACTCGTGCGAAGCCTAGTCAGGCACTGTCGCCGGACTCTTTCTGCAAAATGAACCTGAGGATCGTTGTTGGGTTCTTCTGCCAACGTCTGCTTCGTCGCCGTTTCATGGTAAGGCCACAGGAAGTTCTTTTTGCACGTTGTTAAAGACATTCTCTCCGCATTTCGTTATGTCACTGTTAGCCGCATGAACGAGTGACGGCGGCCTTGAAGCTATAAAAAGATGCTGCCCATTTGATACGCGGAATTTCATTTCGCATTTTTCGTTATCATGCGCAGCAGTGAGTAGTGATGGTAGCGATAAAAGCGACGCGGCAGCGTCCGAGCTGCAAGGCACGTTCGATAGAATGATGAAGTTAGAAAGTAAAATAAAATTATTTGTTACGAAATGCGGCCTATGAAAACATGCCATTCTGGGCCGAGAGCTTTATGCTACGCGCAGCGACTGCTGAAAAAGTATGGTGCTCCACTTTTGCAGAACAAATGTAGCTATATCTGAAGCGGTACACGTGCAATATTTGCAGTATGGCAATGATGCGCGCTCTCTCAACCTTTGTAGTAGGCTATGTGCGCTCGAGCTTTGTTAGCTGTTTTGCATTGGGCTTAAGATACGTGTCTTCATGTTTTCATTGTGTATGCAGTCGTTACCGTGGAAAGATAATTGTGTCTTAGCTTCTATAACAGTGCTTCCTTGACTTTCGATAAAAAAAAAACATGCATTACCCGAAGGAACGCAGCATCTTCATTCTAAAGCTTTGATGCCTCCAGTATTGCTTACTTTCCGTCTGTCATTGTACGTATTGCAGGAATCTCCACTATTCCCTCAAGATACACTGTACAGCCAAAGGACACCTTGCATATTCAAGGTAAAAATTGCAAGTATCAGAGGACGATTGCAAGGCTTCGAAGACTGCAGCTGAAGACCCCCAACACCAACTGCTTAATTGCAGCTTTGTAATGACGGACGCACTGGCTTACACATTCGAGATAAGGATGTTGGTGCGTGCCCAAATATTCTTGTAGCCATTTTATTTTGCCACACAACCTCAGTCACATAATTTTGCTACCTTAATTCACCGTCCTTCGTAGAAGTACAAGAAGAAGCGTCATATTTTTTCTCCTTCTAAAACAATCCCATTTTGAGCAAATTGCTGGCGTGTCTTTGATGTTTTTTTTCATTATTTGGATAGTTGGAAAGACGTCTTCTATGTGTTTTGCTTGTGCAAAGTTATTGCCATCCCGCCATTAATTTCTGACTATTCTCTATTACACCGATGTCACACGACGACTTTCGATCGCGATCAAGCCCGATCCGGATAAAAATTCTCGACTGCTATAGGCTCCATCACGCAGCTTCCGCAAAATAACTAATCGTGACCGAGAAATTCAAATCGGATTGGGCTTGATCGCGTTTAAAAGGGCGCTGTATGACACCCGTTTTACTTGAATTTCACAATTTCTTCTCGTTTCATGTGTCTGCGTCTTACAATGTTGCTGCAATAAATTGTTGTCTCCTATTTTCGTGTTCTTGACTGTGCAGCAAGTTGATTTATATTTAAGGAACGTGGCATACTTATTTACGATACTCATTTTGGCGTGAGTTACTAGACTTACAGTATCATAAGCGATAAAGTCCTACTTCCTCAACAGTTGGCATGATTGTTGCGCTAAGTTACAGCTTGAAACGGCAAATATGAATTTAATTGAAACTAACATGAAGTAAAACCGCTTTGCTCGCTCATCGTCACGTCGTCACAACATATAAGCAGCGGCACAGACGCCTGCATAAAGTCACTCGATTTAAGCAACCTTATGGGTCACAAAAAGATAATAAAAGAAACGAAACAGAAATTAAAGCCTCCGAGATTGGGCGGCTTGCGGCGACCGTCTTGGAGACTGGTTCGTATCACCGATTCCGCTAGGTGCCCTGAGAGCCAAAGTCCGCCGCAGGCGCCTACGGGAGTGTCCACTCTTTAAGTTTACTCTATTACTTTATCATCTACTTGGACATGTTCTTTCTTATTTTTTTGCCATAGAAGAAGCGGGCAGCACGCAAAAATTGAGAGGGTGTAGGTGAGACAGACCTAGTGCCGGTAAAGTAGGAAACCGGATCAGGAGGATGATGTCAGCATCTCAGATTGGCCTGCTTTTGTTTGATTAGCGGCTAGAAAATCACGGCAGCGTGAAATTGAAGGTTAAAATTGTCACTAATATAGATTATCAGCGGAGAAGACTTGGTAGAGTGGTTTTGCATAAGTGCCGAAAGGGAGGAGCAAGGTTATACTTCCACGTAAACATTTTCACTATCCGCAAATAAATCCGTTCTCCCCAGCAGCTCTGATCAGCCATTGGCTCGGTAGGCAGACGTCTTGTATTCCTTTCGAAACGGGGCAGCATCAGGCAATTCAGTTTTATTTCCCTTATTAATGCATCTGTAATGGGTACATGCCACTTTGGTGTGGTGAGCTCTCGTGGTTTTGTGACGTCGCCTGGAAGAACGGCGAAGTGGGCGCATCTGGAAAACTTTTGACCAATAGCAAAGTGCTAATGGCGAATAGGTTTGGAAGCGGAGATAATTATTTTACTTGTGTTCGGTGTAATCATGCATAATCTGTGTGCACATTTCACAACAGATGAGGAGTTCTTGCGGTTTTCGTGACTCCACGTGACCGACAGGCGAAGCTGGGGTAGCGCGAAACATTTTTGACCAATCGTGGAGGGCTAATTATATAAATTGAATAAAAGCAGTTTTGAATAGCTTTATGTTGCAACACCCCAGCTTTATACTCGATTAAATCTGCAGAAATTTTGATCACTCAACTAGGTCATGGCCTGCTAGTATAACAGTACAACAGAAAAATGCTATCACAGAAAAGTGATAGTACAACAGAATAATAAAAGAGATACAAGGTTGGCTAATAATCAACTACTCATAATTCATCAATGAATTGACCTTTGATGTGGCATTTATTCGCTTACGAAAATAGTGCATGGACAAGAACCATAAAAAACTACTACTTGCTCATGACAATAAATACGAATTCTCGCAGACATCGCATATAGCTTGCGCGCACTTTTGGCTTTGCATTAAAACATAATGCATACATCTGCAGGTATACGGGCGTCTGCGGTAGAAGGCATTTGATTTGTTGCGACAGCACATACCTGGGCACATGGGGTCCGACTCTCTTGCCTGTTGCCGTGCGCGGCTTAGCCGTGTCCGGGAAACATTAGTTCCAGGGGTTTGAGTTTATGCCGGGTGTATGAAACCTTAAGACCACTCGGCGGAGGAAACACACCTCTTTGGCATCGTCTTCATGTAGCTCATGTTCTGGAACGCACCCTTCATTGGGAAATTGGCCGGCGCCTTTTCCTTTCCGTTGTCTGCATCTTTTGCTTTGCCATCAACTTTCCTTGGTATCCTATCGTCTCTTTTATTCCTAATTTTCCTGTCTTACTAGGCGGCTTGGCTTAACAAGGTGCGGTATGTCTAACCTCGTGTATGGAGCATTAGTTAGAGCAGCGATGCACGGTTGGCGTGTACACGTCATTGCTATGTCATAACTTGCAGCATAGCATTTCTGAGCTGCGTGATGAGTAGCTGCCATCGTTCCTGATGTAGCTACAACCAAAGATGCATAGGGCTCAATTTCTTCGCCTACCCGATAACGCCACCTTAAATTGAGTACACTTCAAAGACTGCTTGGAATGTTTCGTCCAACACAAAAAACTATTCCTAGATACTACGCCAACCACAGTAAAAAACCCAAAGAACCTGTAAGACGTATTTCACCGCTTCTCCAAGCTAAAGGTTTGCCCGATACAACTGGGCCAGGCTACAAAGTTACCAAAATGACAGGCCTCCTTGATATTTGAAACAAGCTGCAAACGAAAAAGCTCGCCAAACTGACAGCCATTCCGTTAACAGTGACCACACATCGTTCCCTTAGCATGATAAGTGGCGTAACTTCAGAAGCAGGAATTCTGAAGCCAATGCAGGCAGAACGGCTGGAGGGCCAGGCCCTCCAGCAGTTTAGGTTAAGAAATTCAATCAGTGCAGTGAATTGTTTGCGTCACATGAATGACCTGGGTATGTGTGGTTCGGAAATTTTCTTGCGACGCGACGTCTGACGCCGGGTTTTCTGCGAAACAGGAGCCTTAGCGTTATCGCGTTAATACCGGAGTTCCTCGATCAAGGCATGCTATGCCAAAAATCATGACGCCATACCCCAGGGGGGAATCGTGTCTCAGAAACTCCGCCGCTTCGCTGGCAGAGGTAATTGGCGCCATCCATCAGGAGGGCGGGAAAGTCAATCCGCTTACCTTTCACGACCTCCTATACCGGCACACGCGGGCGCCCGCCGATCCAGGAGGGCATGCCCTTTCGGCCCTCAAGTCAACTTCTTTCCCCTTGCCCTCATTCTCGACTCTCACCGTCAACTGCCTCCGCGCCCGCCCGCCGACCGGCGCCAGCTTTGCCCGCTGCCTGAGATTTCATGTTCAGTTATCTACTGTTATCGGGAAGCCGTCGCTGCTGTGCCTGGGCCGGCGTGGGCAGTTTCATCAGTTTTGTGATCCTCCATGAATGTGTGCTGGTGCTCCGCGATGTTTCACCCGTTTCCCGACTCGCACCGCTCGTGCATGGTGCAGTGGTGCACAAATACATCAAAACCAAGCCCTGCAAGGTTCTTCCTAAAGACAACAGGTGAGCGCACAGAGCCAAGGACATCAGAAGGCGCATGTACACGAACACGGCCCTGTGCATGTGTGCTCTATTAGTCGCCGGACGTCGTCGCTGCTTGATACCCTATTGCTAAAACCAACGTCTTCCAGTGAGAAACCAGCGCGTTTTTTTCACATTGGATCGCACTGGGTACGCTGGCGCTCGCTGGGACTCACTGGGACACCAGTGAGAACGCTGGATAAGAGCTGGGTCACACTGGAAGAGACGCTCGTTCCACTGCCATGACGCTGGGGCGCACTGGTTTGTCCTGTACAGGCGTACAGGCGCTCGTTCTCGCTGTAGTTCGCTGGTTCGCACTGGAAACTGCGCCGGTTGTGTTTGTGCCGCACTGGTTCGAGCACAGAAGGACGAACGCTGCTGAATATTAAATGCTTTATACAATTTCATCGCTTGATACTGGTCTCTTGTCCTAAATAACGCTATATCTTGGGGTCATAAAACCCTATTTCGTGTCGCACCTTGGAATAAAGGTGCGTGAGCTGCCCTGTTTATTCATGGACATTTGACACTGAAGATCACTTTCGTTGTTTTTTTTTTCAATTTCCCTTTTGACTGGCCGTATAGCTAAATTGAACGAAACCACGCAAACGCAGAGGACGCCGCGTTTTTTAGTAGTTCGCACGTAACATATGACTGGGAGTTGTCGCCGTTGTCGCAGTGTTGTGGAGTGGACATGAAATGCAGAAGTAGTTTAGACGCGCGCGAATGGACCCCGAGTTCGAAGCCTATCGCTGACTGATATTATCGCACCGATAACAAAGCTGAGGTGATTCGTGCGCTTCCACTTTCCCTATTGTACTAAACAAAGTTATAAGGCTCAAATACACACATTCTAGTTTTCGCGAGCTACCCGCGCCGAGATCGGTCCTCCCCCCCCCCCCCCCCCCCCCGAAGCTTAGGCCTAGCGTATCCGCCGAGTCCGTCTACACGCTATCGGCGCGTCTGGGATCAGGAATCAAGAAGTCTAACAAAGATAAATCACTGTACAGTTCAGCTTTCCCATCGGTGTTCTCAAATAAACAATTTTTTAATGTCTACGGTGCCAGCACAAGAAGCGATGACGGCCCATGTGACGCGTCATAAACACAGGTATATGTGCTATTGTCGAAGGCTTCCAGCACTAGCCTGCGCTTGTCTGACGAAGATATGTGACTACACAGGCGTGTTGACTGAAAGGCATCACTGAACGAAGAAAACGTTGCATATCCATCCCGTGAAGAAGAGGAAACGGCTATCGAAATCGGCAGTAACAGCCCATACTGCGTCCGGCTCGGCGGTTCATTTAGGACTTTTTTCCAAGTTAAAATATCAATCACAAGTGAAAATCGATGTTGTGGCACTTCCGAGCAGGCTACTGAATACGGACAGCAAATTTTTCTTCGTAGTACAGGCGTAAGTTTTAGTTGATGGGCGATAGCGCATCTACCATGTCTGTGCGAGAAATAGCTCTGCGAAACTAAAACTGCTGCTCGATTTTGACATGGCAAATTATCAGTCTATGTTTGTCTGCTGGCGTGACGTAGCGGTAAAGTGCAGGTCGGACGATCGAATCCTCATAGGAGCAGGTTTTTTTCTTCTTTTTTTTATTGCACTAACCCGCTCTTTGTTCCTTGCTGTATTCAAGAAAGCATACACGGTGTCCAGGCACCGCATATTTACCGCGCTAGAACTGTTTTTCGCATGAGTAGCCAGCGCCTCCCAGTAACGCCCCGCCTGCCCAGCGCCCCAACATCCAGCGCGCGGCACTGGGCCCATAATCCGGCGCACTGGGTCCCAGTGGCACTGCGTTTTGCAATAGGGTAGGGTTATACTGCCCTCATACCAGTAGAGAAAGCTGGCAAAAAATGTTCCTCCTCATTGTCACCTAGTCTATGAATCGTGTTTTTCTGTACCAAGTCTCGTTCTGCAACTTCAGTAACTCGCCCAGCTTTCCATACCGCTCTGAATGCTTTTTCTGTGTGTCACCATTCTACAAACCTGCTGCAAAATTACTGTTCGTATTTATGTATTATTTCAGTAATTGCCGATGAGAAAACCGCACGAACTACCATCATTGTAGGCATGATACACTTTCTTTTTCTTAAAAATATCAGCATTGCAAGTGTCCTATATGCAGATGTTTGCAGTTCGCGTTTACTAGACAAAACCACACCCACAAGAAAGGAGACCACACGGGCGCATTCTTGTGTGTGCGGTTTTGGCGCAAAACTTGTTCCCACGCGTAACCCTCATTTAGTGTAAAACAATGAAAACAAATGGGTCTTAAGTTTCACAAACTCAGCCTAATGGGCAAAGGTACTTAATAACTATTTCAAAAAGTATTTAATAACACTTTTCAATAAAGTTGACTAACAGGAACATATAATGCGTAGGAACAATTCGATTATTTAAGAATTGGAACAAACTATAGGCAAAACTACTGCACATTTTGAAAAGAAAGTTGAAGAAGAGGCAATCGAGCTGAAATTGGGAATAACTGTAGCTTGTAATGAACGGTCACACAGGGTAGGTCGTAAATGCGAAAAGAAAACACAGCCTGTAATTATAAAACGTCCTTAATATCTTGGCTGCCGCGAAAAGCACCCGGTTCTAAAGATATCGCATCAGTTAAAAGCCATCGCGCCATCGGAAGAATTTGCTAAGCGTGTACGTTAAGTGCTAAAAAAGCTGCGCGAAACCTCAGTCGCAGAGAGACAACATGGATCCCCTTCCATTCACGAGACCCTCACAACAGGACCCTTACGACGAGTCAGTCATTGCAGTCAGCCGTTGCAGTCATTGACTTTGGGACCCTTGTCTGCATTCTATTTGTTACGTACTCATTGTTGTTGAATGGAGAATAAACTGAAAATGAAACTGAAGTGAAAGTAGAACTTATATTTGGATAACTGAGCAATGATGGAATGTTTTTTAGTCGGAATGACGCCTAGAGCTATCGGCTAACCGTAAACAAAAAACAAACATGACACCGTATACATCAACGGCCCTCACTGAAAGTGCTCAAGTTAAACTGTAGGAACAAAGCGAATAAGCTTACATACTTGGAGGCTCTCTTATTTTCTTATAATCCCCATATGCGTATCTCGAGAGAAATATTGTTGGCGTCTTCAGTTTATGAGAGCGAGCTTGTTCCGAGTGGATAGCGTGCGTACAGAAGAAATCGTGAGGCAAAGGTGAGGGAGAGCACGGCAAATTGTCAAGAACTCAATCCACGTAATCTGTACGCATGACGTACTATCGTCGTCAAATGAAACGAGAGCGCATAAGTGAAGGTATACGACACCCCCTCCAGTCATCAGTATCTACAAGCGCGCACATCGGTTTCCACCGCGCTCCGCAATGATGTTCCGCCTATGCTGCGATATTTTCGTTTTTGTTCTGGTTCTCCTTTATTTGAAAGCGAGAACCGATGACGGCCAAGTAGTTCTGACAGCGCAAACTGCACCCCTGTCCGCGTTTTATTTCGCTCCCGTACGGTGACGTAGCCAGAAATTTTGGTCGGGGGGGGGGGGGGGGGGGGGCTCAAGTTATAACTCGGTCGCCTCCTTAAGAGGAAGCTTTAGCTCGGGTGCTGCGCTCTAAATACATGTAGAACAAGAATTCGTTTTTCTCTGCAACCGCTGCATCAATTTCGAAGAGCTTTGTTGCATTTAAACGAAAAACTTAAATTCTTTTGACTGCTGGTTTCGAATTTTTCATTTACGTTCTCAAATTGGCCAAAATCGCACATTTTCAGAAAACGAAACTATCAAGTTTGGAACTCTGTAGCTCAACAATGAAAAAGGATATCATAATTCTGTAAGTTTCATCTAATAGTACATCTACAGCGGACAAAATTGACATGTTACGCATGAATCTCAACAGAATTTAGTATTATGGAAATACAGCTTTTGCAGTACCCTTGTACACAACGTAACGAATTCACGTAAGGTACAAATTGACATACTAAATTTGTCCGATTTGCTGTTTACAGAACCACAATATCTGTTCTTGAGGCGGAGCTATTAGATTGTAAACGTTGTGCTTCTATGTTTTTTCGCACTTTCGAATTTTTCGAAATATTTTAAACAAGATTCAGGTCCTAAATCGAAATTCCTCTTCCAACAAACACTAGAATTTAACTTTCTCTCTTAAATACAACAAATGTCATTCAGTGCGATCCAGGGGTTATCTCAGAAAAGCGTTTCTGCGTTTTACATCTATTTGAATAGATGCCGTTAAAGTTGGGCCCGAGCTAAAGCTTCCTCTTAAACAATTTGTCGAGGGACCAAATACATGAATATTAATTGCATGTCCATTGCCAAAGATGTTGCAAACGAATTCTTGAACGCTATGCACTGACAAAACAAGCAAGGTATGTATTTTTCATAAAATAATATACTCGAATGTGCCAAAATGTTGCCCAAAATAACAGATATCAATGCTTCCATGGTTTTTTTTTTAATCAGTAAAGAATACATCACGCGAACTTTATAACTATATCAGCTTGAAACTAGCAAAGCAAAGCAGTGCATACCGTTGATATGAAAAATGTAAAGGCTATGAAATGAACAAGTTGAGGACGAATATGTTAATATTAATTAATTAAATTGTGAGGTTTTATGTGCCAAAACCACTTTCTAATTATGAGGCACGCCGTAGTGGAGGACTCCGGAAATTTCGACAACCTGGGGTTCTTTAACGTGCACCTAAATCTAAGTACACGGGTGTATTCGCATTTCGCCCCCATCGAAATGCGGCCGCCGTGGCAGGGATGAATATGTTAATATCATTCCTTCTTATATATCTTTGTCATTCAAGAACCGTGTTTACATTCTTGTACATATGCAACGGCCAGTGAAAAATCTCAATGATGCTGTCATTTGTTCCAATGTATTACGCAGTAGGAGCTGTCACCGGTCGTGTATCGTGAGTAATTGCACCGAAATTCTAGTTGTAACAGAGAGCACGTATAAAAAACAGTTCTGCAAAATGTACGAGGGCAAGTCAAATGAAAGTGAGCCAATGCGAATATATGACAAACGGGGTACTTTTTTTAAAAGTAGTCTGCATCAGCATTTAGACGTTTGTCCCATTGACTAACGAATGGCGTGATTCCCGTCTCATAAAATTCCTTGGGTTGCAGCTTCAAAAAATCTGTAGCTGACTCTTTCACGTCATCGTCCTACACGAATCTGGTTCCCTTGGGCTGTTTTTTCGGTTGCCCCAAAATGTGGAAGTCGCAAGGTGACAGGTCTGAGCTGCATGGCGGATGTTACAGTGTTTCCCACTTGAACTTTACCAGTTTTGTATTAGCCACATCAACGACGTGGGGACAGGCAATGTCGTGGAGCAAGATGACATCAGTACTCAATTTTCCACGTCGTTTGTACTTGATTGCGACACGCAGCCGTTCCGGCGTTTCACCATATCGGAAACAATTGATATTCCCTCAAGATTTAACAAACTCTATCAGTAATGGCCCCTCACAACCGAAAGAAAAAGTCAGCACCTTTCCGGCCGAAATGACGGCCTTTGCTTTCTTTGGGCGTGGTGAATTCGAATGTTTGCACTGTAAGCTTTGCCGTCGTATGTCAGGCTCGTAGTAGTGGCACCATGGTTCGTTCCCGATCACAACTGCAGAAAAGAACACGTCACCCTCATTGTGATACCGGATCAGATAAGTCAAGGCAGCGGCGAACTTCTCCGTCTTCTGGCCGTGGTTCAAAATCTTGGACATTGATTGCGCACACAAGAGCCGATAACCGAGATCTTCATGAATTATGGCGTGAACCGAATCGTGATTTATGTTCACACGCTGCAAGTTCATCGATGCTCGTCCTCCGTTCTTGTCTGATCAGCTCATCAACCTTTGCTATTTTGTTGGGGGTGATTGCACGACGGCTTTGGCCTGGTCTTGAATCGTCTTTGCAACTTTCACGTTCTTATTTGAACTGTTTGCTCCAACACTACACAGTGGACAATGAAATGCAATGTTCAACGTACACGGCAGCCATACGGCGACTAATTTATTTTTGCGAAATACCTTCAGCTGTCAAAACTGCACGGCAGCACGCTATTCAACTTCTGGAGTGTCATTTATGTCACGCAACCATGGTCAACCCAGTGTATGAGCATTAAAAACCTTTATCCTCACACCTGCCTGTCACTGTTGTGAATGAGAGATGCATCTCTGCTTCGCGCATGTCTCGCAGATAATGAACCAAACCATTATTGCGCGGGGTGGGTTGGCTCACTTTCATTTGATTCGCCCTCGTACATTAGAAATGCGAAGATATAATGGGATATACAAATGCGAAGATACAGCTTGATAAAGGGCAAAAAAGTGTCAGTGCAAAGTTAATGCACGTATACTCAAAACGTGGCAACAAGATATATAAATATACGTATAACTCTCCAAAAAATCTACGTATCTAAGAAAAAGTCACTGTATATAATGCGTCAAACAAGGCAAATAAGCATGTTGCGCAATCACAAATTCACAGAATCCTAGATTCCCGCCCCCATTCCATCCACTCCCCCTGATGTATCCCGCGCGACGCGGTTTCTCCCCGCTTTTCTCCTTTGAGCGCACAAGACTGAGTCACCATCATCGGCTCACCGATTCACCCCCCCCCCTCCCTTACGCTTTCACTCGTACATACAGCATGCGGCACTCGGTCACGATGTTATCGCCCTTAGACTTTATATGAAACGTGAAGCAGACGGCAGGAATGCGCCTGGCGTGTCCATATAACAGGTATCGGAATAGTATAATAAGAGTATTCGGCAACTGAAGCGTACCGTGGCCCATTACCTTCCGCAAAAGAAGAAGTAACCAAATCGAACTTTCACCATGCGATAATTCGCTGCGCCGCAAACAATGTTTTTTTTTTTTTTTTCCTCTTGTGGGGCCGGGGCACCGAAATGAAGAAACGCAAAGGGAAGTATGTTGGCTGCAATTGAATGCCTACTTTGGGCACCTAATGTTACTACCGAAGGAATATCAAAGAAAACGTGAGACGCTTGGTTTACTGAGAACCATACGCATACTGCTCAACATCCTACACCGGCGAGACAAGACTTAACGGAAAGGCTGCGCTCAAGCGAACGCGGTGCAATTCGTCGAGTCCCCACAGTGATGGCGGCGAGTGACCATTGTTTCTTTTTCTCGTCTGCTAGCCAGAAAGCGTCCAAAACTCTGCAAGGCGAAAATCCACACTGCCAGAGCAAACCGAACATGCACCGAAGTGCGCCGCGCGGTGGTCGGCGCAACACGAGAAAAAACGTATGCGCTCTGGCTGGCTCTGGTAGCTTGCGGGTAGGGTAACGAGAACGAAAAAATTGAAGAGGCTCAATGTGTCCACGCGAATAAAAGTCAAAGCAGAAAAAATAAATAAGAACGTAGTTACCTTGGCTGGCTTTAGTGTCTTGACATGGATGCTTTGGCGTAGGTGAAAAAAAAAATGTTGGTATTTCTTATGTGACATGACGGCACAAATGATCCACCACAACGCTTCGTCTCATCGGACCTCGCTGCCTGCTTTGTGAACTTGTCTGATAGTGTGTTGACTTGGACTGTCTCGTATGTTCCGATGTAAGATTTTAGAAAAGTCAATGCCCCTTTGTCGTCAAATGCTTATAACAGCATTCAACCCACATGAAAATCTAAAGCACAACTTTGGAAATGTCAATGTACCTCTCACATGAAAAGTTTATGAGATTTATACCCATGAAGTTTTGGAAATGACATACATGCGCTCCGTAGATTCCGCAGCCTCCGCCAGGTGCCGCGGCGAGCCCGTTCGCCATCAAAACGCCCTTGAAGCTTTGTGCTCTAATGGGGCTGACTGCGTTATGTGACTCCCGGTACATTGGCGTTGCCTCGAAATCCAGCCCGACTTCGCAATGTACGCGGTGAAATGTCTTTTCAAGCGAGAAAAGACATTCTAGACAAAATCCAGAATGAGTTCCGGCACAGGGGGTTGCTTTGGTCGGCGGTGCATGGAGAGCGCTAAAGAATATCGGGGGGGTGGGGGGCTGAAGCCCTATAAGCCCCCCCCCCCCTTGGCTACGCCCCTGCTCCCGTAGCTCATACCGTTGCGCCGCACTGGGCGATAATACTGTCTCTTCACTGATATTTGAGATTGAGTTTGATTTGATTTTTCTTCTCTCCTTTTCAAATATAAAGAGCGCAAGAACAGAAATGCAAAATGGGGACATCATCGCGCAGTTGTGGAAAACAAGGTGCTGCACACCTGTCAAGCCCTCGCCCCCCCCCCCCCCCCCCCGATGACTGCAGGGCACGCACTACACATTCATTATGCTTCTCGCTGTTCGAGTTTCATTTGACGCCGCTAGCCCTTAATGCTGAATGTGTATTTTGCGAGGCCTACCACGACAAGGTGAGATATATTATCGAAGCCATGTATAAACCCACTGGTTCTTCTCTTAGCGTACCAGAGGACCCTAATAACTATCTAATCATTTATGTGCCAAATGTGAATTGGTCTACTATTTCGCTTAAAGATTCCAATTCTAATATGAAGAAGCTATGTTGCATATGGCATTTCATTTAGATTTTTCGCAAGTGATAGACAAATTTACTAGAATAGAGTATAAGTATGAGTCGTCTCATGAAATATTTTTTTTTATTTTAGCGGGAATATTACCGCTAAATACAATTGTGACGTAATTTCTTGCGTAGCCGACCACTACACAGCATTACCTACCCTATGTTATGTTTCTCTAACAGAACATATCAAGCTGTTCTGGACATGAGGGGTCAGTTAACGTGAGTGCCACCACAAGGCGTAGTGACCTTACACGTTGCAAACTTCCCGCGACGACTTTATGATCGCGTTATCAAAAAAATTAAAAGAAATAAAAGCTATCCCTGCACACTGAACTTGACCCCAAAGCTTGTCCCGCCGGCGTTATGAGTCTTCTTGATATAGCGTAGGCGCTCGTCGGCTGGAAATGACTTATCATCCTAAAAGCCTTTAGTCGCGATGGTTCTGGGCTTTTGAAAGGCTTCCCGAAAGGCACCCACGGTTTTGTTCTTTTATGCTACGGAGTAAATAGGTTAGGGTACTCGTCGGAAGCACTCTGCGGCAGCTTTTGCTCAGTCAGCAAACATTCTTATCGCCCGAATCTCGCAAAGCGTCTACAAGAGATACCCTTGTGGACGGCTTTTTATTTTGACCTGTCGGTTTCGTTAAGGTACCCGCAACTACTTCCCTGCCGACTTTGCTATCCGCACTCATCGGCTGCCGCAGCACCTGCAAATCGAGATGCACTTCACCGTTGAGATGCACACATTGATAAGTTGGTTTGGCACCTTGAGGCAAAAGGGACGACACGAGAATTGTGCAAGCTGTTTGTGTCGGCATCTGTTAGCATGCTATGGCCGAAGCTGCTCACAATATTACGTCCGATTTACTGTCCACCAGGCCACATACACCATTGGGTCTGACACATACAATACTTGCAGTTATCAAAGTAATGTCCTGTCATGGTTATCCACGTGCGTGAAGGATGAGCGCTATTTAAGTTTGTTGTGTAGTAATGCACGCGGTATTTGTCTATTCTCCATATTGTCTGCCATGTTCCTCTTCCGTCTTAATATAGCTGCAATTATGACTAGCAGATATCGAACGCCAAAAGGCTGCCCACATACGCAAAGGCCTCGCACACATCTCGTTGTCTTACTAATATTCTTGTGCGACTATCAAGGATATTATTAAGGAATGTTGGAAATTTGAGGAAGGTGACTTGGCACGAGGTAAATTGTTCGCACCATCAATGCGCGAGAGTCGGTACCACCCGTCAAAGAATGACATTGTAGAGTGCATTGTATTAATGTGATGGAGTCCGCGTCCCAAATTAGAGACCCGATTCAGCCTGTAACGACTGACGACTAGGCATCTGGCTTATATGTGTAGTCGCCCGACAGTTCGTGGGCGTAGGCTACCGGACATACTGGACCTCTCCTCAACACTTGCCGACAATTCTCGCATTAGTTCACATCATCAGGTATCAGCTGAACTAGTCCTACAGCCAATTTATTTGTCTCAAAATTTGGCCACCCTGTTAGCGTTATGATTTCTGTTAGCTTTATCTTTAATATTTAGGTTAGTGCTGTCCTGACATTTCAAGCGATTTCACCTTCCTCAAGATGCCCGCATTTTAATTCGTGAGCATTCTTTGGCGAGTATACCATCAAACTATATGTCACGCGAAATATATAATACCTTGTATCTATACAAAAATGCATCATTTGCGAAGTTAAGATATTTAAATCTGATAATACTGTCAATATAGATGATTGGTAGCATTATACGCGATAACAAACAATCGAAACAAAAAGAATTGATGAGAATACCCATATGACTAGATTTATGCATATGCTTAGGGATACACAGGGCTCCATAGAATATGCATGGGAAAGGCTATAGTACGGGTGGGTCAACTAAATTTTGTGGCTGGGCCAACCTGAAATTGGGGGGTGGGCCAACCCAAATGTCGAGGTCGTCCAACTTGAAATTTGAGGGTGAGCCAACTTGAAATTTGGAAGAGGTCGAAATTCTTATTTGGAAGTGCGCCTACTTAAATTTGGGGGTGGGTCAACTTAAATTTGGGGCAGGGCCAATTAGAAATTTGTGGTTGGTCCAACTTAAATCTGGCTGTGGGCCAACTTGAATTTTAGGGGTGGGTCAAATTGAAATTTGGCGTTGGGCCAACTTCTAATTTGGGGGTGAGCCAACTTGAAATTTAAGAGTGGTCCAACCGAAAGTTAGGGTTGGACCAACTCAGAATTTAGACGTGGGCCAACTGTACTTTATACGTAGGTCAACTTGAAATTAAGGGGTAGCCTAACTGAAATTTGGGGGTGGGCCAACATGAAATTTGTTGATGGGCTGACTTGATATTTAAGGGTTTGCAAACTGGAAATTGCAAGTTTGAGGGTGGGCCGGCCTGAAACTTGGGGGTATGCTTACGCATACTTAGACAACTAGAGAGGAGTTACTGCATACTTTTTGTACGCCTCTACATTTTTGGGGGGATTTTCGAAAGACATCATAATCGTAGCACACCACCTGACCGTGCTGCTGAAAAAAGTGATTTTATTTACATCAGGCCTTCTGCAAGCTTCTGCATACTTGCCGTTCATCAGCCTCCTGAATTCAGTATCAACTGAAGCCCATTTTTACGACTACGATACCATGGAAGTCCGCAATGATGCAACGGTCGTGGCATTGAAGCTGTTTAAATCAACGTTACTGTGGACACGACAGCCGCTTTTTCGCACTTGGAATGAAACTATTCCTCTAGTGAACACGATTCTTAAGCATATACGTGAATTCACACTTTAAACAAATTGTCTTAATTTCTTCGCCTACAGCCGCGTGTCGTCATGGTGTCATTGCGTACATTGCGGGATTCCATCTCTGCGAGAGCCAACTTGGCCGACTAGACCACTAGGTTTATTGCCTTCAGGAGCAAGTTTACCTTTTTTTCCAAGACGCCAATGGTCTATGCCGTTTAACACAGACATAGAAGACTGTGTGTTTTTTGAGCCTGTTCATTATTTGCGCCCTTCACAGCTATACTGTAAAGGTGCTTCCTCTTTACTGCACTATACTAATAAGTCAGCTTGTCTTCGAATTCTATTTGTTTAATGATCTTGTATTCTTGTTATCGTTGTCTCACGTCACGTACACAGAATACTCAGGCACCCTGAAATGAAATATTTTACCTTCTTCCCTGAGCACGCCCTTCATTGTGTTGCTAATAAACATAACTTGAACTCATTTTGTCCGAACTAAATGCTGCATTACGTGCTTACGTCATCCTGAACAAGGTAAATAAGGGTCGTAGTACTCCAACTTTTAATGCCTCTATTCGCAAGCTTATATTTATTTCAGGATGTCACCTTGTACCGTAGAAACATCCCCTGATGCGTCTGATGTGTTGTTATTTTTGAATACACAATATAAGCAGTCATGCGCAACACCATGATGCCCTGGTGGCAGGCCACCATGGCGTGCCACACAAGTATGACTACGCCGATTCATTTCTATTGGCATATAGCATTTGTGCCTAGTTACCTCGCCACATATTGCCTGTGCCGGAGCTTGAAAGGCTGTCCATCTAACCTGACTGTCTTCATCAGACTCCTGATATACCAAACGTCTTCTTTGATTTATCTAATTTTCAACTCACTCGGCCCTTTCCCACTGTTTATTTCGCGAAGTTTGTATCTATCGCTGTGGGTACCAAATACGCCCAACAGTAAGCTACCACTCAAGCCTTCTCTGGCCACCTGAGCAAGCGATGTCACAAGCTTTATCCTGCCCGGCGTTAGTGTTCAATATGGCGATTATCAACTACTTTTCGTGGACATAGCTCACCGCTTTCTCTCCAGTGTCGTCGCTCACACTACTCGCTCGTGCTAGACACAACACAAACAGGCGACTACCTTAAGGAAGTATCAGTTACATGCTAGTTGACATACTGTCGATGTACAATTCCGCTGATCACCTGGATAAGAACGTGGCCTTGTTTTTAGCGAGATTCGACAACCTCGCTGTACAACACCACTTGCGATTCATCACTTTCTTTCCTGACAAGAGCACACTGTATATTCTCTGAATATACTTTCGGCTTTATATGCGACTTCTGAGAAGACTAGATGCTCATGGTGATGTGCCCTAACCGATCACACAGGCGAACTCACTCCTACCCACTTATCCATTTAACAGCAGGACCACAAATTTTTATGCGGCAGCCAGGCCTCGAGCGCCTCCTCATCACCAGAACCAGCTGTGCTTGTCAGTGGACCTAACTGCGCCCTGCACCTACGTTCGTGTTGTGAGCCTGGAGCCTAAAGTGCTTCACTCCTACATCGAACCAATAAAGCACATCACTTCCTCGTGTTTTTGTCGCTTAGAATCTCTCTATCGCCGACAACTGCACTTTTATATACTGCAAAAAAAAAAAAATAACAGACATCCGACTTTCAAGCGTACGAACGGATGCGCACCACAGGACCCAGCAACGCGTCTGTTATTCCTTTCTTTCATTTTTTTTTTACTGATGTAAATCACTCGAGTGTAACTTAGAGATTGCCGTACGTTTTACTTATGCGTCGTTCTTCCACAAGCCTTCTGTCCGAGCTGTAATGACTTTTTCAGTATAGTGAAGCAATAATATGCAGTTCATACACAATAAACTTGCAAGGGATTATTATCATCTTCCAAAATAATTACATTATGTGATTTCAAAAATAACGTTGGCGGCCGGCTAAAGGCTGATCTTAGCACATCATTGCTATACCTAAAGGTTTAAAAGAGCTGTCATATTGCCCCAGTTTCGTGCCTGAATTCCAACATATATCAAATGCACAAAAAACCAGTGCGCTCTGCCCGAACTTCAACGCCAGGCTCACCTGTGTCACGTTGGCGAGGTTACATTTGTTCGCAGATTCATTCTTTACCCAAGCAGAAACTGTGTAGTCCGTGGTAGACATGGGATCTATAGTGAAAGCTACATTGTGCAGGGAATCCTGTTGGGCTTCCTGCCTGATTGAATTCGTATTTGTGGTTTTTTTCCAATTTTTTTTCTATGCCGTGAGGCAACCCTCCTCAACAAGGCAACAAAAAGTGCGTACTACATTTTCAAAAGTTTCAAACAAAATGCCCTATCCAGGCCTATAAAAAAAGCACAAATGTAGACTTGATTTCTTCTTAGCAAAAACGCACAAGCCGGAATGTCCCCTCCAAGTGATAGTGACAAATAACGCAACCTGTCTGAAACGTTTAGCGAGGTTTTTAGAAAAGTTCTTAATGCTCTTGCCGATCGAAGACCCATTTTTGGTAACTAAGTCTGAACAAGTAGTGGAATTCTTTAAAGACTGGCAAGACAGGAACATTGTCGCTTTTTTAATTGATTAAGACACATTTATTATGCTCTCCCGCAGAATGACGTAATGAAATGTGCAACTGACTGCAATGACAAGTTTGGAGCGGTTCAATTTCCAAATGCTTCCGGTTTGACTTTAAACAGGTTTTTAGAACTTCTTAGTTTTTATGTGTACTCGACTTACGCTACTTGGGAGGGAAATGTTGTCAAACAGAAAGATGGCATGTGCATTGGGTAATGTATGACCATCACCATTAAGAAGCGTGACCAGGTTCTTAATGAACCCCTGAAAAATAACGCACAGATTTTTCAAAAGTGTTCATATTTGTTTTTAAATATTTTGATTAACGAATGAAATAATTTTGACTCGGTGGTTTCAAAAACCGTAACCTCGTTCACTGAAGTGTTGTCCCCTTCCTCGGTGACACATGAAGTCCCCGCAGGCAATTTCATAAGGTTTTTAGATTTGAGATTGTACTTTGCACCACAAAGAGGCGGTTGGAGTTTCAGTTTCAGTATATTATTCTTTAAATACAACGAAGGGGTAAGATACCGTATACAGACGAGGGTCTCAAAGTCAAAGACTGCAACGGGACCTTCGGTTAATAATAGCAATGTAGAGATGTATTAAAGAAGAGCAAGCTAACTAAAATAAACGAACACAATCGCGAAGATACAACGTAGAAAAATAATGTCAAAGAAAACAAAGTGTATGTATATAAGCCTATAGTGCATAAAAAACTGTCAATACATACAAATAGCAAATGTATTGTAATGAATGATGTAAACTTAGTGACACATATAAAACAGCTTAAGGCATGACTTCAGGCATGAAAGGATGAAGATTTAGTGATTACTGGTAAACTATTCCACAGCTTTATAGCAGCGAAAGATGATGTCATATTTTCATAGTTAGAATGAACCATAGGTAGTAGAAAATTAGAGTTACGCGCAAACCTGGTATTATTGTTATTGATGAGGTGCCTGGAATCAATGAATTGGTATGAGAGCTGTTTAGTAAGTAATTTATAGAACATAATTATTACCTGATATCTGAACAAGTTCGTTACAACAAGGATGTTATTTTAACGAAGTAGAGGAGTAGCACTCGTGAAAAACCCACTGTTAGTGTTAATGCGTATTGTTTGGTTTTGTAAGTGTTGAATAGACGAGATATGACAGGTATATGTATTTCCCCAGGAAACAATGCCATAATTAATGTGACTGTGAATGTAGGCAATGTATAATGCTAATAATGCGTCTTTAGAGAAGTATGTTCCTGATTTCGTTAATGATCTAAAACCGAAGGTACAGTCTTGCTTAACAAAGGCAATGTGTTGAGAAAACTTAAGGTTTGAATCTAATTTGATGTCCAAAAATGATACACAGTCGGAGAGGGGAATGTGATGACCATCTAGAGTTATCTCAGGCAAGCCAGGTAGTATTCTTCGGCTAGATCAGAAAATCATTAATTTAGTTTTTGAGGGATTGATAATTAATTGATTGGATGAACACCAAGCAGCAATATGGTCAAGATCATTGTTTAGTTTAAGGATTAAGGTTGTTCAGGAATTCTCACGCAACGAGATAGTAGTATCGTCTGCGTATAGTACACAATGTGCCGACTTAAGGCAAGTGGGCAAATAATTAATATAAATAGAGAATAGTAAGAGACCTAGTATGGAGCCTTGTGGTACGCCTTGGTAAATAACTTCAGTATCAGAATATGCACCTTCAAAAAAAAAAAAGAACTGTTCTCCATCATGTAGGTAACTTTTTAGGAGTTTTATTACTGGACTGGTAATTCCCAGGGCTTCTAGCCTAGTAAAACGTATGTTATGATTAATTGTATCAAAAGCTTTAGTGAAGTCCAAGAATACCGAACCAACGAAGTTACCTTTATCAATCGAGTGACGAATGTAGTGGGTTAGGGATATTGAAGTTAAGTTAGTCGAACTGCCAGTGCGAAAACCAAATTGAGAAGATAGCATCAAATTAAATTTTTTAAGTAATTATTTAGCCCCTTGTAAAATAACTGCTCAGCAACTTTACTAATCGACGACAGAATAGAAATAGGACGATAGTTAAACACCTCCGTTCTATCACCTTTCTTGTGTGCAGGAATAATCTTAGCCGGTTTAAGCCAAAGTGGGAAAAATACTACATTTAAAAATATTATTAATTATAATACAAAGCGTAACAGAAATAAGCGGTGCAACAAGTTTTATATGAGATACAGAAATATTATCTAAGCCAGGGCTAGAATTGTTTAGAGCTAACACGATGAAACATACCTCATCTGCAGTTACGGGAAATAGAAAAAAAAGAGAATGATTGCAGCGATAAATGGGATAAGTAGTAGTCATATAACGACTGCTGTATATATTATAGAAGTAGTCATTGAAACTATTTTCTATGCTAGAAGAATCAGTATGAGTTTTACTGTTGTAGTTTATTTTATCAGGAGTATTACCGGACTTAGGTAAGTTCATGAACGCATTTAGAAGTTACCATAGTTTTTTGGGATTGTTCCTGTGTTTTGCAAATTCATTGTCATAATACTGTCGTTTAGACATTTTAACAAGTTATTGAGAATGTTACACTAATTCTTATAGCGTGCCGCTAAGCCTACAATAAAATGCTTCTTTTTAGTCTTTTTGTATAGGTTTCCTTTTTTTCTCATACTAGTCAGTAAACCTATCGTTACCCAAGGATTACAGGGAAACTTAAAATCTTTCTTGCATCTGACGGTAGTGGTGCTAGCGCGAACTGCCTGTACAAAGATGGAAGAAAAATTTTCAGAAGCTTGATCGGGATCGTGCAGGGAGTTAATTACAGACCAATAAGCATTTGTCATATTGTTACGAAGAGTTCCGAAGAAATGGTTTTATTTACAGGTGATGGATGATGATCGTAGCGTGATCGTAGCGCAGCCATGCCTCTCAAACCCTTCGTTCTCTTCGTCTTCTCTTCTCTCTTCTTGTCCGAGCCTTTCGTATCCGTTACATTTCCCCGCAAGCAGACGAAGCCCGTGGGGCGAGTCAGGATGGACAAGCAGGGTAGAAAGGCTTCAGGCGAGCAATATGAGTCAGCTGAGTTCTGCTTGATCGCCGACCATTGCACAGGAGGCGAGCTATGACGTAAGTGAGTTCGCTCAGGTGGTCCGCGACTACAAATGGGCCTGAATATTGTGACAAGAACTTTTAGCACAATCCACGCTTGCGTTGTTGTGTCCAAAGAAGAACCAAGTCACCTTTTTCCAACGATACTTGAAACGTGACGGTCGTCGTATCGCTCTTTCGAACGACTTTGCTAGGCCAGAGTACGAAGACGAGCTACTCGACGGGCTTCTTCGGCGAGACACAAAGTCTTCGATACAAAATCGTCACTGTGTAGTACGAAGGGCAAGAAAGTGTCCAGAGGGCTTCACGGTAACATTGCATACAGGAGATGAAATGGGCTATAGTTCTGGGTTTCGTGTTTCGCCGTGTTGTATGCGTAAGTGATGAATGGAAACACGTCGTCCCAGTTCTTATGATTGGAGGAGACGTACACGGCAAGCATGTTGGTCAGCGTTCTGTTCGTCCTTTCAACGAGGCCATTGGTCTGTGGATGATACGGTGTGGAATGACGGAACTGTGAAGTGCACAAACGAAGTAACTCTTCAATGGCATCAGCAGTGAACTGGCGACCACGGTCAAGGATGATTACACGTGGTGGGCCATGACGAAGGACCACGGAACGCAGCAGGAAGACCGCCACACAAGCAGCGGTAGAAGATGGTATGGCTGCAGTATCTGCATACCGTGTAAGATGGTCTACGCAGACAATTATCCCACTGTTCTTGTTGTTAGATAACGGGAATGGACCCAAAAGGTCAATGCCTACTTGCTCGAACGGCGCACTGGGCGGTGTCAATGGCCGAAGAGGACCGGGGCTGCGGTGGTCGGTCGCTTGCGACGTTGGCACGTTTCGCAACTAGCGACATAACGCTTGGCTGTTTCGTACATCTTGGGCTAGTAAAAGCGCTCCTGAGTGCGGTGCAGCGTTTGTACGAAGCCGAAATGGCCGGATGTCACATCGTCATGCATGGCGCGTAGAACGTCGGAGCGGAGACTCTCGGGGACAACAAACAGAAAACGCGCTCCATGCCCGGAGTAATTAGTTTTGTAGAGC
This sequence comes from Dermacentor andersoni, assembly GCF_023375885.2. NCBI lineage: Eukaryota > Metazoa > Arthropoda > Arachnida > Ixodida > Ixodidae > Dermacentor > Dermacentor andersoni. Next base: position 383,163,010 of record NC_092814.1, on the reverse strand, counting down.
AATTTATCACGGACAGTAAAGCGACCGCTGCCTTTAGAAGTACGGGCGGCGACAAAAAGCGGATGGAGGGTAACATCATTTCGCTGTTCTCGCTGAAAGTCTGCCGCGTCAGGGAACGTAGAAGTAACAGCAGCGAGACAGTCGTCAAAATTCTTAGCATCGCAGTCGGTAGTCGCAAGAGGAATCCGAGAGAGGCAGTGTGCGTCAGCGTGACGACGGCCACACTTGTACGATACCACAAAGTCGTATTCCTGGAGGCGCAGCGCCCAACGTGCGAGGCGACCAGAGGGATCACGCAAACCGACCAGCCAGCATAAAGAATGGTGGTCGGTGATAATCTTGAATGGTCTACCGTAAAGATAACACCGAAACTTTTGTATGGCGAAAACGGCTGCTAGACATTCCTGTTCCGTAACCGTATAATTGCGTTCAGATTTGCTCAGGCAACGGCTGGCATATGCGACAACGTGTTCTGCGCCACTGTGACGTTGTACAAGCACCGCTCCTATCCCGATTCCACTAGCATCAGTGTGAACTTCAGTCGGGCAAGATGGATCGAAGTGACGCAAGAGGGGTGCCGACGTTAGTATAAACTTCAGTTGAGAGAATGATGCGTCACACTCTGGTGTCCAATTGAAGGATGCATTTTGTCGCAAAATACTTGTCAACGGGTAAACGATGTCCGCAAACCGGGGAACAAAACGAAGAAAATACGAACATAGGCCAATGAATGAGCGGAGTTCTCGTGCTGACTGCGGTGGCTTGAAGGAGCTCACCGCTTCAATCTTACGAGGATCGGGACTGACGCCATCCTTGTCGACTAAGTGTCCCAGGACCAATGTTTGACGTTCGCCGAACAGACACTTTTTTGGGTTTAGAACCAGTCCAGCTTTCTCAATGCAGTCGTGAACAAGGCTGAGGTGTTCGTTATGTTCTTCAAACGTGCGGCCAAAGATTACAACATCATCGAGGTAACACATGCATATCTCCCACTTTAGACCACGTAGTACTGTGTCCACGAATCTTTCAAAGGTGGCAGGAACATTGCAAAGGCCAAAAGGCATAACATTAAATTCGAATAGACCATCTGGAGTCACGAAAGCGGTCTTTTCCTTCTCGGCAGGGTCCATAGGTATTTGCCAATACGACGATTGCAAATCAAGTGTTGAGAAGTAAGAAGCAGCGTGTAAGCAATCAATGACGTCATCGATTCGCGGTAGTGGATACACATCCTTCTTCGTCACTGCGTTTAGATGTCTGTAGTCCACTCAGAATCTCCAGGAGCCATGTTTTTTTCGCACCAGGATTACTGGGGCTGCCCATGGACTACACGGCTCTTGAACGACACCTTTGTTCATCATCTCCTTGACTTGCTCTGCAATAACTTTGCGCTCGGACGATGACACTCGGTAGGGCTTCCGGCGGATGGGGTGCGCTGAGCCGGTATCTATTCTGTGACGAGCGCGGGACGACGGTAAATGAAGGGGTGCATCTCCATGCGTCAAGTCGAATGCAGCCTCATGTCTGGCAAGGACCTGTACCAGTGCTTGCCGTTCCGATGTGCCGAGAGCCTTGCTGATCATGCCGAGCATTAGCTCTTCAGAATGGCGATTATCGCAAGGAGAGCAAGCTGTAGAAACGTCCGTAGTTAGTGCCGCTATTCAGCTACATGTGGCTTTATCGAAGAGAGCGATTTTCATACCGCGAGGAAGGACAACCGGCGTGGCGGAACAGTTCAGCGCCCACAATGTGGCGACTTCTTTCGTCATGCACACGACAGAGCAGGGCACAAGTATATCTTTTTAGCACAGTTTATGAGGAGAGGCGTAACTACAAGGTCAACACAATCAGCATCAACAGTTGTTGCAGAAACACGAACGGGCGTCAGGCACCACGATGGTGCAATCACGTCATCAAGAACACTGAGTTTGTCTGTGCCTCTGTCTTCGCCACGCTAGCTTTGTTCGGAATGTGCTGATATAATTAACTTGTTCAATGATATTTCGCCACAACCACAGTCCACGGAAGCGCCACACTGTTCAAGAAACTCTGTACCAAGAATAACATCGTGCGAACAACGAGAAAGAACAAGGAATTCCGACACAAACACTTTCCCAGCCAACAAAACACTCACAGCACAAACACCACGGGGTTGAAGCCACTCGCCGCCTACTCCACGAAAGGTAATACCGTGGTTCCAAGAAAACATAACTTTGTGGCCTAGACGGTTTTTGAATGCGACGCTCATCACAGACACAGTCGCCCCAGTATCAACTAACGCCATGGTCGGTATTCCGTCAACCGAGACATTCACTTTGTTTTTGAACATCACAACAGACAGAGGTATTTCTTGCAAAGACCGCCCGGCGTACACATCTCCATTGGCCGCGGATGCTAGTTTCCCGGCGGCGGTGACGAAGAACGGCGCCAAGGGGACGGAGAGCGACGGGGACGGCTATTTGGTGGCGTCAAACTCCCCTCAGATGCTGGCGAATCGCTGCGTCTGGTCTCGTGTGAGAAGTGATCCCTTGGAAGCAAATCGGTCGTCCACAAGTCATATGAAGCACGGGTTCGGGGTGGCGAGAATATCGATGGTGTCCTACGTGATTGACGGGCTGGGCCACAATACCGAGCTATATGGCCTGTGGAACCGCAGTTGTAGCACACGGGAGGGTCGCGGTTCACAGCATCTTCCTCGAAACGAATGCTAGGCTGCTGCGGGCGGCGAGAAAGTTCGTTATCATGTGGATAACGTGTCTCTGCTGCTCGCTGAAATCCGTTATATCGTTCATAAGTCACGTCGTGGTAGTAGGGTCGGTGCTGTTCTTGTCGCGGCCTGACAGAAGTCACAGGGCCTCGGGGCTAAAAACGTGGCTGCTCTCGTGGCCGAGCGTCGTAAGTAAGGCCTCTGTCGTAGAGACGTGGCTGCTGTCGGGGCGCGAGTCCATAATCCTCAGTGCCCCTCGCCGCAGGATACGGGGAGAAGGATGCCACGTTTGGCTCGAAATCTGGTGGTAGGCGGAAGCTATGAGTGCCTGGATGTGTCACTTGCGCGTGCAAGCTGAGCTCTTCCCGAACTATTTGTCGTATCGTTGATGCCAGATCGAGGGGCTGATTGCTGTCCACGCTTGCAACTGTGGTCACATTGGCTAGCCTGCCAAACTTCGGCGTGTTGCGCCTCGTCTTCAGTTGCTCGAAAGTACGACAGTGCCGAATGATGTCAGCGACGGAGGCCAGGTTGTCCTTTGCGATGAGGAAATTATAAACGTCTTCGGCAATTCCTTTCAAGATGTGCCCGACTTTGTCTTCCGCAGACATTCCAGAGTCTACCATTCTACACAGTTTTATTACCGCCTCAATGTAGGTCGTGCAGGTTTCGCCTGGCACTTGCGCACGTTGCAGTAGCGTCTGTTCTGCCCTTTTCTTTTTCGTCGCGGAATCGCCGAATCGCTCTTTGATTTCGAAAAGAAATCTTGCCCATGTTGTAAACGTTTCCTCGTGATTGTCGAACCACAACAACGCAGTATCCGTTAGAAACAACACGACGTTAAAAGCTGAGAAGCGCTGTTCCACTTGTTGGCGGCACTCACCCGGTGATAATGGATGAGCCATTCCTCGACGTCTTCGTCCGATCTTCCGGCGAAGGGACGCGCATCTCTCAGTTGTAGAACGGAACTTGTCGGCGCAGCTGTTGGAATGGGCCGTTGTTCGTCTGCGTTGTGGGACATATTCAACTCCGGTAGATTCGGTGGGAGTCCAGCTAGGCGACAGCTCCGTCGAAGAACTTCGGCTTCAGCCTCCGTCTTCGGGTGTCGATTACCCCGCACCTTCCACCACAACTGTTACGACGAGTTGCGAAGAAATGGTTTTATTTACAGGCGATGGATGATGATCGTAGCGTGATCGTAGCGCAGCCCGGCCTCTCAAACACTTCGTTCTCTTCGTCTTCTCCTCTCTCTTCTTGCCCGTGCCTTTCGTATCCGTTACAATATTATTAACAAAACTATCTCGGTCAAACTTGGAGGAAAAGTAGCAAGGCTCGGACTAAGGTATTTCGGCCTCAAAGGAGACGAATATTGGGAAATGGTCTGTGATCTCAGTATCTATGACACCAGAGTTTGGAGTTGGCGCGATGTTAGTTGGAGCATGGTCAAGAAGCGTGTTGGTACCATGAACAAAGCACCTAGTAGCAGAGATAATTAATGATTCCAGTCCGAAACCAGCAGGACAATCTGTATAAGCTGTTGCACTTCTGTTGTCGACGTCAAGGAAGTTGATGTTAATATCACCGACAATTAGGATTTGCTTATGTTCAAGAGAATTTTTTTTTCAAAGCTGTGGAAAGTTCACCCAGAAAATCAGGAATAGATGAAGAAGGGGAGCGGTATACACAACCAAGAATAAAACTGTTACGCTTATGAGAAGTCAGGTGTAAGTCAGTTTCAATCCATACCAATTCACAGTGATTTACATTAACAAAAAGATCAAGCCTACGCTTATATTTAATATGAGTTGAAACAAATATGGCGTAAACGCCGTACCGATCCGAAATACGATGGCAGTATTCTGCTTGGTATGGACGAAAACCGTATAAATTGCTATCGGCATTATCAAGCCATGTTTCCGAAACGCAAATAAATGAAAACGAATGAATAAGTGAGTCAGTAAATGCAGAAATGGTATAATGGGTGTTGCGCAAACTTCGCGCATTGATATGAAGAATAGAGATATTAGAAGATGTAAGTAATGGTTTGACTTCGGCTGGTGACAGCAAAGACATGATGAAAAGTATTCAGGGACGTGTGTGCAATCAGTTCGCAGGATACGAAATGTGGCATTAAGCTACGCCTGTGCAAAGATGCGAAAATTAGCCTCAGAGTTTATGCCGAAGACCCTGCTATCGGTTGATTTGCGGTCTTTAATCTGGCAATTTTCAGTCCATAAAAACTGCCAACTGTTCTTTTTTTTTTCACTCCAAGGGTCTTGCTGAATAAACGTTTGTTGTCTACTATGAGGTGTTCGTTAATGTAAAAGGGATTATCTGTATTACCAGAAAATCCAATCTTGGAGCATCGCGGCCGAGCTTTGCAACCCTAGCGAAGAAATTCATTCTTCTTTTTACGTGAACAAAAACGAACAATGATGTTCCTGTCCGACATCTTGCTGGCCACACGATGAACTATGTCAATGTCTCCAGAAGAAATTGGGCACTCAATTGCATCGGCAACCTTCTTCAAGATCGCAGAGCATTCCTCTCCTTGTGATGATGGAATGCCTTTAATATCCATGTTATTCATTCTGCTGTACTGTTCCATGTCTGCGATTCTCTTGGTTATTGCTTGATTCTGAGAAGTTACCGCTTTTTTAGTAGTTACCAGTTCACTGAATGTCCCTTTGAATGTGTCATACTGTTCGCTCATGAAACCCACGCTTTCAGCTAGAGAAGCAAGGTTGCCGATTCCCTGGTCGTCAAACCTCTTGCCAATCTTGGCAGCCAGATTGTCGACAAGTGCATCAACCTTATCGTTGAGCAGCGCTTCGAGGTGCTCAATTTTTTAAGCGAGTTCAGCTTTGGTGGGCATTGCATAAAACAGACCAAAAACAAGAGACACACTTGTGAGCAGCAGCTGAAACAATAGCATAGGGCGCAGTGAAAAGTGCAAAAACTAATGTGCAGTAAAAACAAACTGCAGTTATCAGCTGAGAGGCAATAAGACAGTTCTACCATTTCATTCCGCTCATTAAAAACTCGTGAAACACGCAGTCGTAACATCGTGTTTCCATAATTCTCTGATGAAGTGATGCTATCACAAAGTGGAAACCAGTTTCAGAGATCAAGCAAAGCGCCAGGCAGATTCTGGTTACCCGATGCCACTGTCGCGGAGGGCTTGAGTAGGAAGGGTAAAAATGTATCGAAGGGAAGCAGTTCCACTGCCAGAGCAAAGAAAGTTGCTGTGGTACCATACCTTCATTGTATTTCACATAATCTCACAAGAATTAAGGCAAAGTCGGGGCTGCGCGTGGTTCTCTCCATCCATGAGCGTCTGCAGAAGCTATGCAAAAAGGCTAGTTCAGAGAATAACAAAAGGAACGCATGTTCTACTCAATATCGAAAACATTTTGTAAGCTACACTCAGAACGTTATTTGTGCCATTACGCTTTCATGCGGAAGAACGTACGTTGGTCAAGCTGGCAGATGCATCAATAGGAGACTAAAAGAGCACCAATATAACGTCACTAGGGTAGTCTCGGGTCGTATGGGCATTCATTTCAGAGATTGTCCCTGCAAACCAATGTTTGGAAGTACTTTTACTTTGTATAGGGCTCATAGCAGGATGACAAGGGAGCTTGTGGAGGCTTATGAAATTGCAAAATTAGAGGAAAGGTTCGTGAGCAAACCATCAGTGTCGCTATCTGAAAAAGAGATACAATTCCTCGCTTTATTGTTGTAGCTATTGCAGAGTAGGGTTCGAGCATGTCTTGGACACGTGTATGGTTCATCGACATGCACCACTGAATGTTCTTTTTTGCTTTCTCGTTTGTTTCCGCTCCTAACGTATATATTTATCGATGCGTGCGATATGAAATCTATAGCTGAAAATTAGCGCTGTCTCTGTGTGTCTGTCTTTTTGTACATCCTTGTTCAGTAACGCTTACAAACATTAGCATGGACTAAAACCAACTAACCCGTCAACGTGTTTTAAGCAAGTTATATTCGAAGATTCCAAAGAAGATATTTTTTTTACTTGCGCGTTGTGCAAGGTCATCGGCAGTGGTATCCCATTATACTGCACGGAGAGCAGGTCACAATAAAGGGGAAAAACGAAAGCCACGTTTTACTTGTGTTGGAAATTCAAAGGAATTCCGAGGCGCGTTCTGAGGGTAAAACCTCGAAATAGGTCACCCCTTATATTCGCACAAATTGGGTAATATTGCGATTTCGGTAAGGCCTCAAGCTGCGTGAATGCCTTTTTGGAACTACCTGAAATAAATATGAAATATTCATTACAGTTTCTCCACGTGTCCACAAACATGTGACAACGCTCTGGAAAGATGAAATAATGGTGGCACTATTTAGTCAAACATGGACGGACGGGAAGTGTATTCAGTCTTTATGCAAGGTTTCTGATAATCTTTCACGTCACTTAGTGGGTAAACAGCAGCGAATGTTCGTTAAGCACTCGTATGACCCAAGCTTAGTTTGTATCGACAGACCGTTGATAATTTAACCAAGAGAGGTAGTGCGATTGACGAAGCGTCCTGCCGATACAGTTCTCAAAGCCTGCGGCAATCAATCGACGCAGAAGTATTTTTTTTTCTACATAAGCGACACGCATCCGCGGGCTTATCTACTTCCTAAAGCGGTATAGTTTTATTTTTCATCCCGAAACCGCAAACGCAGGCAGTGCCACGTCTATACCGCGGCCACCTATGCTGGAGGAGCGCGCTGTTTTACAGCGATGCGGTATATGGCTCGCCGATTCATCCGCCCGTTCTTCCGCGTATCGGTCGCCTGCATGCGGAAACCTCCTCCGGCGCAACCCCATGCGCATGCGCAAAAAAAAAGGAGAGACAAAGAGGCCCTAGATTAGCCAACACCACCTAGATGCACAAGGCCTGTTTACTCCGAGTCATGACGCTACGGTACCTTGCCAAAAATGTTCGTTCACAAGGCTGGCGTGATGAAGGCGGTGACGTCAAAATCACTGTTGCCTACTCGGTACCATTCCAAGTAGATTCAATGGCTGTCCGGCCAGGTAATATGACGTAATGGATCGGAGTGAAAAGGTCTTGTGCTGTCTAGGTGGTGTTGGATTAGCTGCGTCAGTAGTGACGTTGTTGCTCTCCGTCGCCGCCGAGCGCGCGCAGCAGTTTCTCTTTGGCTGCTAAATTGGTAGGCCACGCGTCATACGTACCTTTGCGAGCAGGCAGCTTTCGATCAGCAAAGCCTCAAGTAGAACCGGAAATGAGCTCGTCTACGCCTTCCCGATGCTGCAAGCCGGGCACAAGAGCAGGCTCGTGCAACGGAGCGCAAGCAGCAACTCCGTACCGAGGATCCGGCAGCCCACCAAGCAGCCCTTTAATGAACCGTTGGAATTAACCCAGTGATAAGCACCCGGGCCGCACGTTTCAGCTTCGCTGGTTAACCATCCGTAAGCAGTGCTTGGGCGGCGTTTTTTTTTTTTTCATCTAGGAATATGGCCGCCGGCGGCTTCGCTCGCTCAGGCGGCGGCTGGCACTGCCACTGAAGAAGTTTAATGATGTTAATGATATTGCAAACGTTGTCGACCAGCCTATAAAAATCTAACTCTTCGCAGATGACTGTGTCTTGTACACATTGGTTCGATTACCCACCGACCAAACTCGACTTAATGACAATTGAACTAGTGTTGCTAATTGGCCTAAAGAGGGGGGGATGGCTCTAAATATTAATAAATGCGGTGTAATCCGTATTTGTAACAAGACTACTTACATGACGCACCCTTACTATATAGAAAACTCCAATAAGGGAAGTACCAGCAATCAAGCACTTGGGAGTAACAATCACGGGCACGCTAAGTTGGAACGACCACATAGATAGCATATATAGTACCGCACTCCGAGCGCTGCGAGCCACCTGACGTAAGCTTTGCAACGTGCCGCTCCAAGTTAAGCTGGCGGCTTATAGAACCCTTGTTAGGCCCAGTTTAGAGTATGCATCAACCTTTTAGGATCCGCATACGAAACAGAATATTTCCAAGCTAGAGAAAATAGAGAGGATGGCTGCAAGATTCATTTATAATAGGTACAGGAGAACTGACAATGTTACAGCAATGATTAGTTTTCTTGGCCTCAAGTCCCTGCAGTCTAGGCGGGCCGAATCAAAGTTGAAGCTCTTGTATCTCATGCATCATAATTTTTTACCAATGGCTTTGTCTAGCTACATAGCCCCTGTGTCTCGCGCCAACACTCGCAATAATGGCAAACAGCTCGCACAGTATCGTACAAGTATTGATACATTCAAGTCTTCATTTTTTCCCACAACCATAGCAGCCTGCAGTCTGTTACCGAGGGATGTTGGTGACAGCCCCAATGTTGAAGTATTCCTCGCTAAATTTAGAGCTATGTCTGAATGATGCATCGTTTTTTGCCCTTCCCATATCTTTGTAGTGAATATCTGTTCCATTTTTTTTTCATTTTTAGCATTGTATCTGCTCTCTCCTGCCTGGACTCAATAGAGTCTGCAGTATTGTAAAAAAAGTATATAACGTCCTTGCATGGAAATGACAGCATGGCTGCTATTTAATTGTGTTAGCTTGTATGTTTCTGGCACGAGGCCGAAGACGGCAGCCTGTCTTCTAGCGCGCTCGTATGTTTGCGTTCGCGTGCATTAAACTATGCGTTGAAGGAACGAACACCGTAACATGTTGCAAAGGTGCTTGCGTTGAGCTTATGTAAGGCGAGAAAGTCTATTCTAAACTGCCTCTTCTCCAAATTGGGCAGTAAACCCATATTTGCAGTATTCCCGCAATCCCAAGATTCGAGAATGGTCACCGTAACCACAAGAGTCACGGCATGGACGTAAGCTTTCGCGACAGCGCAGCTGTAATCCACAGTGTGCCACTAAGGAATAGGCGTCGAGTTATGGCCAATCAATAAGCAATTGTCGATACTGGTGTTCAGGAAACGTTTATTACCAAGAACGGAGAGCGCCCATTTCACTGCGAACAACGCATGCTGGCCGGATTCTCCAATTATCTGCTCGCCACATTGCACACCTACACTGGAATTCTACGGACTTCGCCAACTCTCATTTATTTTATCTGAACCCCAAGCTGCGATTTCGCCTGCCACCCGGTCTCTAGCTTTTCCTCTTTTTTGCCCCGCTCGTTTCCCAATGTGCTGATACGCGCTTCCACCGGTGTTCACTCCTGCTTTTTCTCAATAAATGAATCCATTCATTCATTCATTCGTTCATTCCTAAGTTGCTGCAGAAAATAGCGTGTCTTCATGTCCATAACATCCTCTCTCGCACTTGGACTCTCCTATCGAAAAACAATGTTGCTGTGTTGCAAATGGCTGGCCATAGTATCTAAAATTTCCTAGGAATGGCCAGCTGCGTGGCGTGCAATTTTCGGTGACAAGACAGTATATATCACCTTCTCTGCCACTTCCACAATCAGCGCTCTGTTCCGTGAGCTACTATTAGCCGCTTCGACGGCAGACCACTCGTAGAAAAATATCCTGGCACCTTGGTCTAAGGATTATTCGATGCACAAGGCCACAAAAGACCAACTATGCTTCTTGAAAGCGCCTGCAATGTGTGCACTGCAGTGTTCATTCTCGCTACCTGTACATTCCTTTTCTCATCTTTCTTTTTCCTTATCTCTGTTTTTCTGTTGTCTGTTTTCTTTTAATGCGTAGCATTAGGATTATCAAAATGGAAAAAGAATTGTAAACGTCGGAACCTTGGCCAGCTGGTAACGTGGGAGAGGTAGAGCCGGGTGGAACCGCTCAGAAAGGCTTATATATATATATATATATATATATATATATATATATATATATATGCGTGCGTGCGCGTGTGCGTGTGTGTGTGTGTGCGCGCGCGCAAGGTGGTTTGCTCCAGACCTCTGTAGGTTACACTTCGCTCCTCAAAGAGGCAAGGCGTGTGTCGAGTGAGCTCCAGAACAGCACTTTGCAATGTGGGGAACGCGGTATCAGTCATGGATCCTGGACCTCCCAGAGGTGTGACGTAATGCTTACGGCATTTCCATTGCATTTACTACTAAATTACCATAATTGTTTTCCATCCCGATATGTGGGGTAGCCAAAGGGGTTCGTGCTTGTTTCCTTTCATTTCCCGTCCTCGCGCAGTTCACCGGCAAAAAGCATGACCATGGTTACCCTCCTTCCCTTTCTCCCTTCAATTCTCTCTACTTTCCTCTATGATATTGCGCTTTTCTTTGTCGGTGGGCTGCCTGATCTCCTCTAGGATGAAGTACAAAATGAAAGAAACCTAGCTGGGCTAGTTGCGGGCAGCTCTTTTCAGACTCGTGATGCGTCGATTTAAAATATACATTTCTGCCTTTCTGTAATTTCACTTTGTCGGAGATACTGCCTATTAGACGGTAATACATTTTGTACATCTCATAATTTTTTTACGTACATTATTTAGTATATGCAGGGGTGTCCTTACAAACTTTGTTCAATTTTATCCCACAATCTTGAATCTGGCAATTTATATATTTTTTGTGACATACATCTCGGTAATAAAACCTTTATGGGTGAAAAGTGCATTTATTCTGCTTTTTATTTATGCATTACATAAAATATTGAGCGCAGTAGTTTCTTAAAAAAAAGAAATATCGCGTAACCTACAAAAGACACCTATTTTCCCCATGGCAGGGAAAGAGTTAACCATGACACAGAATACGTGCTTTTCCTCGCAATTAAAAACAGCGCCTAGGCAAAGGTGCAGTTGGCATGTGTCGCCCACGTGGAAAGTGTAGCTGCAAAACTACACATGTGCGTACTCTCTTGCTGCAGCACATGACTCAGCCTATATGCGAGCACAGATGCTTCGGCTATATAATTCTGCATTCTTTAAAAGCAGGTACTTGAATTTCATTTTTGAATCGTTTGCAATTCTGCTCTTTATGCCATATATAGGTCCCTGTACGTGAATCAGCGTGTCACACTTCTGAACACGACTTTCAAGAATAATGTAAGTACACTAATGATTTCATAATGGCTAGAATGTCACAGTAATTACCGCGAACTATGCATGTCATTAGTTTTAAAATTCTGTGGTTAAAGAGATGATGCTGGACTTTTCAAATACGGTAAATACATCATACTAGACATGGTGCAGTGCTTTTCTGAACGGCCGAGCCAAAAATTATTCACTTGCTTTCTGCGAGCAAGGTGTAATGTCGTGGTAAATATTGTTGATGCTTTCTTATGGCTTCGCCAAAGCCCCGCCACATAAACTGCACATTGTAAACAGTTGAACATTGCACATCCACAATAAGAATTACAAATAAAAAGACGTTTCGAGTCCCGCACAGGAGTCTTCTCCACAATGACCATGAACGAGAAGAAAATTGGTTATGTGCGTTTCAAGACGTGGCGTAAATACAGTGCATACACCAGAAGAAAGCTGCCGTCGTTGCGATTGAGCTTCCACTCAGTTCTCTGGGTGATCAAAAACTGAAGATGCACTCGCGAAGCCAAATACTTTTTTTCTTTTTGCGATGATTGTTGCATCATCCCAACTGATTCCATGATTAGTCGTTTCAGCGTGTTCGACCAGTGCGTTTCATGCTACGTTCTTTTGCCTGCTATCGTATCGTTGCTATTTTATTCTTTGCTGAAAATTTCCTGTTTGGTCCCTATACATAAAGTGGGATTCTTCGCTAGGGATGCTGTAGAGAACTCTTGGAAACTTTTCTAATAGGATGTTTGTCTTTTACTATCATCAGAGCCTGCCTAGGCTTCTGTGCTCGCACGTGGGCGATTATATCGGCTGAAAACGCGACCCAAAGCCGACACGTATTTTTATTTCCGATATTGTAGTCGGCTTCAAATTTTCAACTAGTTAGAATGTCTCTTTCCGACCAGACGGCTTTCGGTCATACTGTTCATTTGATGACGTGCACATTATGACAGTAGTGTCCTCGGTCACCGACTGACATGGTTTCATGTTTTCCCTTGCACGCGTGACACCATGCTTGTCAATTTAGCTGGAAACAGAATGTTTACAAGTGTATACGGCTTATGCAACTACTGCTGTTTAATAATATGCTATTGCAGTCATTGCTTAGCCTACAGGCCAAAACTTTGACACCACTCCACCCCTCTCCTTCTAATTTTCGCCAAACGTTATCCTCATCTCAACTTGGTGCAAATGGGGGCTGCTCTGAAGTGTATAGCTGTTGGCTGATCGTAGAGTTGGTGGAGAACGGTGGTATGGAAGGTCGTAGGCAATACCAGTAGAAGATCGGTACCATCGTAGTTATCTAGGGTTGAGTATTGAGCGAGCTGGTATTGCCTTATAAAACTGGTACAGCGCAATATAGAAAGGAAGAAACAAGCCGAGCCTGCCCAATCCTCAACAACTCAACCAATCTTCAATCCTAGCGAACTTCCCTTCGTGTGCATCGGGCTCCTTCCTTCCTTCTTCTTCAAGTGCATCTTTAATTGCTAACCTAATAGCCCTCGCTGTGTGTCATGCGCTGTCTATCGCGTACTGTATCCGAGTCGAGATACTTCCACCCGACGTCAATTCCGCCGCCCGCTTATTCCACCGCCCGTCCGGCTGTGAAGCGCATCCAGACGACGGACGGAGTGAACAGACGACCGCGCCGAAAACATAAAGATGACGGCACCGGCCGAAGCGACTGCCGTCCGCCTCGAACCTGTCAAGTCGTCGTCGTCCACTGTGTGGCCCGTAACTTTCAAACTTAGGCTTGTAGTTGGTTTAAATTTGTGTCTGAGAAGCTTCTACGTCAAAGCTTTTACTCAGATTCTCAAGGTGTAGGCTTAGAGTGGCTGTATTGGCTGAACATGGCATCGACGATGCTGCGGCGGCCCGAGCGGATCTCAGTGGCCGTAAGTTACAAATGTTTGCTTGTTTCTACTCACTCTAGATGGCGCCATCGGTGTAATAAAGACTGTCATACGTGCTTTTACTCTGAATGAAGATGGAGATCGAGAGGAAACGACGGTTGGCCGCAATGGCTCTTGTTTTGTCCGAATTTAATAATGACGAGTACTTGTTTCATCGAAAGAGGTCTTCTTGGCAAAATGACTATGTGCCAACAAGCACCTCTGTATGCAAAACCACTTGTACCGAGAGTTGTTGGTCAGTGGCATTGAGGAATACGGGGGGGCTGCTTCAAATGACAAGAGAGCAGTTTCTTCAGTTGCTGCCAAATTGTCTCTTTCGTATGCGCGTAATCGGTGACACTCACGTCCCATAACCTGGGGGACTAACTGCTCCACGAGATGCAAGAAAAAGAAAGTTGCCTCGTCGCTCAAGATCGTTGCAGTCGCTCGCGAGCGCGGACAGTCACGAATGGTATCAACAGCGATGACGCTGTTTCAGAAAGATCCCAAAGCCGCGCTTGTTGCCAGACTGTAAGCATGCTAGGCTAAATCCGCAGCATTCGACCCCCAGAATCTGAATGCGAAAAATAGCTCGGCATTTTCCGTCCGTGGGGGTCGCGGACGACGCGCGGACGGCATGAATCCGTGACGTATAGTCACGTGAGGCGCCGTCCGTCGCGGAAAAGACGGATTTATACGTTATGTGGATCCACCATAAAGAGCGCTAACGGCTCAAAATCACCGGAACGTCATCAGCGCACCAGGCGCCGCCACCTGCAGTACTTTGCTTCTTTCATTCACTTTTCGCCGCAGACCACAGCAGCTCGTGTCGCCGCAGCGCTGTCACTTATACTCGTCGGATCAAGTCTCATAACATTGATAATGACATTGCACTGCATGTAGATGAGCAAGTGGTAGAATGCTTACGCATACTTAGACAACTCCCAGGGTAGTTTCTGTGTGATTTTTTTATCGGAAAGGTGCAGTCGGTGGTGATCCAGAGCTGGCAATGCATGTAGAGAGGTGCGAAGCTTTTCTTTTTGAGATTCTTGCCCAGCTCCCAAAGACCTGCTCAAGCTAACACTTGCTGATGGCTGTATGTAGTTTTTTTATTGTCGCATGCCCTCGAACCGTCATGAATCCTACTGTGTAATGACATTAGAGCGGTATTCACACCCAAAAGGAAATGCAGCCGGTAATTGGGAAGCCTAAGGTTTCCTGCCAGGCGGCATCTCCCCTCCCCCGCTTCCGTTGACAAGTTAGGGCGACTGGTTAGAGCAACCTTACACCCCCCTCCCCACAGTGGCGTAACCAGGAAATGTTTCGTATGAGGGGGGAGGTGTCCCAATTGTCCGTGGAGGGGGCAGCACCTGGGCCAGTGCCATAGTAGAAAAAATTTTACTTTTAGTAAGCGTTACGATTGCCCGGCGTTCCCCCCCCCCCCCCTTGCTACCCGCTACTCCGTCCCACCCCCCGCAATCGACGCAATCGAGCTATCAGAACGTGCATCACACGCATGCATGACAACATGAATGGCAGGCCACGGCGCTGGCATAGATGTCGTGACATCATCATCATCAGCCCATTTTGATGTCCATCGCAGGACTAAAGCTTCTCCAGCGATCTCCAATACCCCTGCCGTGTGCTAACTGGTTCCACGCGACTTCAATTTTTCTAATTCCATCACCCCACCTTATTCTGAGCCGTCCTCGACTGCGCTTCCCTTCCCTTAGCACCCATTCCGCATCTCCAATAGACCAGTAGTTCTCTCACTTACGCATTGCATGGGCTGCCCAGCACGACTTCGTCCTCTTAATGTCAACCGGAACATCAGCTATCCCCGTTCGCTCTCTAATCCACATCGCTATCTTCCCGTCTATTATCGTAACGCCTAACGTTTTTTATTGCATCGCTCGTTGCGCGGTCCTCAACGCCTTCCCAAGCTTCTTTGGTAACCTCCAAGTTTCGACCCCATATGTTAGTAACGGCAGAAAGCAATGATTATCACTAGGCTCCATGGTCATGGTTTAGTAATGCCTGCCGTAAGCTCTCCAACTAATTTTTATTTTTGTTAATTTACTTGATCAGAGGCCCATGTGAGTAAAAACCCTCAACAGACGTATTTCTGCGCAGGTTCTAGAGGCTGACTGCCGATCATGACATTTCGTTCTCTCGCCAGGCTGTGGAACATTACTTTCTCTTCTGCGTACTAAACTTCAGACTCCTACACTTTCTTCGCTAAGGTCCTCAAACGTTTGTCGCAAACAGTCTGCAGCATTGCTGAGTATGCCAAAGTTATCTACAAACCGTAAGTTGTTGAGCTATTTACCGTTAGTCCTCACCCCTAACCATTCCCAGTCTAACTGGTTGCACACCTTTGAGTTTTCAGTGACAGGATTGTAAAGATTTTGCCATTGATCATGCGAAGCCTTTTGCAGATATCTGGCTATGCAGAGTCGGCGCGTTAGTGTCATCCGTTCGATATCAACATTCGTGGGAAACTTCATTTTTTACCGCTGTTCGGAGTCACTGCGCTGCGGCCAAGATGTGCCGATCTAATCATTCTAGCTACCTGATTCAAGCGCAGGTAGCGCGCGTTTCACGTATAGCCAATATCAAAGCGTAAATTGCCAATGTTCATGATCATATACTGTACGCTTCTTCACTTACTCCCGTAAAATTAGGGTGTAAAGTAGAAAGACTGGGGTTTTCCAAGGGCGTTCTCTTATTGAACACCATTTTACGTTAAAAAGGGTGTTGCAAGGGTGTTTACAAGGGTGAAAAGATAAACACACCCTCATTACACCCATAAGGGTGTTAAAATTTTAAGTGTACCGCGCTCATTGGGTATCGTTATAGCGCGCTAACTATAGCTTGAAACTTCGCTTTGAAGACCTTTCGCGCTGCTAACGGACACACTGCGTTATCGGACGTGAAGGAAGAGACTATATATTTTTTTTGTTATCTTAGCAGTTCGCTTTTTCCAACCAGGCGGTGATTTTTGAACGCGCTTTGACGTTTCGCGATCGTCAAAGCAGAAAGCAAAATTGGCCACCCGCTCATAATTGTTTGAAACGCCTCTTTAGAGGCCTTACGCGCCGCTCACGGATACACTGCGTCATTGTACATGAAGGAGAAGGACTATATATATGTTTGCAAAGCAGTCACATTTTTTCCAGCCAAGCGGTAACTTATGAATACGCTCCGAAGTTTCGCGATCGTCAAAGTCGAACGCAAAAATGACCACCACTGAGAGTGGAGCGCGCACTTCGAAATATCGCAGATCTCGTGATGCCGCTGCGTCTGCGGCTGGTTTTATCAATGGATCGAGCAGCAGCGAGTCTGACGATGCTGGCTATTCGTCGGACTCTGAGAGCCACGAGGACGCAAACCATCCTGGAACAACCGCGGCCGTAGACTGCCACGTCCAACTGTAGCGCTCGCTGTCAAACTTTTGTAGTAGAATACCTGCCTAATAAAAAAAAATTATTTTTTCCGAGATAGTGCCTACTAGACGGTAATACATTTTGTATATCTCATAATGTTTGTTACGTACTTTATTTGCTTATACAAGGGGGTCTTTACAAATTTTGTTCAATTTTATCCCACAATCTTGATTCTGGCAATTTACATAGTTTTTGTGACATTCGTCTCGGTAATAAAGCCTTTATGGGTGAAAAGTGCATTTATTCTGATTTTCATTCATGTAATACATAAAATATTGAGTGCAGTAGTTTAATTAAAAAAAAGAAATGTGGCGTAACCTACAAAAGACACCTATTTTCCCCATGGCTGGGAAGGAGTTAACTATGACACAGAACCGGTGCTTTTCCTCGCAATTCAAAGAAGCGCCTAGGCAAATGTGCAGTTGGCATATGTCGGCCACGCGGAAATTGTAGCTGCAAAACTACACATGTGCGTACTCTCTTGCTGCAGTACATGACTCAGCCTATATGCGAGCACAGATGCTTGGGCTACATAATTCTGCATTCTTTAAAAACAGGTACTTGAATTTCATTTTTGAATCGTTCGCAATTCTGCTCTTTCTGCCATATAGAGGTACGTGAACCAGCGTGTGACTCTTCTGAACACGACTTTCAGGAATAATGTAAGTATACTAATGATTTCATAACGACTAGAATGCCACAGTTATTACCGCGAACTATACATGTCATTAGTTTTAAAATTCTGTGGTTAAAGAGATGATGCTGGACTTTTCAAATACGGTAAATACTGCATACTAGACGCGGTACAGTGCTTTTCTGAACGCCCGAGCCAAAAATTATTCACTTGCTTTCTGCGGGCAAGGTGTAATGTCGTGGTAAATATTGTTGATGCTTTCTTATGGCTTCGCCAAAGCCCCGCCACATAAACTGCACATTGTAAACAGTTGAACATTGCACATCCACAATAAGAATTACAAATAAAAAGACGTTTCGAGTCCCGCACAGGAGTCTTCTCCACAATGACCATGAACGAGAAGAAAATTGGTTATGTGCGTTTCAAGACGTGGCGTAAATACAGTGCATACACCAGAAGAAAGCTGCCGTCGTTGCGATTGAGCATGCACGCAGTTCTCTGGAAGACCAAAACTTGAAGTTGCACTCGCGAAGCCAAATCCTTTTTTTTGTTTGGTAATGATTCTTGCATCGTCCCAACTGATTCTATGATTAAACCTTTCAGCGTATTCAACCAGTGTGTTTCATGCTACATTTTGTTGCCTGCTATCGTGTCGTTCCTATTTTATTCTTTGCTCAAATTTTTCTGTTTCGTTCCTATACACACAATCGGATTTTTTGCCAGGGATGCTGTAGACAACTCTTGGAAACTTTTCTAATAGGAAGTTTGTCTTTTACTATCACCAGAGCCTGCCTCGGCTTCTGTGCTCGCACGTGGGCGATTAGATCAGCTGAATACGCGACCCAAAGCCGAGACGTCTTTTTATTTCCGATATTGTAGTCGGCTTCGAATTCTCAACTAGTTAGAATGTCTCTTTCCGACCAGGCGGCTTTCGGTCATACTGTTCATTTGATGAAGCGCACATTATGACAGTAGTGTCCTCGGTCACCGACTGACATGGTTTCATGTTTTCCCTTGCGCGCATGACACCATGCTTGTCAATTTAGCTGGAAAGAGAATGTTTACAAGTGTATACGGCTTATACAACTACTGCTGTTTAATAATATGCTATTGCACTCATTGCTTAGCCTTCAGGCCCAAACTGTGACACCACTCCACCCCTCTCCTTCTAATTTTCGCCAAGCGTTATCCTCGTCTCAACTTGGTTCAAATGGGGGCTGCTCTGAAGTGTATAGCTGTTGGCTGATCGTAGAGTTGGTGGAGAACGGTGGTATGGATGGTCGTAGGCAATACCAGCAGAAGATCGGTACCATCGTAGTTATCTAGGGTTGAGGATTGGGCGAGCTGGTATTGCCTTATAAAACTGGTACAGCGCAATATAGCAAGGAAGAAACAAGCCGAGCCTGCCCAATCCTCAACAACTCTACCAATCTTAAACCCTAGCGAACTTGCCTTCATGTAGATCGGGCTCCTTCCTTCCTTCTTCGTCAAGTGCACCTTTAATTGCTAACCTAATAGCCCTCGCTGTGTGTCATGCGCTGTCTTTCGCGTACTGTATCCGAGTCGAGATACTTCCAACCGACGTAAACTCGCTGCGTTCTGTGACTCATGATGGTGTAGCCTTATATCGGTGTGACTTCTGGGAAGTGTTGTGACGACATGTCTTCATGCTTTCTTGTAACTATATATTTCGTCCAGCTTGGCAATAAACCAGTTGGAAGTCAGCGCTCTGGTCCTTCATCTGGCTGGCTCGGCTTGTTTCTTCATTTCTATCTTGCGCTGTACCAGTTTGAGATCGCAGTTATCATTGTCATGGTAGAGAATATCTTCACAGGGCAGGGCGAATACGACACCCTAATATTGCATAAACTCGTCGCTGTAGGACCATCACAATTACATCTTGCTTGTTTTAGATCTTCTGAACATTAATTTTAGCACGAAACAAAAGCAGGAGAGATATTGGTACTTCTACAGCGGCTATCGCGTGAAGACATCTCTAAATGAAAAATATCCTGGCCTGAATTGTTCTAAAAAGCAGAATTGTTAAAGATCCTTCCACAGTTACAAGTTACCATGAATGCGAACGAGCGGCAGATGCTTCTACGCAATTCCAAGCAAGTGATACAAGACGTTGCTTGAAAATTAACCAGTTTTCATCGTCTGTCCTATAAGAGGCTGAATGACCAAGCTGCGGCAAAGTTTGGAGTTCGTTAATTTCGTGAAAATTGGCCTCGTTATACTCACGGATGAATATGTGATGTTTTTCAGGTGGGTATCAATTGACAGGTTAAACAGTCGTATGTTATGGTTACTGAGGCCGTCAATGCCTCAAAGGAATCGAGTAAGTTCCGGATTGAATAATAGCAAGTGGTCGAAGGTAGCAGTACCACGAGTCGACACACTCACTGTCCGATTCAGTTCAACTCCAAAGGCAAGAAAGTTTCTACAAAAGGTTGAGTGCTGTTACAATCTGCGAAGGTAGATTACCAGCCAAGCTGCCTATGTGGGCCCCTTAATGGCGAACTGTCCACTGCCGTGTGTCAAATGCCGTATGAACATAAAAAGAAGGCGAGACGCAACTAGTCGCTCCTCCACGATGTTGAGCCTCGGAAGATGATGAGGCTCCGTAGGGTATACATACCCATGTATTGTTGCAAAACGCGGCACGACACATTTTACTAAGGAATCCCGGCACGTAGAACAAACGCACTTCACCGCACTCCGAGGGCACACACTCCTTCACCACAGCCAAGGCGATCATGCGTCGGTCGACGTCCCGTATTGCAGTAATGGGTGGGAGGTCACTCGAAAACCACAATCGGTCACACATACCACAGGGCACACCAAATTGGTTCCCCACAAACTTTCTCCTTCGGTTATATTTATGTATACATTTGGTTATATTTATTATACATTCGCGTGGACTACAGAGGAGTCGGAGAAAAGTCCGGAGGAGCCGGAGAAAACTTGATGCGCGTGACAATACAACGGGACCGCCACTACGAGAGAGCGAAAGGAAAGAAAAGGTGCTTGGAACACCGACAAAGAGATGCCGGTGCGAACGTAGACATGGCCCAGGTGGGTCGAAGTGTAGTATCTGTTCTTATCAGCTTACTATTTGATACGGGTTGCATTATGACCCAAGATATTAAACTTATTTTTGCAAGTCGGCGGAGTGCGTGAAGCCTGATTCACGTTCACCGCGGGCCGACCCGGTATTTGCACTGTCTTCGAGATCGGCTCACGGTGTTTGGTCTACGGACATCAATCCGCTGGGAACTAGCAATATCAAGCTTCGCTGTAATACGCAATTGTCCAATCAAATCATTCCACTCAATGTGAGGGAAGTCGAAATGTCCGGTGGGCACCAAATTTGCTGGTTTAAATAGGTAGCGTATGTCTAAAGGCACGTAGTTCAAATCGGCAGTAAATTAATCGTCACTATCTAGTGGGTGGTAACCCGCGCAATAAGTACGTTTTTGCTAGTGGGAAGCTGTAATTTACAACGTGGATTTCATGATGGCAATAATTCTCTACAACAGTAGGCTTTATATTTCGTTGCACAAAAACCGAAACACGACCGCCTCTGCGGTCCACTTACCCGCCGCGGCGGCTCAGCAGCTATGGTGTTGCGTTGCTACGCACGAGGTTGCGGGATCAAATCCTGTCGCGCAAGCCTCATTTCGATGGGGACGAAATTGAAATGCGCCCGTGTCTCATGCGTTGCTGGCATTTTAAAGATGCCCTGGTGGTCAAAATTATTCAGCAGTCCCCCACTACGGCGTACCTTATATTCGAATCGTGGTTTTGGCACGTAAACTCCCTAAATTCTTCGATCTACTCGGTCCAGTCTGAGTGAACACCATACTTCTCACCATTGTTTAGTAATGCATGAGAGCTAAATTCCATCGTTAACAAAGACTTCGAAAATATGGTCATATCTGTGACATTGTCTTCCAGAACTTCTACTGTTGCAGCTTTCTTGGGAAGACAGCTGCGTATATTTGTTAGTATAGCAGTCATGGCATGGTACGTGGTGGCAACGATCGCATGCGGAGAGGCACGATAACTGCAAAGTGGGTGACAGGTTTTCATCAATTGCTGCTAATTCAGTTCAACAACAACAGCAGCACTATCATGATTTGCAAGTCATACGTATATTGTTCATAATCACTTTATCAAAAAGTATCTTGGAAGCCGAGTTAGCTAGCACAGCAAGTCCGTGAAATTTGCTGCATGCTAATCTGACTCGTGGAGAGTTATCCTCCTTTATTGAAAAAGTCGTACTTTATAGCGTTTAAGAGACAAATAATTTTAGCTTTATCTTTGAACAGAGCTAGCTTTGCGATTACAGGATGGTTCTTAACATTCTTAGGCCCTTGGTAACGGTTCCACCTGTCTGCTCGATCTATGTCACTGCTTTCGACAGTGATTCCAAAAACTCGAAAAAGATGTGGAGGCGGTCAATTTTTTCAAGGGCACCAATGCGTGCAGAAAAACAACTGAAAGCGGCCGGATATGCTTTTGGCCTCCATTAACTACGGTAAGCTCTCTGATTTTATGGCTTCAAGTGCTATAGAAAGACACTCTCATGTTAAAATTAAATTATGGGGTTTTACGTGCCAAATGCCCTATCTGATAATGAGGCACGCCGTAGTGGCGAACTCACGAAATTTATACCATCTGGGGCTCTTTAACGTGTACCTTAGTATAAGCACACGGGTATTTTCGCCTTTCACCCCCATCGAAATGTGGCCGCCGCGGCCGGGATACAATCCCACGATATCATGCTTAGCAGCCCAAACTCCCACAACTTATGTCCACAAACTAGGTATCGAGTGGGCTACGTTCCCGAAGTCTGTCCACAAACGTAACGCTCTTTGAACACATCTGATAAATGCAAATTTTGGCTTTCAGTGCTTTGGAACTTTGTTAAGTGATTCACAAAGACAGTGCCGGAAATTTTACCCGCTGTATTCCACGGAAAAGAAATATTAATGGCGAAAATTCGGAAAGCTAGCGCATTAGTCGCCACTAATTTTTTTGTTTTATATTGTCACGTGATAGTGACGCTGAAGGAATCAGGAAAACTGTCAATAACGAAACTAACACTTTATTGGGCGAACCTGTGCCCTCAATAACGAGCTACACTCAAAGAACGACGATAGCGGCGAACAAAGTCGGCGATCGTCGAAATTTCGATGCGCCGGTCAGGCGCGTCAACCTTTATAGATGAGTCATCGAAGGGTACAGAGTAATCGCTAGTGCCCGCGTGTCTTTGACGAAGTTCTACACAATTCGCGTCGCACATGCAGATTACACAAGCTTCGTGACAACAGAACCATCAATAACATTCGAGAAACCTCCGATACATGCGGGCACATCACGCGCTGAGCGTTTGTTAGACGGCGAAAAGTGGTCACCTGAAAAAGATAAACAAGTACACGCGTCAGGAGGGAGGTGTTAGTGGATTTCGGGGCGCAGGGCGATCGCCCAACCAACCCTCCCCCCCCGCCCCCCGCTCGATCCGCCACGGCTGAGAAGAATGCCGGCTGCGCGGGAGTTCTGGCGTACTGGCGCAGTATTGGACGAGTGGTTGGTACCAGCCAACTGTCCGAGACGGTTGCCAGCCGGGATAACAATGGCACGACGACGACATTACTTTTCGTATGACCCACGTATTCGGCAACACAGCAGCCAGTAGCGGCAGCCAGCAGCAGGGGAAAGTCGGAGTAAGAGGAAAAGAAAGCTTCAGTTTAAAATGCCCGACACCTGTACGGATAGTAAAGATGGTAGTGCATTCCTGGCCCTTTTCCATGTTGATCCCTTACAACCGTGTGGCGCCGCGGTGGCTCACGCCGGTTTTACGAGTCGACTCACCATTGAACATGCGCATGGACACGCGTGTAAGGCTAGCGGAGCTCCAACGACGCAGTTTCGCCACATGCGCACTCACCGTCATGAGTGATCTACCTGTGAGGGCTCGCATCCTCCAGAGTGCTGTTTAAGCTGTGAAGCAGCACAGACCTCACGTGCGTGCTGTCGCTTCCATTGCTTTTTCCATCGATTGAAACGGTTTTAATGAAAAGAGTCTGTGCACATTAATGCACTTGTATTTGTGAATGCGCTGCGAAACTGCCACTGCTTCTTATAACACGCATTTTCGTTTTGTGTTCTAATTACTCAAAAAGATGGATCAACCATTCGTATATTTCGTATTTTTCATTTGGCACCGCACTAAAGTGCCATTCGTGTCATAGGCCCAATTTCCAGCCGTCCATGGGCACACAGACGCCCACACCGTAAAGGACTATCAGCAGGCACAGATGCCTATGCCGTTTCATCTTTTAACATTGTAAAACAAAGACGCAGTTGTACGAAGGCGCATTGTAGCTTAGCACACTAAACGGCAGAAGGAGCAAGGGTTGCTCTTTAACAATGAGCAAGAATAGATCATTTTATATGTTTAGCACCGATGCCAGCAGCTGGTATTCATACGAATTAGGGCAGCCGACAAGCTCATGCTCGATCTGCCAAGCACTTCGTGGAGAACAATTCTGAGGCGATGTGCAGCGTCTGCGGCGGCTTATACTTGTTCGCGGACGCGTCTTAGGTCTTGTGAAGAACAGGCGGCAGTTTTATTGAGGGAGGATGTGTTTATTTTGGTTTTGTGCTCAGTATAGAAAACATCGCTGAAAGAAAGCAAGTCGACTTTTAGTACGCCGAGCAACGGGTTTGTTCGAGGAAGAAAGCCACGCATTTGCCTATTGGAACGCTAGGTTTCGCCATGGATTCGTGTTCATACGAATCAAGTGCTTCGTGAATGGCAGGCAATTCTAGATCATCGGGTGCTTTGAGTAAAATTAATTCCCAGAGAGTGTAGAATCAGTGGGTTTTAATTTCATTCTTTTTCGGCGTTGGATGATACACTGATATTGAGCACCGTGCAAGGCTTGTTTTGTAATAAAATATAGCGCCATGTTCACTGTGCCGATGCCCATTTATTTATAATGCATATCATTCTACGCAACTGGGAAGCATTTTTGCCATTCAGAATCATAAATGATTCATCCCAATAAAAAAGGAAATGGGTCAGAGCGCTCAGCTTACAAATCAATAAACGCTCCTTTAACTCCTTACGCCACCGAGAAATTTCTTTATACTCCGCGAAAATGCATCAAAATCCTGCCTCAAAACTGCTGCTCGCTGTAAAACATTATTTTCAGACTTATCAGCGTGGCCAAGCACTTGCGAAAAATACAGCTACAAAACTTTTAGAGATCACATCACTGACCAAATTGGTGGTCATCACGCAGGGACACCACACTTATTCTAAGCACTGCAACACCACCCAGCCCCCGCAGCGGTAGAATGGTGGCTATGGCTTTGCAATCCTGAGGTCAAAGTCGCGGGTTCGACCACTGCAGCACAGCTGCAATTCGAGGGGGTTAAACTTAGATTTCGATGCAGGCTGAAGAGCACAAGGTAGTCAGAAATATTCCACTGTCCCGTACTACGGCGTGCCGTATAAGCAGATTGTGGTCTTCTCAGGTAAAAATAAAGAATTTTAATAATGTAAGACAGAGCTGCCTAATTCATTATAGTACCAAACACTACCAACTGTTACCAAACACTACAACATTTCATTGTGATTGATTGTGCCTAGCAAGAAACATTTGGCTGTAGGAGCAACCCCCCCCCCCCCCCCCCATAGCGTACTCTAGTACGCTATCTCTATTGTAGATGGGATTAAAGTTACTGAATTTCTCTTCGATTTCCCGCTTTAATGAGTAGTGTTGTCGATCTAAAGCATTAAAGAAGTATCCAAAAGTATTTGAATTGCGAATAAGTTAAATTCAATTCTGCGGTTTGACGAAAACAACCCGATATGATTATGAGGAACGCGGAAGTGGGAAATTGCGAAATAATTTTGATCGACCAGTGTTCTTTAAGGTGCACCCAATGCATGGTAGACGGGCCTTTCCCCACTTCGCCCACGTCGAAATGCGGCAGCTGCAGCCGACATTTCATCCCGCACCCTCGGTCATAGAAGCTCAGTGCCAAAGCCACTACGTTACTGTTTGATTAGAGGACCGGCTCACATAGGACAATATTTTCTCGGTTATGCGAAAGTTTAGAATATTAGCACACCCCTACTAAACACATATGTGCCATACAAGTTGTAATGGATAATCAGGTTAATTATTTTATTTATTCAGTCAGTGAAATAATTGCATTGATTTAGCTTGAAAGTGATGTCCAACTGGGAAGATATTTCTTCACTAGAGACGTCATTACAGTAAATGTTCTAGCCTTTTCTTTAAAGAAGTGTTCTAAGTTAGTAAACCATGGATATCTGAGTAAGCCATACACTAAGATCATTCACACAGTTAAACAGCAAGTTTGAATTGATATCGTGAACTCAGCAGAGATAAAAGACAATGATACACCGAAATGCGTCGTTAATTATACGTCTAAGTAATCATCCACAGTGAACTTCCGGCAACGAGGTGAGGGATAGCGTTCCTTACTTTGTAATAGGATGCCGCCTGCGTGCTAAATAAACACTTGCGGTTGATGTTTCCTTTCATAAGCATAACAAACCGAGTGTTGGTGTTCGCACTGACGAGGTTATATAGTAGTTTATTTCACCGAAGAGAGTGGGTACGCGAAAATCCATTAGCGCTGGAAGACAATACTCATGTTTCGAATAACAGTGAACATTGCATATCCGTTTACTAAGATGGATTCCTGCAGTTAACTAAATGCGCCAAGGAATATGTAATTCAAGTGGTGGCACATTTCTAGAGACTTGCAGAACTTATCCTAACTTAAGGAACAGCCTCATAACCCAACGGTAGCTTAGAGGCGACGGTGTTGCGCTGCTAAGCGTGAGTTCGCGGAATGAAATCCCGACTACGGCAGCCGCATTTCGATGGGCGCAAAATGTAAGATTGCCCGTGTCCCATGCATTGTAGGCACGTTAAAGATATACTGGTGGTCGAAAATATTCCGCAGTCCACCACTACGGCGAGCATCGTAATAAAATAGTGGTTTTAGCCCGCAAAATCTCAGAATTCATTCATTCAGCAGCCTCATGCATATATAGTATTGTGACGATGAATTGCGTTTATTTACAAGATGAAGAACGCAAAGGTACCGCTTAGCGAAAGCAGTTAGCAGCGTAGCACGAGAGCCAGCCCAGCTTCTTTCTTCGCTTCATCCAAACTCCACTCGCACGTTTCGCTTCCCCGTTGGCAAACGATGTCCACTCGGCGAGCCATTAAGATCGACAGTAGAATGCCTTAAGGCGCGCGATATGTGTCAGCTGTGCCTTTTTAGAGCGGCAATCATCGCTTGTGATGCAGGAGATTACATAGGTAACGTCACATGAGGCAGTCGACAATGACGAATGGACCGGAGTAGCGGGTCAAGAAATTCTGATAAAGACCACATTTGCGGACTGGTGTCCACAACAACACAAGGTCACTTTTAGTATAAGACACGGACCGATGGCAGGTGCCTTAACGGATCTTTAAACGCTGTCGGGATGCCAGAGTTCGGATGCGTGCGATGCGAAAGGCTTCTTTTGCTCGGCACAATGTTTCTGCAACTGAAATCTCCACGTCTAGCGTAAAAAGAAATATCGTGTCGACCCAGCTGCCAGGAGAGCAAGCGTAGAGCAGATAAAATGGCGCCTACCCTGTGGTTTTGTACTTCGTGTTGTTGTAAGCGTAAGTCATATAAGGTAGCATTTCGTCCCAGTTTTTGTGCTTGCAATTGACATAAATGGATAACATGTTCGCAAGAATCTTGTTCTTGCGCTCTACGAGTCCATTGGTCTGCGGGTGATACGGAGTGGCATGGCGGAACTGGCAGGCAGACAGGCGCAGGATCGTCTCAACGACGTCGGCGACGAACTGACGCCCGCGGTCACTGATGAGGACACGTGGGGGACCATGCTGTAGAATTACAAAGCGAAGCATAAATTGTGATACGTGGAAAGCCGTTGCTGCACGTGTTGCCGCAGCTTCAGTGTATCGCGTCAGATGGTCGACACAGACGAGTACTTATCGATTGGCACTGTGACCGCGGAAATGGGTCGAGCAGATCGACACCAACAGCCTCGAAGGAAAGCATAGGATACGGTACAGAATGAAGACGTCCGGGCGGCGTAGTCGCGGGACGCTTGTGACGTTGGCATTGTTCGCAACCCGACACGTATTTTCCCGTGTCGTGTCATATCTTAAGCCTGTAGAGCCTTTGCGGGACGCGGTAACACGTTCAGACAATGCCTATGTAGCCTCACGTTGCATCGTTGTGCGTGAAGCGAACAACATGGAAACGTAGAGTGCGTGAAACGACGAGAAGAAGGCGGACTCCTTGGCTTGAATAATATTTCTTGCAGACGATGTCGTCGTGGACCACGAAACAGCTTGGTTGACGCAATCATTCGCAGAGGCGAACAGAGCATCTAAGCCACAGCCGTGATGTTGTGCTTTCCGGAATGTCACGAGATTAGGCAACTGGGTGTCAATAGAGTCAATATACTGATCGAAGTTGCCAGTGTCGCACTCAGTCGTAGGTATAAATAGACGCGATGGGCAGTCAGCGTCTGCGTGGTGGTTACCGCTTTTGCAGCCTACTACAAAGTCCAAGTCTTGTAAGCGCAGCGCTCATCGCGCAAGTCGGCCTGAGGGGTCGCGTTGGCCAACCAACCAACAAAAGTAATTATGGTCGGTGATAACTGAGAAACGATGGCCGTAAACGTACAGGCGAAACTTTTGAATAGCGAAGATGACTGCCAGGCACTCCATTTCTGTCACTGCGTAGTTGCGCTCTGCCTTGCCCAATGAACGGCTAGCATAGGCACCCCCTGTTCAGCATTGTCATGGCGGTGGGCGAGCACTGCGCCGAGGTCGATTTCGCAGACATCGGTATGAATTTCTGTAGGAGCAGAAGAATCAAAGTGGCGCAGCACCGTCCCCAATGTCAGCATGAACTTTAGCTGCGTAAATGCAGTCACAATCCAGTGTCCAATGGAAAGGCACATCTTTGTGCAGGAAGTGTTACTGGTTGCGCCCCATCAGCAAAATTTGGAATAAAGCGGCGGAAGTATGCGTAAAGGCCCAAGAAACTTCGTAGGTCCGGAGGAGATTGAAGCTTCTTGGAGTTGCTGAAAGCGGCGACTTTCTGCGTATCCAGTCTAACGCCATTTTTGTGCACAAAGTGTCCCAGAACCAGTGTTTCGTTTTCTCCAAAACGACTGTTCTTGCGGTTCAATGTCAGTGCAGATTTCTCCCGACAGGTTAGAACAAGATCAAGGTGATGGATGGTTTAGTTCGTCGAACGTTCGGCCAAAAATCACCGCATCGTTTAGGTAACCCAAACAGATTTCCCATTTGAGGCCTCGCGAAATTGTGTCCATATATTTTTCAAAGGTTCCAGGGGCATTACACAACGCGAACGGCATAACATTTAATTCAAACAAACAGTCTGGCCTTACAAAAGCTGTCTTTTCTTTGTCAGTCAGATCCATATAAATTTGCCAATACCCGAATCGCAAGTATACCGATGAAAAATAAGACGCCGAATGTGAGGAATCGATAATGTCATCGATGCGGGAAGCAGGTAGACGTCCTTCTTGGTTATGGAGATGAGACATCGATAGTCAACACAGACCCTCCATGGCCCGTCCTTTTTCTTAACCAAGATAACAGGCGCAGCCCAGGGACTTACCGATTCTTAAATAACGCCAGTGGTTAGCATCTCGCTGACTTTCTCTGAAATGACTTTGCGCTCCGACGAGCAAAAGTCGGTGAGGCTTCTGTCGGAGAGGATGCGCAGATTCGGTGTCAATCTCGTGACGAGTGCGTGAGCTCGGTACCTGAGTTCTGTACGCCTTCTGTGCAAAAGCAAATACTTTAGCGTGTCTGGCCAACAATGCAACTAAGGCTTCGCACTTCTGCGAGGGAAGAGACTTGCTAATCATTTTCAAGTACTCCGAATCTGTAACATACACATCAGAAGGATCAGACTTGGCGCAGTCGCTTAGGGCTCCACTGCAGATGCCACGCTCTTTTTCAAACAGGGCAAGGCTCATACCCTTCGGGAACATAACTGACTCGAATGTAGAGTTCAATAACTGTTTTACCGCTAGTAAGCGATACCAGGCAGCGAGGTGCAAACACGTTTTTCTTGACACTAGGCAAGGGCAACGGCTCAATCACAATGTCAAATGAACCTGTACTCGGGTCGGTTTTCGAAGCACTAACTAGCAAGCTGGATGTGGACCAAGCCGGAATAACATAATATTTTAGTGCAACGAGGTAGTCGATTCGAGAGGGAGGCTGCTGGGCGAGAGCGGACAACCGAACTTCGCCTGCTCTGCAGTCCACAGTCGCACGACACTCTTGCAAAATGTCGATGCCAAAGATAACGTCCTGCGTGGAATAAGCAAGTACTGCAAATTCTGCCGTGAAGGCCTTGCCAGCGAATGAAATAGACACGTTGCAGACACTGACTACACACAAAGACGCGCCGCTCACTGCCCGAAAGGTAGCAGGTTTGTCTCAATTAAACAACTTTACGGCCAAGTCGTTCCTTGAAAACTAAACTCATTACAGGAATAGTTGCTCCGGTGTCTATCAAAGCCATTGTGGGAACATCGTCAACAAGCTTGTGAACCTTGTTCTGAAGCATCGAAACTGGTGGAGGCATACTTGTGTTCCATGCGGTACGTCCAGCAACCTCACCTCAATTGGCCGCGCTGGCTAGTTTCCCGTTGACGGAAATGAAAGCCGCGGCAGGGGCTGTGGAGATGGTGACCTCACTGACGCGTTGCAGGTGGTGTCAGGGTTCGTACAGATGTGGGAGAGTCACTACGGACGTACTGCCGGTACACGGGCTGCTAGGAAGTTGAATCCGAAGGCCAGTAGCTGCAATGGGGCCGTGGGCTTTGCCGCGGGATTGCCGCAGATCACTCGGAAAATGTCGTACATGGGCGACGTAGCGTTGGACAGAACCGGGCAATGTATCCACGAACACCACACTGGTACCACACGGGGCGTTCACGCGGCATACCAAAAGTCGCGGTATTGTGAGTGTACTCGGCACACTGTTCCCACTATGGAACGAAAGGAGGCGATTGGCTGTTGTAGCTATGACTGTCAAGGGCTGCATCAGGCGGGTGGACGTTAGAGGCCATTGATAGCGGAGCCCTCAGCCGAGGCGCGCAGCTCGAGTAGCTGCGCTCGTCGAAACATGCAGCATTGATAATTGGGGATGCTATATCACACTGCGTGTCTCTTGCTTGCGCAGGAACAGAAGCATGTCGACGTAGTTCCTCGCGCACAATGAGACGAATGGCGGAGGAAAGGTGAGCAGCTGGTGAATCATGGCATATATCGACGGAGGCGACCGTCGTGACGTTGGCTAGACGTCCAAACTTCGAAGTTATGCGACGTGTTTTAAGGGCCTCCAAGTTTCGACAGTGATTAATCAAGTCAACCACTGATTTCAGACTCCTTGCCGATGAGGAAGTGATAAACATCCTCGGCAATACATTTGAGAACATGGCCCACCTTGTCTTTTTTCCCCCCATGTGGGCGTCCACCGACTTGCACAACTTCGGTATCTCTTCAATGTACATTCTGCAAGTCTCCCCGGTGACTTGAGCCCTCAGCGGCAACGTCCGCTCCGCACGTTTCTTCTTCGTTGCTCGGTCTCCAAAGGATTTCCGAATTTCTTCCACAAATATTTTCCAGGTTTTCAAAGTGTCTTCATGATTCTCAAACCATACCAACGCCGTGAAATCAAGGCATAACTCCACGTTGGACAACTGGCTAGCTGCAATCCAACCGTTGGATCGGCTCACGCACTGATCCAGGTCGTCGCCGGGTTTTCCTGTGAAGTTCCGCGGCTTCCTGTAGTGGTAAGGAGACGCCCTCGCGGCCAATTGCTGGGTGTCTCCGTTGGCGCTCATGTCTTGGGGCAGTGGTGCCAAGCCCGTAAATCGACGGCTGCGGCGAAGCTCGTATTCTTCGGCTTCCGTCGTTGGCAGCCGGTGTCCATCACGTGGTACTAGGTAGTAGCTGGTTTACCCCACAGCTCCATCACAATTGTGACGATAGATTAATCACATTTATTTACAAGATATAGAATCCAGTGATATCACGGAGCGAAAGCAGCACACAGAGCCGCACGCGAGCCAGCCCAACTACATTCGCCTCTTCCTCGAAACCCCGCTCGCACGTTTCGTATGTTGCAGTATCATGCTCACCACCTAGGCAAAATAAACAGCACGGTCCAATACTGTTAAGGCAGTGTAAGTGGTCGTTTCTCAAAAGTTCTTGAAAATTTTTTTGTTTTTCTACCACTGAGCGTCCATCAAAACGTTCTAGAGCGTTTTTTTTTTTTGTTTAGCCGCTTCATCTAACTACTCTGAAATGATGCCGCTATCGACCTAGCTACTTGCAGCCGTGATATCAGGCGGCATGGCTGGCAGCGTGTGCCGTTGGCGCTGCTTACAAAGGGGAAAGGCAAGAATTCAAATGCGCCTATCGCGTTTTTGATGGCGTGAGATCGTTGTTTTATTACAAACGTGGTATTTGGCGAAACTAGCGAAACTTTATTCAGTTTTACCTGGAAAGCGTCTACCGCTAAACCCGAAACACAGGGCTCTAAACATTGTACTACTAAGTGGTGGTGTAACACAGCCAATGTGGAAGGAAGCAAGCAATGCTGAAGAAATGTGGAATGATTGCCGCGCACGCCCAGCAGCGTCGGAAAGTGCCACAGCACGTATATAAGTTAGGGCACCACTGTCTGTTTGTACCCGCCGTGGTTGCTCAGTGGCTAAGGTGTTGGGCTGCTGAGGACGACGTCACGTGATCGAATCCCGGCCGCGGCGGCCGCATTTCGATGGGGGTGAAATGCGAAAACACCGGTGTACTTAGATTTAGGTGCGCGTTAACGAACATCAGGTGGTCGAAATTTCCGGAGTCCTCCACTACAGCGTACCGCATAATCAGAAAGTGGTTTTGGCACGTTTAACCTCATAATTTTAAATGTCTGTTTGCAACAGAACCTTTTTATCGTGAGTCGGAAAACGCATTGTTGTGCTATTGAGACGTGGCATAGGCTTTGTCAGCGCTTGTGCAGCCGAATAGCCGCGGGATTTAGGATTCCGATGCACTTTGCAGCGCATATGCACATAAAAATAGGCATGGTACAGGTGAGCAATATTTCGGGCAATGATTTCAAGATGCGCTACAATGTTTCCACTCGGCTCAAGTTTCCGTTCCATCTTTGACTTCGCATCTCATATAGGTGTGGTTGAACTAAAGCATGGTCCATTTTGAATTGTCGTGGAACGAGTTTGAGCTCGCCAATAATTCTGTGAGCAAATTCCAGTAGCTGCCTCGAATGACTTTTATTATAGTGACCAAAACGGGAAAATACTTACGAGATACAGGCTATGAGAAATCAGTTCTGTGAAATCCCGCAAGGTTCATGAAAGGGAAATATCACCCGATTACCGCCCGATTGCCGAAAATTACCACCAAATCGTTGCACGAAGCTACAAAGGAAATGCATACAGGTTTCTAAAAAGAATGGTTCGCAGTCGAGTAAAATTTCCCGGATGAGAATGAATTTGTCCTCAACTGCAAATGATTCATTCTAAAAAAGCATCCATGGGTTTGAGGTCGCCGTTAGCCAGCTTTAAATTGTACACTTTGAAATAGTCGCCTGCCAGCGAAAATATCCACCAATATTTATTTACGTGCCTTTCTGGGCCTAACAACAATCGGCCCCTATTAAGGAATCCTTCCGATTGTAGTAGGCAGCGTAACTGTTGCTGACACCAATTAGAAACTGTTATTAACGAAAATATGGGACCATGAATTAGGCTTTGTAAACCTGCTGAGTAAATTTAAGCCTTACCTTAATTGGCCAGTCAAGTATTGCAACAAACAAGTTCCACACGGCCAATGACGTAGGAGTATCACAGATCTGAGAAGTGACGCGCCATGAACGTCTGCGCATCTGTTCATATCAAATTGGGCTTTATTGATTCTCCCACTCTCTTAAAATTTTCACACCCTTAAGGGTGTAATACGGGTGTACTTATCTTTTCACCCTTGTAAACACCCTTTTTTTTACGGGAGAGGGTGTTCAATAAGAAAACACCCTTCGAACGCGGCAGTCTTTCTAATTTACACCCTAATTATAAGGGAGTAAGTGAACAAGCTTACAGTATATGATAAATAAACATTGGAAGTTAACGCCTTTATATTGGCTATACATGAAACGCGCGCTACCTGCGCTTGAATCAGGTAGCTGGAATGATTAGATCGGGACATCTAGGCAGCAGCGCACTGACTCCGAACAGCGGTCAAAAATGAAGTTTGCCACGAATGTTGATATCGAATGGATGACACTAACGCATAGCCAGATATCTGCAAAAGGCTTCGCATGATCAATGGCAAAATATTTACAATGCTATCACTGAATACTTAAAGGTGTGCAACCAGTTAGACTGGGAATGGTTAGGAGTGATGGCTAACGGTAAATAGCTCACCCACTTACTGTTTGTAGATGACATTGGCATACTCAGCAAAAAAAATTAAATTATGGGGTTTTACGTGCCAAAACCACTTTCTGATTATGAGGCACGCCGTAGTGGAGGACTCCGGAAATTTGGGCCACCTGGGGTTCTTTAACGTGCACCTAAATCTAAGCACACGGGTGTTTTCGCATTTCGCCCCCATCGAAATGCGGCCGCCGTGGTCGGGATTCGATCCCGCGACCTCGTGCTCAGCAGCCTAACACCATAGCCACTGAGCAACCACGGCGGGTGGCATACTCAGCAACGCTGCAGACTATTTGCAATAAATGTTTGAGGACCTTCGCGCAGAAAGTGTAAAAGTCTGATTGAAAGTTAGTATGCATAAGAGAAAAGTAATGTTCCACAGCCTGGCGAGAGAACGAAATGTCATGGTCGGCAGTCAGTCTCTAGAACCTGCGCAGAAATACGTTTATTGAGGTTAATTACTCGCAGGGGCCTCTAATCAAAGAAATTAACAAAAATAACAAATTTGTTGGAGAGCTTACGGCAGGCATTACTAAATCATGACCATGGAGCTTACTGCTAATCATTGCTTTCTACCGTTACTAACGTATGGGGCCAAAACTTGGAAGTTACCAAAGAAGCTTGGGAAGACGTTGAGGACCGCGCAACGAGCGATGGAATTAAAAATATTACGCATGACGATAATAGACTGTAAGACAGCGATGTGGATTAGAGAGCGAACGCGGATAGCTGATATTCTGATTGACATCAAGAGGAAGAAGTCGTGCTGGGCAGACATTGCAATGCGTGAGGGAGATAACTGCTGGTCTATTGGAGTTGCAGAATGGGTGCTAAGGGAAGGGAAGCACAGTCGAGGACGGCAGAGAATAAGGTAGACGTGATGGAATTAGGAAAATTGAAGACATGTGGAACCAGTTAGCACAAGACAGGGGTAATGGAGATTGCTGGAGAAGCTTTAGTCCTGCGATGGACATCAAAATAGGCTGATGATGATGATGATGTCACGACATCCATGCCAAATTAGCGGCATATCAATCATGTTATGTCATGCATGCGCGTCATGCACGTTCTAATAGCTCGATTTGCGTCGATTGCGGGTGGGGGGGGGGGGGGAGTATTGGCGTAGCCAACGGGGTAACGCCGGGCACTTGTAACGCTCAATAACAGTAAATTTTTTGCTACTATGGCAATGGCCCCGCTCCTGCCCCCTCCACGGTCAATTGGGACGCTTCCCTCACACTGTGGGGAGGGGGGTGTAAGATTGCTCTAGACCCCTCCCCCTAACTTTTAAAGGGAACGGGGGAGGGGAGGGCAGCTACCGCCAGGCCGCAATCCTTAGGCAGCCCAATTACCGGCTGCATTTCCTGTTGGACGTGAATACTGCTCTAATGTCATTACACAGTACGATTCATGGCGGTTCGAGGGCATGCGACAACAAAAAAAAACCACATACAGCCATCAGCAAGTCTCAGCTTGAGCAGATCTTTGGGAGCTGGGCAAGACTCACATAAAAAGAAAAGCTTCGCACCCCTCTTACATGCATTGTCAACTCTGGGTCACCGCCGACTGCACATTTCCGGTAAAAAAAATCACACAGGAACTCCTCTGGGATTTGTCTGAGTATGCGTAAGCATTGTGACTCTTACTCAGCTACACGCGTTCCATGTCGTTATCAATGTTATGAAAGTTGATCCGACGAGTCTAAGCGACAGCGCTGCGGCGACACGAGCTGCTGTGGTCGGCGGCGCCAAGTGAATGGCGCAAGCAAAGTACTGCAGGTGGCGGGGCCAGGTGCGCTTGTGACATTCCGTTCATTTTGAGCCGTTATCGCTCTTCAGCCCTTTTCATCCGCGTCGAACCATTATCAACTGTTCTCCGGTGGCGGCTGCTTGTGGCACGGCCGCGCGAACCGTATTTTGAAAGCGAACTGCAATGCGGACAGAGTGTGCCCACTGCTGAAAACTTCACGCGCTGTGTTTTCACCGTTTAGTTCGCTTTGAAAACAGACGCTCGTACACCTATCTTGAAAGCGATCTGCGAAAAGCGCATAGTGCGGCATGAGCTGAGAGCTTCGTGAGCGCCATGTTCTCGCCGCTTCGGTCGCGTTGAAGCGAGAGCTAGCACGAAGGTGAATTCACTCGCTGCTGCGGGTTCTATTTTGAAAGATATCGTGTGGTACGGACTGACGGACGGATGGTTTTTCTTGTTGGGTAAGTATAGAAATGCTTAGGTTATAAAAAAATCGCAGGGTTCGCGAATTTCGCGATAACAACCAACACCAACCTACTCCCCTCCCACCCTGCTGAGCGATGCCGTCTTGGTCGCCCCCTCCCCACCCTCGGGAAAACGGACACTTCGCCTCTATCTCAGTTGAAGAAACGATGATGAAACGTTAACGACAAGAACGGCGAATGCTTACGCGTTGTCCCATGGCCTCCGAGATTTGTAGGCGAAGCTGGCGCATGCGAATCTAGGAGGCCATAATTTACCGCTTAATCGCATAAAAAGACAACAAAAATAATGCCAAGGGACACAGTAAAAATGTAAGCAAAGAACTGGTCTTAACCATACTGTTTGAGGAAAAGAAATAAAAGATTATACAGCCGCAACACACGCCACTAAAAAAGCCACCACTGCCAGCATAACGTCGGAACCAACAGTTGGCAACATTGGTTCACCGCTACACCCACGGAGGAAACTAAGGAGAGGCCCTACCCCCTCCGCGCGCTAGGAGAAAAGTGTGGCGGAAATGACGTAGTAGGTTCTCATTTTTTTGCTGCTTTTTTATTTTTTTTTTTTTTTTTTGTATGGCCACGCCTTTTGGGCCACAATGGCGGCGTTGTTATGGTTACGCTGAGTGGGCGGGTTTGCGTTAGTCACCGTGTCTTGTTGCGCTGTGTTACCTGCACCGTGCTCTGCCAGATGTTGCGCGAGCGCGCGACACCACGCGCAGCGCGGCGTGGTTTCGCGAAAGATGTAAACAAGAGAGGAGGGTGGCCCAAAAGGCGGAGCATCGCCATGAGCAACGCCAAATTCCGGCTTCACTTTTGCTTCACAAACAGTGACGTCAGGGCCTCTCCTTAGTTTCCTTCCTCCGTGGCTACACCGCTGCTTCGTTCCCGCGGTCTCCGCAAAGAGAGCCGCCATCTTCTCGCGCGTAACGTTTTGTATGGTTTTGTTCTCTGCAAGTACGCGCACGCAGCTCTTCGGTGGATGCACGGCTGGACGGCGTTGCAATGCGGCCTGTGTCATTTTCTCGTATTGGCATAATCGGAGTGAGACATGTCGCATGTGAAATGTTTGATAGAAGTGCCTCCCGTCCAAGTGAAGCGGCTGTATGGGTTCGGAAGCGTCGACGGGTTTCCGGCATGCGGATTTCAGGTACGTGCAAACGCGTTTCGCCCTCCTATTGAGCTCCGGAGCAAAGCGTGCAATATTTCATGCGAAAGATGCAGTGTCCGTCATCATGGTGTGAATTGCGAGCGGCAAACGAGAACTGCGGCACTTAGTGCACACCGGGGCTCCTAAGTCAGCGTGGAAATTGTTTTACGTTACCGTAATATGTTGCTGTCAGTCTAACCTGCGGCTTGTGGACAGCTAGCCCATTGACTTTTGCTTGTGGCAGCGATAGGTATGTAAATGGAAGCGGTAATAATTTTCGAGAGCAGACAGTTGTTTCGCTCGATGTTTGGTCGTGTTCATGGCGTTATGAAGGCTAGAAAACTGTCTTGATCGTCCTTAGTTCTAACTCCAAGAGGCGTAACGTTGGCGCTGTATGTGTTTGTTTTCCTTGCCGCGAGTACCACTTTCATGCTTTTGGTGCATATGAGTGGCAGCTGCTACATGCCGCCTGGGCAGAATACAATAAAAGCAATTTTCTCACTTTCATACGTATGCAATGTGACCTAACAGAATTTTCAGCGTTTTATTCGGAGATTGAATATCCAGTATAGTTTAGTAGGAAACTGAAATTCTATCTTAGCTTAGTAGGCGTGAAACAAGCGAAACTCGCATTCCTTTTTGAATAGTTCGCCCAAACGCCCGCAGATGCGTCATCGGGTATTTGACAGTAGCTTCGCTACGTGAGTTGTTTTATGCGCAAATATTGCCCGATTAAGTATCCTGTTAATTTATGCCGACGCTCGTTCATCTTAATTTTAAGCGATTACTATCCCCGAGTACAGGACGATGCCAAACTTGTGAGGTGTAGCAAACGCGGCAAATTACAAGTGGCGTGGCTGCAAGTTCCTGTTTTTACGTTTCTTGCATTCAAAACCAACATACACAGTATCACTGATTTATTTCAATTTCTGCCTTACTGGATCAGTGTAATGTGACAACTGTATTTGCTCTTTAACTTTCTCCATTTTTTTAGCTTTTTGCAGTAGCAGGTGCTTATTCTTTTATCAGTATCGGTGCGCCACTTTTAATTTGTTTTTCTTGAACTGTGCAATTCCCACTCACAGGTATGCATGTCATCTGAGGTGTTCTTTTTTCAATCAAGAATGTTGAGGTTGCCTTTGTGAAACTCGAATTCTTGCCTCAAACGAGCTTGTACAAACTGACTGGCTGATAATTCGACCTGCTTATAAATGAAATATGTTGCAGTTATGAACCCTCAATGAATGACACATAATACAAAAATTTTATCTATGAAAACAATTTCATTGAATTTTTCGTGTTTTTCGCGTTCGTGTTGTCCACTTCTCTACTCTTGTGTCCTGCCTGCACCCCTCACCTCTTTTTTTGGATATTAAATATCGTCTAACTTTAACCATGCTTTCTTTACTATAACGCAGGTAGAAAAATTCCGGTAACACCATGCATTCAGTATGGTGGCCGAGACGTGTATGCAAGCAATCTCCTTCATGTGGACCAAGGACTACTCTTCAGTGTCTCGCAGACTTCCATGCGAAGCCCTAAACATTCTTGTCCCAGTGGAATGGCTGCTCATCTATCAGCGTGTCCATCACCAAGACTGCCAGTTGTAAAGCTTCTGAACCCCTTTAAGAAAGCTTAATGATGTTTTTATTTACTTTTCACGGTCGGCCAGAGAATCTGAAAATTTTTGGTGTTTCTAACATTTTTACCTGGCACAAAGCGGTGCAATAACTTTAAACCAGTGTAATGTATTTAAGTGATGCTCACTCTAATGCCTATCTCGTTTTGTTAGTGTTTAAGAAATTTGAATGTCTGATGAGGTAACAGCATTTGAATTTTTCATCGTGACTCGTTTCAATGAGCTGCTAGGAAATAAGACGCAAAACTTACCACACGCCAGTTGTAACATTTTTGTTTTCATGACTACAGTATACACGTTTCAAAAGATACAAAGTGGGGAAAAAAGCCTCGAGAACATAATCATCCTAGGATTGGCATGTCCTTACAGCTCTGCAATGACTAATTCCTCACATCTTGGGAGCACATTGGTCGCAATGCCTACAGGTACATTTGATAAGAGAATAGCTTGCGCCCAGATTTGCCACACAGTTGATGGCTGATGACTTTTTTGTCGTCTTCACGGTATTACTGTGTATTCAATATTCATTTAGATGTAAAGGACACTACAGGCACTGAAGTACCAAATGGCACTTGCATATCAGGGGACTAAGTGTCCAGCATGCCTGTCACAAAACGTCTTCTAGGGGCTACCTTGCCTCTATAGGTAAATGGACACCAGATGCTCTGTGTACAATGTAATCGATGAACTTGTCTGGAGTGCTTGAAAGATGTGCTACGGGCTGTACTGGCACTGTCTCAAGATAATGCATGGTTCTAGAATGCCTGCAGCTGAGCATCTGCCACCGTACTGAAGGAACTGTCCTAATTTATTTTGCTGATGTGGTTGAAATTTAGGAGCTGCAATGAATAGTTGTGGCTGTGGCAATGCTGCCGAACTAAAGCACAAATTACCCACCTCGACTCACATAATGTAAGTTTTGCTATGTGGTATCTGTTTGCTGCCTGACCTTATGGCACCTTTACGATCAGTCGCAGGTGATTGCAGCTGCTGAGGTTTTATCAACTGGCAAGGTGAAAAAACAATGCTGTGCCACCAGTCTGGCTGCACACTCCAAAGTGCAAGCTATCTTGAACCAGGTGTTTGGTAGACGGTACCTGTGCAGCCAAAACATATTGTTTGAGCCCTATAGGCAACTGCGTTCCCACCTGCACACAAGTGTGCTGTCATAGCAGAAAGTTGAGGACAAGCAGCATTTTTACCGGTGATTCTTCAAAACATTAGTGCAAGTCGTTCTTTCACCAAGGCTGGTAATCATGCATAGTGTCACGTGGTCGTGACGTCAAAGAACACAGTAGCAATACTGTGAAAGGCAAAACTAGCTTTTATTGCGCGAACCTGTGCCCACAAAACAGGCTACACTTAAAGCACAACGAGAGCGGCGAACACAGTCGGCGATCGTCGAAAATCTGATCAACTGATCAAGCGCGTCGGCTTTTATACATGAATCGTCGAATGTTCCAGACTAATCCCTGGGAACCGCGTGTCTTCCACAAAGTTCTACACTATTCGCGTTGCGCATACATGCAATCAAGATTACACAAGTTGCGGTGAAAGGCAGTGGACAGAACCATCGATAACATTCCAGAAACTTCTTTTACATGCAGGCGCGTCCTGCGCTGCGCGATAACATTTCTTTGGCGGCCAAACGTGGTCGCCCGATAAAGATAAGTACATGTATCATTACCCCCCCTCTTAAAAAGCATCGACCCGATGCTGCAAACAAACGAAATAAACAAAAGCACAAAACCCCGTAGCAAAGAAATAACAAAATAAGGAAGTTCGTCAGCGTGCGTAAAAGGGCTGAACACGCAACACGTGGACCACTTCAGATTGTGCGCGGTGCCGCTGTGATGCGAAATGCCGTCTCGCACGACCTCATAGTCCAGAGCGCCAATACGTCGGATGACCTTGTAGGGTCCGAAATAGCGTCGGAGTAGTTTCTCACTGAGTCCTCGTCGGCGTATCGGGGTCCATACCCAAAAACGGTCGCCGGGCTGGTACTCGACGAAGCGTCGTCGGAGGTTGTAGTGTCGGCTGTCGGTCCTCTGCTGGTTCTTGATCCGCAGGCGGGCGAGCTGGCGGGCTTCTTCGGCGCGCTGGAGATAGATAGCGACGTCAAGATTGTCCTCGTCACTGACGTGCGGCAGCATGGCGTCGAGCGTCGTCGTCGGGTTCCTGCCGTAGACCAGCTTAAATGGCGTTATCTGTGTTGTTTCTTGCACCGCCGTGTTGTAAGCGAATGTTACGTACGGCAGGACCGCATCCCAGGTCTTGTGTTCGACGTCAACGTACATCGCTAGCATGTCGGCGAGGGTCTTATTCAGCCGCTCCGTAAGACCATTCGTCTGCGGATGGTAGGCCGTTGTCCTCCTGTGCCTTGTCTGACTGTATTTCAGAATGGCTTGGGTGAGCTCCGCTGTAAAGGCCGTTCCTCTATCGGTGATGAGGACTTCTGGGGCGCGATGTCGCAGCAGGATGTTTTCAACAAAGAATTTCGCCACTTCGGCTGCGCTACCTTTCGGCAGTTAGTTTCAGCGAAGCGGGTGAGGTAGACCGTCGCCACGACGATCCACTTATTTCCGGTTGTTGACGTCGGAAAGGGTCCCAGCAAGTCCATCCCGATCTGATGGAATGGTCGGCAAGGAGGCTCGATTGGATGTAGTAATCCGGCTGGCCTTGTTCACGGTGTATTGCGTCGATGACAGTCTCGGCATGTTCTGACATAACGGGCGACGTCGGCAGTCAGGCGCGGCCAATAATACTTTTCTTGTATCCTCGATAGTGTCCGGGAAAATCCGAGGTGTCCAGCGGTCGGATCGTCATGTAGGGTGTGCAATACTTCTGGACGAAGTCCTGACGGGGCTACAAGAAGGTAGTTGGTGCGGACTGGTGAGAAGTTCTTCTTCACGAGTAGATTGTTTTGAAGCGTGAAGGAAGATAATCCGCGCTTAAATGTCCTGGGGACAACGTCGGTGTGCCCTTCCAAATATTCGACGAGGCCTTTTAGCTCCGGGTCTGCCCGTTGCTGTTCAGCGAAGTCTTCCGCGCTTATCATTCCAAGGAAGGCGTCGTCATTCTCGTCGTCTTGCGGCGGCGGGTCAATGGGGGCGCGTCATAGGCAATCGGTATCGGAGTGTTTTCGTCCGGACTTGTAGGTTACAGTGATGTCGTATTCTTGTAGTCTGAGGCTCCACCGCGCCAGTCGTCCTGAAGGATCCTTTATATTCGCTAGCCAACACAACGCGTGATGGTCACTGACGACTTTGAATGGCCTGCCATAAAGATAAGGGCGAAATTTAGCTGTAGCCCAAACGATGGCGAGGCATTTCTTTTCGGTCGTAGAATAGTTGCCTTCCGCTTTTGACAGCGACCGGCTAGCATACGATATAACCCGTTCAAGTCCTTCTTTCCTCTGGACTAGGACGGCACCGAGGCCTAGGCTACTGGCGTAAGTGTGCATTTCTGTATTGGAGTCCTCGTCGAAGTGTGCAAGTACCGGCGGCGACTGCATGCGTCCTTTGAGTTCTTGAAATGCTTCAGGCTGCGGCGTTTCCCACTTGAACTCGACATCACATTTGGTTAGATGTGTTAGCGGCTTCGCAATGCGCGAAAAGTCCTTGACAAAGCGCGTATGCCAAGGCACGCATGCCAAGGAATCTGCGCACTGCCTTCTTGTCGGTTGGCTGCGGGAATTTTGCGATGGCAGCTGTCTTCTGTGGGCCGGGGCGTACTCCTGATTTGCTGATGACGTGGCCTAGGAACAAAAGCTCATCGTAAGCGAAGCGGCACTTTTCCGGCTTCAGAGTGAGCCCTGATGACTTAATGGCCTCTAACACTGTCGCAAGCCGCCTAAGGTGATTGTCGAAATATCCGGCCAGACAACGACGTCATTCAAGTAAACAAGGCACGTCTGCCACTTCAGTCCGGCTAACACTGTGTCCATGACGCGCCGAAACGTTGCAGGCGCCGAGCACAGGCCGAATGGCATGACTTTGAACTCGTAGAGGCCGTCTGGCGTGATGAAGGCAGTCTTTTCGCGATCTCTCTCGTCGACTTCTATTTGCCAGTAGCCAGACTTGAGGTCCATCGACGAGAAGTATTTAGCGTTGCAGAGCCGATCCAATGCGTCGTCTATCCGTGGAAGGGGGTACACATCCTTCTTCGTGATCGTGTTCAGTCGACGATAGTCGACGCAGAAGCGTAGGGTTCCGTCCTTTTTCTTCACCAGGACTACAGGAAAGGCCCACGGGCTTTTCGACGGCTGGATGATGTCGCGCAGCATTTCGTCACCTTGTTGCCTAATAGCTTCACGTTCTCGCGTCGAAACTCGGTAAGGGCTCTGGCGGAGTGGTCGAGCGCTCTCTTCGGTTATTATGCGATGCTTTGCAACTGGTGTTTGTCGAATCCTCGATGACGTCGAAAAGCAGTCTTTGTATCGTCGGAGAAGACTTCTGATCTGTTGCAGCTTACTCATAGGAAGACTTGGATTCACGTCGAAGTCTGGTTCGGGGACTATGCTCATCGGGGTAGATGCGGCTGAATCCGAGAGGACAAAGGCATTGCTGGTTTCCACAATATGCGATTGTCGTGCCCTTGTTGATGTGCTTGAACTCTTGGCTGAAGTTGGTTAGCATAACTTCCACTGGCCCTCTGTGGAGTCGAGCGATCCCTCTTGCGACGCAAATTTCACGTTCGAGCAGGAGATGTTGGTCGCCCTCGATGACGCCTTCTACGTCAGCGGGTGTTTCGGTGCCGACGGAAATGCTCACTTGATCTTCGAGCACACTCAAGGCGTGGTGACTACGACAGCTCTCCGGCGGTATCGCTTGATCTTGCGACAGCGTTATCGATTTCGACTTCAGGTCGATGACTGCGCCATGTTGATTCAGGAAGTCCATGCCGAGAATGACGTCTCGTGAACACTGTTGGAGGATAACGAAGGAGGCAGGGTAAGTCCGGTCATGAACGGTAATTCTTGCCGTGCAGATCCCAGTCGGCGTAATCAGGTGTCCTCCAGCGGTTCGAATTTGAGGGCCTTGCCATGCAGTCTTAACTTTCCTCAACTGGGCGGCGATGCGTCCACTCATGACGGAGTAATCGGCTCCTGTGTCTACTAAGGCGGTGACTGCGTGGCCGTCGAGAAGCACGTCGAGGTCGGTGGTTCTTTGTCTTGCGTTACAGTTAGGTCTTGGCGTCGGATCACGGCTGCGTCGTGTTGAACTGAAGCTGGAACGTCGCGTCGTCAGGTCGTCTTTCGTCGTCGTATTCTTTGCTTCCAGACTTCGTCGGGACGGCGGCGTGTCGTTATGTCGTCGAGGTAGTTTCTTCGGCGTGTTCG
Source organism: Dermacentor andersoni (assembly GCF_023375885.2). Taxonomy (NCBI): domain Eukaryota; kingdom Metazoa; phylum Arthropoda; class Arachnida; order Ixodida; family Ixodidae; genus Dermacentor; species Dermacentor andersoni. Next base: position 383,118,385 of record NC_092814.1, on the reverse strand, counting down.
TCGGCGGCGGAGGATCTTCGTCAGTTCGACAAACAGCAACCGCACCTCCATCGGTTGCTGCTTTTAGTTTTCCGGATATGGGCTCGCTGACCGGCCCCAGGCTGGGCCAGTGTATGGTCGGCGCTGCGGCGACAGGTAGCGGCCTGGTGATGGCGAACGCGACGGTCGTCGAGTAGGACTGAGTAGCGGACTGAGGACTGAGTAGCGGCGAGGTAGTCGGCGATATCGCGGGGGCGTTCACCTTGCTGCGGGCGCGGAACGTTCACGGCGAAACCTCGCAGTCCCATCTCCCGGTATGGACATCGTCGGTAGACGTGACCCGCTTCTCCGCAGTGGTAGCAGAGCGGGCGGTGGTCAGGACCGCGCCAAATGTCCGTCTTCCTCGCGTAGGTGCGCTGGGCGACGGGTGGTCGTGCTGGCGGCGGCGGCGGCGGACGACGGAACTGCGGCGTGACAGGGCCCTGGCGCGGTCGCGGAGGAGGACCTTGACGGCGTGCGACGGCGGCGTAGGTCATCGCTTGCGGCTCAGGCTGCGGCGATTCAGGGGCTACTCCAAATTGTTGTTGGAGCTCCTCACGCACGGCGTCGGCAATCGAAGCCACTTGAGGCTGTGATGATGCGAACAGCTTTTGTAGCTCCTCCCGCACGACAGCTCGGATAGTCTCGCGTAGGTCTTCGGTGACCAGTGACTGAACTCCGGCGTAGCTTGTCGAGTTCGTGCGGCAGTCGAATTGCCGGTTTCGCATCTTGAGTGTCTTCTCGATGCTGGTGGCCTCGCGAAGAAACTCGTTGACGGTCATCGGTGGGCTTCGTAACATTCCGGCAAAAAGTTCCTCCTTCACACCACGCATCAGCAGGCGAACTTTCTTCTCCTCGGACATTTCTGGGTCGGCGTGGCGGAAGAGACGGCTCATTTCCTCAGTGAAGATCGCAATCGTCTCATTCGGCAGCTGCGCTCTGGTCTCCAGTAGAGCTTGGCCTCGCTCTTTTCGCACGACGCTTGTAAATGTTTGCAGGAAGCCGCTACGGAATAGTTCCCAGGTCGTTAAGGTGGCTTCCCGGTTCTCGAACCACGTCCTGGCCGCGTCTTCCAATGCGAAGAAGACATATCGCAGTTTGTCGTCGCTGTTCCAGTTGTTAAACGTAGCGAGTCTCTCGTACGTCTCAAGCCAGCTTTCCGGGTCCTCGAAAGTTGAACCGCGGAACGTCGGAGGCTCCCTGGGCTGCTTCAGCACGACGGGGGACGCTGGGGCTGCCATTGGGGTGGACTTGGTGGCCAACTTCCTAGTCGTCTCAGTCAAAAGTCCGCGCTACGGGGGCAGTCCTTGCAGCCTGCGGCTACCTCGCTGGTTCTTGGCGACGTTGGTGTCTTCCGCGTGAGGGCTTGGGTCACGGCTTTGTGGGGGCGTCCGGTACATGAGCGAAAAGCACCTCCACCAGATGTCACGTGGTCGTGACGTCAAAGAACACAGTAGCAATACTGTGAAAGGCAAAACTAGCTTTTATTGGGCGAACCTGTGCCCACAAAACAGGCTACACTTAAATCACAACGAGAGCGGCGAACAGAGTCGGCGATCGTCGAAAATCTGATCAACTGGTCAAGCGCGTCGGCTTTTATACATGAATCGTCGAATGTTCCAGACTAATCCCTGGGAACCGCGTGTCTTCCACAAAGTTCCACACTATTCGCGTCGCGCATACATGCAATCAGATTACACAAGTTGCGGTGAAAGACAGTGGACAGAACCATCGATAACATTCCAGAAACTTCTTTTACATGCAGGCGCGTCCTGCGCTGCGCGATAACATTTCTTAGGCGGCCAAACGTGGTCGCCCGATAAAGATAAGTACATGTGTCAACAGGTAATGATAACAGGGCATTTGTGACACACAAGGGGTCTTGTGTCTAAAGTTTAATTCGATCAGTAATCTATGAGATGGAATTATACAAAGTATACCCTTTGTTCCTCGGGGGTCTCTTGGAGAGACATGACCATTTCCGGCAGTTTCGATTTGATTTTTTATGGCTAGATTTGGTGTGCAACTATAGCTAACAGTGAGTGCTCTGACCTGCCCAGTTTTTATGCTGTCTTTGTGATATTCGCAACATTTTGCAGTTCAATTGAGCGAAGTATATGTCTTTACTATTACTAGTTTTCATGTTCAACTTTTGTGCAGTGCTCACTAGTTATTACTAGCCATGTTTTGTTCACATATGTCCTTGGTTTGTAGCGCGAAGTAACACGGACATAGGCTAGAAGCAGAAAGGACGCGTGCTACCTCAAATAAATTTTTATTGACACGAATAATGTATATATATATATATATATATATATATATATATATATATATATATATATATATATATATAAACAGATATAGGTGATTGCAAAAAACCGCAGCATAAGAACATGACAAGGTATGAAGACATCAGTTAAACATATCAGGAAGTAGAGAAGTCAAGAAAGGAAATAAGAAAAAGACACTACTACAAATTAACATACGTGTTGCGAAGATACTGAAATTCGCATTCTAACAGAGACAAAGATGCATGGCTAACGGGCTAAGCATTTTATGTGAAATTCCTCGATTATTTCCCGTGTGGTTTGGCATTTGTGTCTTGAAATAATTTTTGTGTCTTCAAACAAAGGTTTACAACCGCAATTGAAACCATGTGACGCTAGATGTGAAGCATTAGGGTTGTTAAGTGAATGTTTGTGTTCTTTTAGTCTAATAATAATGCACCTGCTGCTCTGTCCAATGTAAGTCTTCCCGCACTTGGGAGGAATCTGATAAACTATACCAGTGTTACAAGGCACAAAAGGGGATACATGTCTAACGCCGCAATCATTTTTTCTTTTTTGCCACCCTGTTAAAGTTTCGTATTTATCATAGGGCACATGATAGACAACTTGCGGGGGGCTAAGAAAACTGCATCGACGTCATGTCTATTGCCCAAGTTGCGTAAACCATGGAATATTCTATGTACATAGGGCACCAAAGCAAACCTTTCTTTTCTGTTTTTCTTGTTTCTTAGCTGGGCTCTTTACCCATTTTAAAAGCTTTTCGCAGGTTAGTGATAATAAATGCACAGAATAACTTGCCTTCGGGAGCTCATGTATTTGTTGTGAAAAACTTTGTTTCTTTTTGTGTGGACATGACTTAGTAATGGCAGACTTAAGAGCTGAGTAAGCTAGTCATGTCCGACAATATGAAACAAAGTTTTTCACAATAAATAGACAGGCTCGAGAAGGCTAGTTATCCTGTGAATTTATTATCACTAACCTGCGAAATGCTCTTAAAATGGGTAAAAAGTCCCGCTAAGAAAAAGAGAAAAGGTTAGCTGTGGTGCCCTATGTACAATAAATTATCCCATGGTTTACCGAACGTAGCCAATAAATATTACGTCCATACAGTTTTCTCGGCCCCCCGCAAGTTGCATATCATGTACCCTATGATAAATAGGAAACCTGAACAGGGTGGCAAAAAAGAAAAGGTGATTGCGGCATTAGACATGTGTCCCCTTTTGTGCCTTCTAACACTGGTATAGTTTATCAGATTCCTCTCAAGTGCGGGAAGACTTACATTGAACAGAGCGGCAGGTGTATTAATAAAAATCTAAATGAACACAAACATTCACTTAACCCTAATGCTTCACATCTAGCGTCACATTGTTTCAATTGCGGTTGTAAACCTTTGTTTGAAGACACAAAAATTCTTTCAAGACACAAATGCCAAACCACACAGGAAATAATCGAGGCATTCCACATTAAAGATTAGGAAAGAGTTGCGTTAGCCATGCATCTTTGTCTCTGTTAAAATGCGAATTTTAGTAGCTTCACAACACGGGTGTTAACATGAAGCAGTGTCTTTTCGTTGCTTCCTGTTTTGACTTCCCTACTTCCTGATATGTTTAACTGATGTCTTCATACCTTGTCATGTTCTTATGCTACGGTATTTTGCAATCACCTATATATATATATATATATATTATTTATATATTATATATATATATATATATATATATATATATATATATATATATATATTATTCGTTTCAATAAAAATTTAGTTGAGTTAGCACGCCTCCTTTCTGCTTCTAGTCTGTGTCCGTGTCACTTTGCGCTACAATCCAAGATCACGTTACCGTACCAACCCGCCCAACTTTCTATCCTTTTGTTCACATAGACACATTTGGACTTGTTCTTTCTTATGTGGCCGGATATTTCCGTACTTTAAGATAGGATGCAGTGCTTTTCGAATGAAAACGTTCAGTGCTTATGTCTTTGTATTGGTATGGTTTTACTCCTTATCTTCCCTTTTACTTTTAAATGTGCAAACATTATTATGTAACCATTTCTCTTTAATGAAATAATAAATACTTCTGACGTTTCGTCGCAAATTTTACGATGATTTTGTTCAATTAGGTAACCTTTGACTAGCTGATTGTTATTCTGGTAGCTTAACTTACGATGCCTGTGGGATATTCAGGTGAATACACTAAATTATTGGGTATAAGCAGGTCACTGACAGTAAATGAAGCATACATAAAGTTCAGGAAATAGTGCATGCTTATATATTAATCAGCACGCACAGCTACACACGCAGTTTTGTTTGTATGCTGAAACATTATTCTAAGTGGAAGCGCTTTGTTGCACTTTGTACTTTGGCTTTCAGTGCTACCTTTAGGTCATTATATATGTGAAGGTACTAGTAGAAGCATCCCATGAAGATAAATGACAACTTTGCTGAATAGAGGTATCAAATATGTGGTTAGAACGGCAAAAACTGCTTGACAGGCAAACTTATGCTTCTGTAGTACTGCACTGGTTACTGTCTCCAATCCATGCATTCATTGCACTCTATTGCATTCAATATGAGCTACAACGAGCTGTGGTGGCTTTCCCTCCTGGTCAAGCTGGTGTTGCTGCGAAAATTTTTGACCAAGAAAAGTGGAGGTTCTTAATTATTTCAGAAATGCATGTAACATGCTTTTGGTTGTGTGCTGTTTCCATGGAGTGATAAGTACTGGTGCACCAAGGTGTGGGAGATCCTGTGTCCTTAGTGCAGCGTGTGTTATTGCGCTCTGCATCCTGCCGGCAGTGTACTATCACTGCAGAGGAAGATGACAAAAAGCATAGGGTGTGTGCATTGCTGCGATCGTGAAACCTAATTTTTTTTCCTGAGAAGGTCACACGTTATATATGCTACCATATGACAGACCAGAAGCGCGATATGACGACGCCTCACACATTCTGGCTCATATTGAACAAGGTAGCGTCATAGCTAAGGCTAGGCAGCATTCACAAGAGCTAGTCTGTCCATTAACTACATGGCTGTAGTGAACGCTAAAATACTTGCAGGGATAACACCCTTTTGGAAGGGTGTTGTCCATGCTACACCCATATTGAAAGGGTGGTGCCTGTGTTACACCCATATAGGAAGGGTGTTGTTTGTTTTACACCCATAGGCAAGGTGACTTCATATTCACACCTTTTCCTTTGTAGGGTGCTAATTTACACCCCTCTGCTTGGGGTGTAGCAATACACCCAAAAGGGTGTCACCCATGGGACAAGTCATTTGCATCCTTAAGGGTGTTAAAATTTTTAGAGTGCAGGACTGTCAATAGCCCAAGTCAGTAGCTGTCGGTAGCCCAAGAGTGGCGTTCATGTACGCGGCGCGGCGGATCGCATCGGCAAGTGCCTTTTGTGTGATGAGTCGGAGCACAACTATGCAAAGGTGCATAGTTGAGAGACCCAAAAAGTATGTCCCACCACGAGAAAAGGAGCGATAGAAAGAGAGAAGGCATGGTTGTGACCAGAAAAGAGTGTTGGCTGTTATTCTTTCGGGAACCGGAACAGGGGATTAGAAAAAACCGACAGGAAGACGATGAATGTATACATGTCTACAGACATCACCAGGCATTGAAAGGCGCTTGTACAACATAGCCATATTGAAAAATAAGAAAAGTGGCTTACCTGCATTTTGGGCGGATGATCGGTGGGTCAGTGTTTCAGTAGTGTCTGCTCAGTGGAGGGTCGTCGAGGTTGGCGCAACGCAGCGATAGTCTGTACATAAAATAGAGGAAATGGGATGTCTACTTTTCCTGCGCAGCTGAAGACATGACATGCAACACTGTCATCCATTCAAATTAGTGCTGAACAAGCTTTGGTGTAGACAACTGCCAAACACAACCGATGCCAGCATGGGCATCTGCGTAAGCAGGAGTTAGGTGTGTCGCGACACCATGGACGCGAGCACATGGGGTTGTTACCCTCCTGCGCTTGATCGTGCGTGGTTTAGCCGTGTCCGGAAAAAATGGGATCCTGAAGGTTCAACCGATGCCGAGTGTTTGGATCTTTATGGCGCCTCGGTGGAGGCAACACACGTGTTTGGCCTCGACTTCACGCAGGCGGTACCCACCGACTGACCCACCAGGGAAAAATTGGTAGAGACGCTTTTATGTTTCTCTCCCTCTCTCTAACCTTCGTGTTTCTGTCTCACCTTCAATCAGCCCTGTCTTCACCTGTTTTTACTTTCGATCACCTGTTTTTACTTTCAAGCAAGGCTAGCAAACATGGCCAAGCAAACATGTCTGCTAGCAAACATGTCTGCTAGATCCTACCTTGGCTGTAGGTATTTCTGTACAGCAGAAACGTACAGTTGGCGTCTGCAAGACTGCTTTGTAAGTTTGACGACGTCACCTTGTTGGGCTGAAAGGTGGGTGGCTGGCGTTAATTATTTGGTATAGGTATCTCTTTTCACAATCTCCCTGATTGCCTCCAGAAACGAGGGCGCATGGAAGAATATTGAAATGTTTTCACCGAAACACTGAAAACTTACCCTGCTATCAATATTTGTCTATGAAAAACCAGGAAAGACTACGAGAATGATCTCGCCTTTCTCATTTCCAAATGTCTAACTCATCATATTGGCCCAGGCTATAAGGCATCGAAATTGGCAAGTGGTGACCTCCTCTAAGAACTTGATGACAAAAAGTAATATTAAGATCTATGTAACCTAATGTCCTTCTGGGACATGCCAGTTTTAGTGCTAAAGATTTGATGGAGCTGACCGAAAGTGAAGTTCTGGAAGAGTGGAAAAATCAAAACTTTACCAGCGTAAAACGACTAAAACATGAGGCGCAATACGAAATAAATGTACACTATGCACCTAATCATTACATTCGACTCCACTGTGCTGCCAAAAGTCGTCGAGGCTGGTTACGTTAAAATCCGAGTAAGGCCGCACATCCCTAACCCCCTGCCTGGCTTCAAATGCCAAAGATTAGGCTCACAGAACTACCGAGGCTCACTTACCTGTGCTAAATGCAGTGTACACGAACATCCAGCTGATTCCTGCAAAAACGCTCTACTCTGTCTGAACTGCATAGGAAGCACGCCGCATGCTCGTGGTCCTGCCGATACTGAAAGAGAAAGAAAGAAATCTTGGCAGTTAAGCTAAAAGAGAACCTACCGTTAAAGGAAGCAGGGAAACGGGTGCGCTACCTGCCAAAGAACAGCTTTACCGAAGTGGCGCGTCAGGGGACGATGTCACAACGGCTACCGGCGGCTGTCCGCCTCACCCGCAGTGAGTTGGCGGCAACGTCTTGCAAGGCCCTTCTGACTTCATCGCTAGTCATAGAAAGAGCCTCTGCATCCTGTTCATTTCGAATGAAGCAGTGTGGCTCCTCTGGGTACTGTACATGTCACTATAGATTTATTCCGCTGTTTTTACTATAGCATTGATACTGATGATGATAGTTACCCCCTTTCTTTTTCAATGCATACATATTCGCCTGTCCTATGCCAAGTTTTTTTCTCGCTGATGTCATGCTGCGTCCATTTTTTACTGCTTCCTAAGTCTTTCTCACGTTTTAATTTCGAATATCTATTACTTTTTCCTTGTTGATCAGTTTTGACAGTTCGCAAATTCTATCTGATCTCTTCAGTTGTATATTTCATTCTTTGTCATTTCTGTATTAGGTGCTTTGTACTTGGGAGAGCTTACCTATGGGTGGCCTTGGTGCCATACCTCCCACTTCAATTGCTGCGTCTGAAATTACCATAGTTATGGTTTAATTGAATACCTCTATGTCATCTTCATCTCTGTATACTAAAGCTGCATATTTGATTGCAAGCACCACTCTGAATTGGTCTTCTTTTACCCTAACTGCTTCTAGGTTGGCCTGTTTCTTCTTGACTAATGTTACACTTTCTGTATCGCACGAAATGCACACGGTCGTGACTACAAGAAGAATGCCTTATTGATAAGACGAGAACGTATCTATAGGCGCGCTGCTCTCTTCGTTCGCATAGTGTTGCTGTCTTGGTTGGCCGTTGCATCCTCCTTTCTTTGAAGAATGAAAACACGGAAAACACAAAAAGCGCTCAACATCGAAGAGTAGGAGTCGACACTCCTAGGCTGTTTCAGTCTGCTGGAATCCTTGCGTGTAGGTCCGGCGATCCGGTGGTCTTCGCGGTCTGGTAAATCGCCTCAGTGAATCTGGGATGTTGGGCGGGCCTGGTGTGCCTGCTGGTGGTCAATCCGGTATGGACTGCGGAAGTTCTGGCCGCTGCTGCGAGAGTGCACTCAAAGATGAATCGGGAGTGTCGTCGCAGTCGTCCGCCTGGTAATGGATGGCTCGATGAAACGCTTCTGGTGTTTTGCAAAGGTGCTGTCTATTTTGACGGAAAACCCGGCCATCCTCTGTCAGAACGGTGTACGACCATGGGGCCACGAGATCTTGGAGTTGCGCCTTGATTTCCCATCTACCATTTCCGAGGATGCGGACGACGTCTCCCTTCTCTAGTGGAGCTAGTGGTCTTCCTGCGGTCCTTGCTTAAACCCGTTTTAGAACGGGACCTGACGATGACGCTGAAAAATCTGGAAGTAGCGTTCTGAGACTTCGTCCCATTTGCGGTTCTGAGGGTGATCGGCCATCCTCGAGAGGACACACCCTGTAGTTGAGAAGGTCCAAATAGAAGTCCTCTTTCTTGCTCTCAGTGTTAGGCAGAAGCCGCTTGACCACTTGTACGCCCTTCTCGGCGAGTCCATTGGACCTGGGAAAACGGGGACTTGAAAACATATAAACAAAGTCATAACAAGCCGCAAAATATATAAACTGTTTTGACGTAAACTGCGGGCCGCCATCACTGCAAACTTCTAGTGCTAATACGTAGTTCATGAATGACAGTCGTTCCAGAGGTCTCCTTCAGGTGCTCGACTTCTGGAAAATTAGAGTAGGCGTCATACACAACCAAAAAGTGATTTCCGGCGTGTTGAAAAAGATCTGTACCAACTCTGACCCATGGCATGTCTGGAATGGTGCGCTGGCACAGGGGCTCGTCAGGCTGTCGATAAGCAAACTTCTTGCAAACGTCACACCTGTCGATGAAATGGGCAATATGTGTTGACATTCCTCGCCAATACATTGACATGCCGGCCGTCTATTTGCATTTTCCTAAGCCGAGATGCCCTTGGTGCACTCGTCGCAGCATCTCTGTTCGCACGCTTGCAAGTGCGGCTACTTTTGTTCCCTTGAGGAGTACTCCGTTGACTACAGAAAGTTCTTGTGCGAAGGAGTTTAGCTCGCCTTCTACAGGTATTGACGACAGCAGGCTGGAAATGACGCCTTGCGCCGTTGCATCACTGGCCGCTGCTTCCTGCAAGCGCGATAGGGTGACTGGTCCAACAACGGCAGCCAGTGTACCCACGGCAAGAACTTCAACGTCTGTTGTGCCTTTTTCTTCTTGTTCCTGCGATGGGATTCGTGACAAGGTGTCGGCAACAACCAATTTGCTGCCTGGGGCATACTGCAACTGCAACTCGTACTTCAGCAGTCGAACGAATAGTCGATGCAGAGGGGGTGGCATTTCGCCTATTTCTTTCTTTAAAATAGTGGATAATGGTCGGAATGGATTGTGGTCGGTTTCGATAATAAATTATGGGGTTTTACGTGCCAAAACCACTTTCTGATTATGAGGCATGCCGTAGTGGAGGACTCCAGAAATTTCGACCACCTGGGGTTCTTTAACTTGCACCTAAATCTAAGTACACGGGTGTTTTCGCATTTCGCCCCCATCGAAATGCGGCCGCCGTGGCCGGGATTCGATCCCGCGACCTCGTGCTCAGCGGCCTAACACCATAGCCACTGAGCAACCGCGGCGGGTTCGGTTTCGATAATGACCATGTCTTCCAATAACGTAATCGTACTTTTCACCGCCGAATGTTGTGCCCAGGGCCCCTTTTTCTATTTTGGCGCACCTTCGCTAAGTTTTTGTGAGTGCTCGCGATGCGTAGCCTACCGGGCGTCAGTCTCGTCCACGTTGTTGGAAAAGCATTGCTCCGAGTGCAAATGATGACGCATCCGTCGACAGTTTCGTAGAAAGCTCGGGATTAAAGATAGCCAGGATGGGTGCTTCCGTCAGCATCTTTTTTAGCTGCACCCACTCACGCTCTTGAACATGCGTCCACTCGAAAACTGTGTCGTTTCTTATCAGACTACGCAAAGCCTCAGTGTAGGCTTACAACAGTGGCAAGTATATCCCGAAAACGTTCACGGTACGAAGCAAGCGTTGAACGTCTTTCTTGTTCGTTGCTGGAGGGTGGTTTAAAAGGCACTTTATCAGGTCGGGATTTGGCTCAATACGTTTGGAACTAATCTTATCACCCAAGAAGCTGATTTCAGTACGTCCAAAAATGCACTTTTCTGCATTCAAAGTTAGGCCCTCTGTCTGTGCCCTTTCTAGCGCTTTGTACAGGCGTCCATTGTGTTACTTTCGCGTGGAACGCCACACTAGCACATCGTCAATGTACACACGTGTTCCCGGGAGGTCGTCGAATACCTGGCTCATTGTGCGCTGGAAAACTTGAGGTGCACATGCAATACCGAACGGAAGTCTGAGATACCGATATCGACCAAACGGCGAACTGAATTTGCAGATTTGTGATGTTTTTGTTTTTTTTGTCAAGAGGAATTTGACGGAACCGACTGTTTGCACTGAGTCTGCTGATATACTTTGCATGCGCTAGATCACCTTTGATTTCTTCCCGGCATGGCGACTGAAAGTGATCTCTCTTCACCGCCCTATTAATTGCCCGCGGGTCCATGCATACTCTCAAGTCTCAGTTTTTCTTCCTCACGATAACCAAAAGACTTACCCAGTCTGACGGTTCTTCCACCTTCTCGAAGATGTTCGCAGCATTCATCCGGTCGAGTTCTTTCTTAAGCGGCTTCGTGAGGGCGTAACGCGCGCGCCGGGTTGGCTGTACCACAGGGACAGCGTCCTTCCGGAGCACCATCTTGTACACGCGCCGCATCCTGCCAATTCCCGTGAATATCCCTGGGAATGCCTGCTTTAAGCTTCCATTTGCCTCCCTGCTGTCCACCGGGTTCACTCTGTTGACCAGACCAAGATGCTCACTTGCCCCGAGGCCCAGGATGGCTGGCTTCTTCTTTACTATAAAGAGCTCAAGCAGCACACGCTGTTTGTCTAATTGCACGGCGAGGCGAACTTTTACACTGTGTCGTATTTCGTCGCCCCCGTAATCGCGCTGGATGCTGCTCGCGGAGTACGGCTGCTGCCTTGTTCCCAGCCTTTTCAACTGCAAACGGGGCAACAACTTAGCCTGCACTCCCGTGTCGATCTTCAGCTGCACATCAGTTCCCTCAATGCTCGTTGTTACAATCTAGTCGCGACTTTCGGGGTCACGCGTACTTTCCGTCGTCCTGGTCTCCAGAACGTCGAAATCACTGTCACTCTCCGCTCCTTTGAGCACGTCATCAACGCTGCCTGCGATTCATCAATGGCAGCAGGCGGCGAAGTGAGTAGGCTTCGTGCACTTAGCAGGCTCCGTGCGCCGGACACTTCCTTGACGCATGCGAGAAGTTGCAGTACGGGCATTTTTCTCCGTGTTTAGCTTGCGTTCGTAAAACAGCTTCAATCTTGTTTTCCTCCGTCCACGCCCTGTTTCGCGATTCGGCAAGTTACTCATCTTTGCAGCATTCAACTCCTCTAGCCATGGTCACGTCTTTCTTTCGAAAAAGTTTTTCTCGCAGGGAAGCGCTGAAAATGCCATAGACGATTTGATCCCGCAGCATAGAATATCGTAAATCCCTGAAGTTGCACAGTTTTGCTTTTAGTTGCAGATCCCGAAAGAACTGCTCCAATGGCTCTCCGTGTGCCTGACGACGCGAGCGAAACACATATCGCTCATAAGTTTCATTAAACTTAGACAAGCAGTAGTTTTCACATGCTTTAACCAAAACGTCGTAGTCTTTAGCTTCCTCCGGTGATAGGTTCAGAGTATTATACACGTCAATTGTTTCTTGACCCGCAACGGGCAAAAAAATTGCAGCTTTCCGCTGCTCACTGGGTGGCTTCGTGGACTCAGTTGCTATCAGGTACAGCTCGATGCGTTGCTTGAATGTCTGCCAGGACGCCGCTGCGTTGTCGCCCACTTGCAGTGGCTCAGGCGGGCGTTGGTCGGTCATGGTACCGTGAGCGAGCTACACTTCTGACACAATGTATCGCGCGTAATGCACACGGTCGTGGCTACAAGAAGAATGATTTATTGATAAGAAGGGAACGTATTTATGGCCGCACTGCTCTCTTCGTTCGCACAGGGTTGCTGTCTTGGTTGGCCGTCGCACTTTTTCTCATCATATTGAGGGAAATCCTAGACCTCACTGACCCATGATCACATAATAGTTCTACATCCTGCACTATGCTTCGATCACCAGAGAGCATGAAATATATTTCATTTCTTGTTTCTCCATTAGACTTTTTCCAGGTCCACTTCCTTTTGGTAGGCTTCCTGAAGAAGGAATGAATTATTCGGAGCTTATTCCTTTCCGCAAATTTTATCAACATCTCTCCTCTAGTGTTCCTAGAATGGAGGCCGTAGTTGCCAATTCCTTCTTCACCAGTCTGCTTTATCGCCACTTTTGCATTCAAGTCGCCCATTACTACAGTATACTGAGTTTGCACTTTTCTCATCACCAATTCAATATCTTCATAAAGCCGTTCTATTTCTGCATCTTCGTGACTGAAGGTTGGAGCGTAGGCTAGTACTACCTTTGTTCTATACCTCCTATTCAGCCTTACTACGACAACTGCTACCCTCCTATTGATGCTGTAGAATTCATCAATGTTGCCCGCTATGTCTTTATAGATCAGAAATCCTACGCCGTATTGTGTTTTATCTGGAAGTGCTCTGTAGCAGAGGACGTGGTCATTAGTCAGCACTGTCTAAGCCTCACCACTTCTAACCTCACTAAGGCCAATAATATCCCAGGCAATGCCTGGTAATCTTTCAAGGAGTTCAGCTAAGCTAGCTTCACTCGAGACGGTTGCCAGGTTCAGTTTCCAGTGGCGCCCTGTCCGGGTCCAGAGATTCTTAGCACCCTCTGCCGGGTCACTGGACTTACCACCATGTTGGTCAAGGGCTCCAGAGCCACATGTAGAACTAAAAATACGGTGACTTTATGGCTATGACCTTTTATATTGTCATACTGAGTACGAGGTCACGGATTTGGCTTCTAGCTCAACTTTGGCGACATTGCGGCTGACTTGTGTGAAAAAAAAGGAAAAACGCTGGTGTAAGTAGCGGTGGGTGCATAAGAAGTACTAGGTTGTCTAATCTACTCCGGTGACCTCCACTACAATGCCTTCCGAAATCGTGATTATGACGTGGAACTGGAGACTGTATATATATATATATATATATATATATATATATATATATATATATATATATATATATATATATATATATATATATATATATATATATATATATATATATATATATATATATATATATATATATATGTGTGTGTGTGTGCGTCACACTATAAATGATTATTCGAAATGATCAATGTACACTATTGACATTTGCTATACTGAAGACAATGTTTACCCATTCAAAGAACCGTTGGATGAATTATTGTTCACAACACGAGTTTATAAAAACACTCAGTGAAATAGTGCCCTAATTTGCTCTTTGGGAGCAAACCGTATACGTTACAGAGTCTTTTTCACACCCTCCCCTTCATCTTCCTTACACATTAGATATGAGAGGCGCGAGGAAGTAGCCATGTTTTCTGATAGCCAGCTAGCCAAATGGCGCTCTTTAGCCGTCATGACAAGGCATTGATCTGCCTTTTCGCACCGACGCCATGTCCGAACCGAAGAGAAACGGCGGCAGGTTTTCGTGAGCAATGAATCAAGAACTCCGGCGATAGGCACCATTTATTTAAGACATTATAGTGGTTAAAATGTTACCGCAAAGGAAGACCCGTATTCACGGTAACAGTTATTGCGAATGAATTCGTCGCAAGAGCAGCTGCCAGCCTATAGTGATGATTCACGCATTAGTGGCCAAAGCGACCGACCAATGACCAATAGCTCTAGCCTTGATGGTCACTGATGTGCGAATAACTGTCATTTCCATCAATAAACACTGCCAATCCTGTGAAATCAGCCGTATTCTCTCAGTGATAGCTGTAGGCTTACGGCCTCAATGGAGACTTGTCCTTTGATGGTTACTTATTTCGCTCGCTGTTTCCTCCACTAAGTCATTGACCACGCGAAATGATAGCGTACAGGAAGAAGGCCGTATGAACTTGCAAAAGCCTGTTGCTGATATTTTAGTTGCGATTAAGAGAGAGAAAATGAATTCGACAAGTCATATAATACGTCGTGAACTTGTCCGGTCGACTGTCAAAGCAATAGAGTGTGTGCTAAAGCAAGGGTGAGGCAATCTCATGTGGAAGACATTTAGCTAGCGCGAAGAGATTGGAGAATTCGGACTATAGATCACTGGGGAAGCCTTTGTCATGCAGTGTGCATAAAATAGGCTGGTCGTGATAATGTAAACTTTGATCATGAACATCACTCTCTGTGACCATTTCCAGCCTTAAGAGAGCCCGAGTGCTGGTAGTTGAGAAAACACGTGAATTTTTCTGGCACGGATATTTTCTGCAAAACAAATATGATCTGTGTATTCTGTGGAATCATAAGTCAATTTCTCGCGTGCTACTGACAGCGAACAAAGGTGTTCTCATTCGAATCACCGGGAGTCATGTAATAGTCCATTCTGACCTGGACGTCATAACGCTGCTCTGTCAACTGTACCACTCGCGGTTGGACCCCAGATCACGTGAATTTTTTTATGTCACTGAAGTGACATTAGGGTATGCGACATAATTTGTTTTGAGGCAGATTATAAAACAATTCCCTTGAAAAGCGATGTGTTCTCATAACCAGTCTAGTAGTGAGGAAGGTAGACTCCCGCTTTTCATACGGTTTCTTTTACGGGCTTACAACAGCAATGGTTCTGCCCAACAGATTTGGCGCAGTCAATGCGATAAATAAACTCTATCAATCCTGCTAAACCTGAAGGCTACCCGCCGTGGTTGCTCAGTGCCTATGGCGTAAAGCTGCTGAGCACGAGGTCGCGGGATCGATTCCCGGCCACGGCGGCCGAATTTCGATGAGGCGAAATGCGAGAACACTCGTGTACTTAGATTTAGGTGCACGTTAAAGAACCCCAGGTGGTCAAAATTTCCGGAGTTCTCCACTACGGCGTGCCTCATTACCAGAAAGTAGTTTTGGCACGTACAACCCCACAATTTAATGCTTCTTTTAAATCTGAAGGCTGTATGCAATGGTATCTGCAGCCTTAAGGCTTGAATGGCGGTTTGTTTTCTAAGATTGGCTTACCAGCTTTATTTGCTTCCTAAATAAGCTGTACATTGCTCAGAGATAATGAAACGAATAACGCTAAGGGACACAAAAAACGACATTTTCCCGTAGCCAGGCAAGTATTAAACATAACATGGTTTTTCTTACTAAGACACAAAGTTGGCGTCGACTAACAAGTCACATAAGACGTACCAAATACTTGTTATTGTTTTGAATTTTTATCTTTGTGTTGTTCCTACGGTGCACATTACACTTTTCCAACTCCCTAATGGACTTCGAGTATTGCAGTTTGTTGATTTGCTTTCCTTCGTGAAATTGTGACATATATAGGTAGCTGTAAGTGTTCAGCTTGTATGTTTAAAGATGTCGCAAAATTGACGGTCTTCTCAGGTCTAGCAGGATCGCACAAAACCTTGAACAAGATCGCTTGTATCGTAACATGCGCGTTTTCTGTATTCTTTGGCTAAGCACAGATAAATGAAACCGAATGCCTTTACTTGCCAGAAGCAGTGCATATAGAAAACTCAGGACATCTGCGTTCGAAGTTGGATGATGTACAGGCTGCGTTATGAATCCATGAGTGTCAACAAGTGTTCACATAGGCTGGTGCTTCTTCCAAGACGTATGGTGCCTTGCAAAATGGTTAAACTTCCGCCCCTGTAGATCAGGTGTCAAGCGGCAAGTAGCCCTAAACTAACGTTAAGGGTAGTAACAAGTTCGCTTATGATAATGGCAAAGCAAGCGGAAAGGCACACACAGTAACAACCAGCCGAGAAGGTTAAGAAGGTGCCCATGTCCCATCAGTAGCCAAGTTCGCCATTTTATTAACTTACTGCAAGCGTGCAACTGTGACGTTTTTACAAGCTTTGTCCAACTGCGCTACAATGGATGTAATGACGGCCGGACTTGAAAAGGGCTACGTTAGTTCGTAATAATACACTATTAATTGTGTTTTATAACTGCTTTTGAGCAAAACCAAACGCCTGTATAACGAAGGGCTTAGGACCTCACAGTTCCTTTGTTGAAGACATGAATGCATTGTAAACATGGCGCACTATACCACTAGCCCTAAAGCAGCCTAAGCCTTCCAATTCATAGTTATTGTACTGTTTTTTGAACGTGTGTTTTGTGTTCGATGGTTTATCTTAGCTATGTTTTGACGGTGACAATCGGCTGTGTCGTCCCTTTTATTTGTTCTGGTTCCGTGAAAAACGTAGGGCAAGATAAGTATTATTCTGTACAAGTAGCTCCGTTGGTTGCTTTGCACGATCCCCCCCCCCCTCCACCACTCCAAGAAAAAACTCACCATGAATTCGTTAAACACTACTGAAAGTCTTCCCTATTTTTCTTCTGCACAGACTTTCTGATGTAATGCTAAATTGCGGTGCGTCAGCGAAAGCCATACACTGGCAATTTGCAGCTCTTCTGCAATGAAGATTTCTCCATTGCCGCGTGGCGATACCCGGCGCCACGGGAAGGGCACCGTAGCGAGCTCGAACGCCGTCATTTCGGACTGTGAAAAGTGCTACCCTTTTCAATAACGAAGCGTGCTGGGGCGCCTAAAGAGGGCCTCGGCGTCTGAAAAACGCTGTCGAGCCTGCTTGAAAGGCTGGATGCGCAGTTGGTTTGGTTGATACCGGCGATTTGGTGTTCTTTCAGTGTTTCATTTATCACAACAATCGGGAGACATTAAACAAACGCTACTCGAAACACGGTGAAGAGCGAAAGGGCAATCACTTTCATCTATTTGTGGGACAGTAAGGTAAGGCGCCATGCAAGCGCATGCACACGCATAATGCAAGGGGAAGTGTCCTTAAGCGCTCGCTGCAGTTTAGGCCATTTCGCCCGCTCTGGATAGGATTGGTGCCAAACTGCCCGTTGCATCCGAAGGCTCTGTCGGTATGGTTGAGCTTGTTTTCAAGATTTCGACAGTGTTCGTTTTTATGGCTAATTGTTACAGCTCGCTTACTTAGCGCCGCGGCTGGACAGGCGTCCAAATATTGTAGTGCCTTGTATTCCTGCGTCGGTGTAACCAAGCTAACGAGCGCTGCAAAGAACGAAAGCGAAAGCGGAGCGCAGCGGTAGGTGAAAAGGGTCATAGCGAAGAGAAGAAGAAGGAAATCTGAGGAGGAGGCTGCAGCGGAACCATGAGGCGGAAGGTGGGGAGGAGCGGAGGGGAGATGGCGTGCACTCACGATGAGTTGCCGGTGGCCACGGCATTAGCAGTCGCGTGGTCGATCTCATCTGCGCTTCCGAGGGGGGGGGGGGGACAAGATGTGGAAGGCTACGCCAGTCCACGGCGTCTGCTGCTGAGGTCAGTGCGTGGTACCAGCGCGTGTGACGAAGTTTACTGCTCCTGCAAGGCATAGTTTCCTACAATAGTTACTAGAGGGAACTCTGGCGCTGCAGTCAGTCGGCCCCGATGGGAATGATTTGTCTGATCTTCGTAGTTGTGGATTCAGACGTTCTTGTGGCTTTGTCTATTACGCTTTATATGCCTTCGTTGTCGAAAATTTCAAAGCAGTCTATACTTTTCGAAGTGCTGAAGAAGCTGCGAATGTGTAATCAGTACTAAATGCAAAGGTTCAGTGTGTCGAGGTGGCGAAATCGAAATACGCCAAGCGTTTCATCGCGGCCAAGCTTGCCCGCGATAAATTCACAGGGTGTTTTATGTCGCTTGTCGATGAAAGCTTCCATGGGGTTATGTTTTCAATATAGAGCTTCGGTGCTCAAGGTTCTGTATTCGAATCTTGCCGTCAGACTTTTCATAATATTCACTTAATGAATATTTACCCAGTACTTTGTTGAAAATGATGAGTTCACTAAGTCACGAAGCCGTTTAAAGGGCATTTAAAGGGCAACTCTGGCGATTTTCCGATTTCAACGGATGTCGATGAAATTCGCTGAGTACATTCCTCTGCCGCCTCCCGTCACGTCCTCAAGAAATCAGGTA
The DNA here is from genome assembly GCF_023375885.2 of Dermacentor andersoni. Taxonomy (NCBI): domain Eukaryota; kingdom Metazoa; phylum Arthropoda; class Arachnida; order Ixodida; family Ixodidae; genus Dermacentor; species Dermacentor andersoni. The sequence goes on along the minus strand of NC_092814.1, from coordinate 383,099,722 downwards.
TGAGAGTTGCACAGATTTTTTACAAATGAATTTACTAATTACCCTGGAACACCATGCCTTACCTGCTCCTCAGTTACAGGTAACATTGTGCGTGGCGTCAGGATAGTCTCACTCAGAGCATGCCGGGATCACGCAGGCCACAGCGCCGAGAGCGCAGATGAGTCGACGATTGTGACCTAGTGCTTCGCGTGAGAAGTTGCTGTCACGAGAATTTACGGTCCCTGTGGACGGGCAAGTGATGGAGGGCGGCAAGTGGTGTTGCGTTGTTGGCTGCACGAACTTTAGCCCTCGCCATCCACACACACACAGCGTGAGCCGATGCCGATCGGGTTCAGCCGAGGTTAAGCCTATATGTCACAGTCACGTAGTCCATGCGTCTGCTGCTGACGGACCTGAGCGACTGACCTGGAGCTAATAAGCCACCAGGATGAAGAAAACTACTTCTGTTGTTCATTTTTGCCCGTACTGATTTGAAATAAACCATTTCTCATTTCGTGCAGTGCCCACACAAATAGCGAGAAGCGACGACACGGAGTAGTATTGACATTGGTACGTTGCCGTTTTCGACGGAAAGCTGCCCGCCGCACTCACTGGCACTTCCCTAAATTAAATGCGACTACGAATATGGGTCCATTTTTACGTATTGTCATGCCGACTCATTATTTAGCTTCCGTAGCGCGCTGCTTGCCTCGTATCTCAAATGGGCAGCGAGCGTAGGCCCCTTCGATACAGCAGCGTAAACAACCGCTTCGTTCAGCTACTAACGGTGTCTATACTGGCGTCAGCGTTTCGAAAAGAAAACTACGCGCTTTCTAAATGAACGACCACACGCGCAACGTCATCGTCGATGTCCACTTTACGGAACATATTGTGTGCATGAAGAGAATACGAAGAATAATAAGTAGACAGCATAACGATCCGGTACTACAGGCTCCTGCTCGCTGTTTTCGAAGGTGCGGGGTCACTCATATCAGCGCGATTCAGAGTGATGCAACGGTGCTTACATGCACAAAATCTGACTGTTTTGATATGTTTTGACAATATTTGATGTCAACGATGAGCGGCTAGTATTATATATCAAGCGAACGACGAGTGATCGCTGCACATGCCGATCGATGTAAACAAATGCACTGTTCGGTATTATGGGCTGGCAGCGGCGTTTTTGCGAGATACAAACGCGGAAAATCGTGTTCCACATCTTACAATGAGCATGTGAAGCGTTTCTCTGAGAACGGGTATAACACCTAAAATAGCAAGCAGCACGTATAAAATCAGTGGTTTAGGCTACCCTTGGACCTCTTGTTCCAGCCAGATATGTAGCGCATGGGCGCTAGCTCTCGTGATGGCGGGTCGAATGCGAACGGCGATTCGCGGCTATCGAACTCGTCACAATCCTACCTGTCGATATTTGACTGATCCGAAGAGCTCGTGCAGCTAACATTGTCACCCGTAAATCTGGCGTGGTCACGATTCAGCCCAGCGTCTGCTCTTCGCTGCCAGCGGGCGAGACCGGCATGCCTAGCGCGCCTTCCCTGGTGGAGACACCGGGCCTCTTCGATTTTCGGAATTCTGGCAGCCCGCTGGCAGCCAGATGGCAGCCAGCTAGTTCCGGTTCTGATAGGAAGCCACGTGGGCTGGGATCCCAAGACAACCCGAACCTGCCCGAAGTTTGCAAAATCGAACGCCGGGACAGCTGGCCAAATGTAAACATGCTACCAGCACGGCAGCGCCCGGCGAGGCCGGCGCGTGCTCGGCGTAGTCGGCCCATTTATGCGTTGCCAGCTTGAAAATGTATAGTTGCATTCAGGGATACGATCACTTTCGCGCGACTCGGCGCAGGACGCGCACTGGGGCAACTTCAACTTGCGCAGCGCAGCACATGACCTCCGACGCGGCGGATGACAAGACGCGACATCGCGCGTAAGTGATTGTATACTCGAAAGCGATATCTCGAGGATGCCTGCTCGCAGCGATCACGTCGCCCACCGGCGATATTGAGGAGTTGGCGCTGTGTCATTACAAGACATAAAAAAGCAGGTTATCGGGTACGTCTCATACGCATAAAATTTCGTGCCGACCTGCTTCGGCTTCGATTTCAGAAAGTTTGTTGTGGCTGATTGTGCTTCTCATTTCGACCCTAAGGAGCTGGGGACGCGGCTGGCGCATGAAAATGCACGCCGCCTGTGACCAGCGACACGTTTCACACATTGGTCGCCATCATGAGTGCAATAAGCCAATGTACGTGTGTCTAATGTACCGAGTGCAATCAGTGCATTTTTAGATCAATGGCCTGCAGTGGAACACGTATCGGTTTCAAGCTGCCACCTAAGCATACGACGGAGAGACGGAGCGAACACGGTCTAACTGCAATTTGCCTTCGCTAACTGCAGAAGAAGGAGATACATACGCCAGATATGTGAAAAGGAAGGCCACCAGAGAAAGACGAACCCAAAATGTACCGCAATGTGTGAATGAGCGTCTACAGCTTGCGTGGAACACGATGCAGATAACACGCACGCATGAGAGCGCAGCGCGCTGATCGCCGCCGCGAAGAAGCCTTCAGGGGACACACACACATACACACACAAAAGTTTCAAACGGCTCACCACTGCTCGTATCACACCGCTTCACGTAACGGAGCGTAAGCACCTAAAAAAGATAACGCTAGAAGTAAGGAAATCCGAAGATGACCGTAGACAGTTGGCAGAGCGAGGTAAATTTAAGTCCTAAAGCGCCTGCGTTGCAATCCGTGAAGTCCCCGCAAAGATGGCGGCGAGAGCCCATCGCCTCATTTAGTCGTCTGCTAGCCAGAGAACTTCCAGAGAGCAGCCAGACCAATAGCGTCCTTGAAGGTTCTGGCAGCCCGCGGGTAGCCAGAACCGTCCAGCGCGAGCAAAACGAACGCCCGGAGGAATTGCGTAGCGTGGTGGGCGGAGCAACCCGAGAAAAACGAAGACGCTCTGGCTGGCTCTGGCAGCCCGCGGGTAGCCAGAAGTGGAAAATCGAAGAAGCCCACCCATGACGCCACACGAACAGGCTCGCTCCGCTGCGTAGTCAGGTTTCGGCTTCGTTTTTGCGATTTACTGTTTATTTAAAATTATTTTCGAATTTGCGAAACGATTTTACTATCGGACCCGTGACAGGAGGGTCTGGGGAACTTAAATATTCTATTACCTTGACATGGTCGAAAAATCGCCGGAGTTGCACTTAAGGGTGCACAATAAGATGGCGAGTTGGACTAGTTGGTTGAGGTTCATGTTCTAAATTTGAAATTAAATTAAATTATGGGGTTTTACGTGCCAAAACCACTTTCTGATTATGAGGCACGCGTAGTGGAGGACTCCGGAAATTTCGACCACCTGGGTTTCTTTAACGTGCACCTAAATCTAAGTACACGGGTGTTTTCGCATATCGCCCCCATAAAAATGCGGCCGCCGTAGCCGGGATTCGATCCCGCGACCTCGTGCTCAGCAGCCTAACACCATAGCCACGGAGCAACCACGGTGGGTATGTTTTAAATTTGATTGAAGCGCACATAGGACGGGGACGCAGATAGTGAAGTAGACAGGACGGCACTTGTTACTCTGAAGTGAATTTATTGATGGACAGAAAAACATTTATAAAGATGTTGCAGTATTGTCGCGTAAGCGCAGCAAAGAAAAATGAGACACTAATGACACCAGCGCCAAGACTTCAGACCCACCACATTCTATCCTAATCTTTGTCTATCTAGATACGCATACTCTTTATCGTGCAGCGTAATGGTTGTCTGACGCAATCACTACCCCTTTTTCTAATATAATATGCCTCTACTATTTAACGAGTTTCTTGATCTTTGTTTCTAAAAGTAATATTTGCGTCACTGAACTGTGGCTTACACCTAGCGTTGCTGCAGTTTCTGCAGTGCATAGCTAGATGAGTATATCTTGGGGATTTTAACGATGTGTTGTGTTCTCTAAGTGCGGCAATCCGGCAGATGCGTAAACGATGAAAGGTGAAAGGCGGAGGGCTCGACTCCCACCAAAGGTCCTCGGTTCGAGTGCCTTAATGAACTCTATCTCAATTAACTGCGCCTCAACTTCGCCCTTATTAACACCAAACGTCGTGGGTTCGGCTCCCACCAATGGTCGTGGGTTCGACCATCAATGGTGGCACCATAAGTTTTTGCGTCATTGAATGTTGGTCTTACCAAAAGTTGAGGGTTGGACTGCCACTAAAGGTCGCGGGTGCGAGTGCCTTAATGAACTGTACGCTAATTAACTGTGCCTAAATTATCACCGAAAGCCGTGGGTCCGGCTCCCACCAAATGCCGTGGGTTCGAGTTCCTTATAAGTTAATTTCCTGTGCCTTAATTACCACCGAAGGCTGTGGGTTCGACTTCCGCCAATGGTCGCGGATTCGACTCGCACCAAATGTCGTGGGTACGAGTGCCTAGTTAAGTGTGCCATAATTATCACCAAAGGTCGTCAGTTCAGCTCCCACCACAGGTCGTGGGTTCGAGTTTCTTAATTATATGTACCTTAATTATCTGAGCCTTAATTAACATAGAAAGTCATGGCTTCGACTTCCACAAAAGGTAGTCGGTACGAGTGACTTAAATAAATCTACCTTAATATACTGTACCTTAATTAAATGTACCTTAATTATCACCGAAGGTCGTCGGTTCGACTCCCACCAAAGGTCGTGGGTACGAGTGCCTCAATTAACTGCACCTTAATTATGTGTGGCTTAATTATCAATGAAGGTCATGGCTTCGGTTCTCTCTAAGGGTCGTGGTTACGAGTCCTTAATTAGCTGCACCTCAATTATAGGGACCGTAATTAACACCGAAGGTCGTGGGTTCGACTTCCGCTAATGGTCGCGGATTTGACTCCCACCAAAGGTAGGGGGTTCGAGTCCCATAAATGGTCTCGAGTGGCACTGTCAATTTAGGTGCCAGTGAATTTAGGTGCCATAGCGCCGGACGGACAGTCCTTTTAAAGGCCGGCCAAAGGATTTTTCAACTCATGAGGCAATTAGGGCCTTCACCATAAAAACCGTTCTTTTACTAAAACAAGACATACTTTCGTGTCATTCAACGACAACAAAATTCCTAATCACGGTCACATACGTGAAGTGAAAAAAGAAACGGCAACTCTCTTTTACTTTGTCATTAACAATAAGTAGCCCTTTTCGAGCGCCTCCTATAGACGGGAGAGTTCACGTCGTGATCAATTACAATGCGATACACTCTTGGAGGGTGCAGAAAGGCACGCTCATAAAGTTCGCATTCTACTTTACGCTCCCCATACACATTGCGTTGCTTTGCTTGATACGTGTGTCTGAAGTCTGGTGACGCGGCGTTTGCGGCTGTGTTTCATCGTCGTTCGACGTGTTCAGCCAAACGTAGTGAGTTACGGCCAGCAGAGAAGTGTTTAGCCGCCTTCGTGCGACTGCGCTGGCCGACGGGTTTAGCGTCCGACAGTGCCACCAGCATACATCACCGAAAGCTTTCTTTGGCCTGCAAAGAAACATTATTCTGTGCATGGGTGGGATTTTGACATCTATGTGAAGGACGTTTTGCTGCATTGTTTTGAGTGATAAAAATACCAAACGCCCATCAAGTGAAATTGCGGGGTATTTCGAAATACAGCTCCAATGGTGGGTCACGAAAACAAATTTCGCGCATTTACAAATAAAGGGACGTCACTTCTGCTTTTAAGGGCTATGGCTTCACACTATTTTTGATCCGCCGGAACTGTTCCTTCGCCACGTAGATGTCGTTCAGTCCCATGAACGGCTAATGATAATTTGAAAGTAGCGACACTCTCCGCGGCGCTTTCCTCCTCGATTATACTAGCGCACTGGCTGCGCGCACTGCACACGGTAGGCTTTTTGTCCGTGGCTTCCGTGGACGGGTCGCACCATTCGATGGAAGCGCATGATTTTGGGACAGTGGCGCACCCTAGTGGCGTAGAAATGTTTGTAAAATGGTGATAGCAGCGTCGAGAATGCTGAAGGTAACGCTTTGAGGAGGTTTGTTTTTTATTAAAGACGTATGAATGGGGCATACTGACGTAAAAGGAGCTTTGAGGGGAGTCCTATACTCCAGTCATTTTTTTCTGCTGCATGATGAGGTACTTTACTCTGTGCATCTGATCTAGTATTGCTTGTGCCGCATCCCTCTATGTTTGGCTTCTTTTTCTTTTTTTTTTTTTTTGCCTGTGCGCGCATGTGCTCCGCAGTCATATTCAGCGTGCCTTCTTATAACGAATTCGTCGCGAGTGCACCGTCCATCCATGTGTTTGTCTTTTCAATGTGAACGTAGCTTTTGCGCTGTGGTGTCTAAACTGACGAGAACGGTTGCCCAATTCTGGTGCCAGCAAGCACGCGCTATCATGCGAACATCCTCTGCACATTGCCTGTATCCGTGAGAAAACCAAATACTAATCGTCACTCCCGCACGCGTGCCTGGCAGCGCAATTAAAACTAAATTAAAGAAATGACAAAAAAATCCAATGTGGACTAGCTAGCCGTCATCACCCGCAATAGTACGGGTATATTTGCCGTTAATTTGTTCAGAGCCTTCATTCACTGTTTAAGTGAATGATGCACACATCGAAGTAAACTGAAAAAGAAGCTTATCTAAAAACCGCTATTTCAATTTTCAGTAAAATAGGCAACGGATCCCAGCAATCACAGAAAGTACCATCGAAAGGCTGCATCTTGGCACAAAATTGTTAACAGCGGAAAGCAGAACCTATAGCTCTGCATTTCCTAGAGAGTAACAGTTGACAACGTGCGGTGATGGAGTCCGAGCAGAATATTCAACACACTGAGGACAACCCGTTTTTTATGCAACGTACGAATTGTGGCAGGAAAACGCTGATGAACAGGTTGGAAGAATTCAAAGAATGCAGCATTATAGGACGCTTTGACACGAGCAACAAAAAAGGCGACTCACGTCTCAAACACAACTGTTCTTTGTTGGATCAAAGTTCTTTCAGGTAATGTTGTGCAGCCAGTGCTTCTTGCACAAGCCGTCACGCTTTCCTTGTGGTATCATAAAAGCTGCATAACCATCTTCAGGCTTCTTGCGGCAGTTATATACGCTAACGGCATAGCGCTAGCACAACGCCTCAGGGAGCACAGCGTGCGCCGAGCCAGCGGAGATGAGAAACATGGCACCAACGAAACAGAAAAACGTAAGCAAAGCACAAAATCCGCGCGCTTCCAAGGGCAACTGCAGGGAGGCTAATTCTCGTGCAGAAAAACGGGCGCGAAACCAGTTCCCGCGGACAGGACGCGCAAGGGGCGAGGAGGAGGCAGGGAGGTCGCGCGATGCGGCAGGTTTCAACGATTGGCGCTACAATAAAATTATCAAGGAGTTTTATGAAGGGCCATGTATGAAGGTATTGGTTTCTATGGAAGTTTCGCTGCCAGGTAGGTTTACCTTGCACAGCACACGACGTGCGGTGACAATGTTATCGCCCTGGAACTTAATACAGAACATCACGGCGAAGGAGACGACGACTGCAGAAATGCGCCTGGAATGTTCATATAATTCCTATCCCAAAAATCGGCAGTGGCTTAGCTCGGCTATGCCACGATATACGTAGCGAAAGCTAAGGCATAGCATGGTTAGCTTTGGTTAATCTTGATAGCAAGTCCAGGTTAGTCTGGTTGTCTAGCTATGTTGCGGCGTTTAGCCAGTCGTTCGGCGCGCTGTTCGTCTGTTTCCTGGCCGATTTGTTTCCGCTTCATCTCGTTCCGATGTCGATTCCAGGCCTCCTCCTGCTTATCAGAATTGTCGCCGTCCATAATGCCGCCTCAAATGTGGTTGCGGCGCACGCGAGCTCTCCTTTTCAATCCTCCGACATGTTATCAGGCATGCGACGCAGCCCGCGAAGCGAGCGGAGGCGAGCGCAACGACGAGGAACGCGGGTGACGTCATACCAAACGGCGGCTGCAGAGAGGCATGGCGCTGCGCAGCGGCGGAATACCTGTGGCTCGGTGATACTAGTGGCGCATGCGCAGTAGTCACTAGGGAGCGAGCGAGAGAGAAATATCCGCGGCGAGGGGCGCGTTGTGACGTCATGTGCCTCCTCGGAGCACTGCCACGGCGAAATCGCAAGTTCGTGGCCAGTAAAGCTTTCGCTTTAATAAGACGCGCGGTCACCAGCCATCACTCCCGCATGCTTGTATGGCTGTCTGGTAACGCACGTTACACACGCCACGGCGCTGCGCTGCTCGCCATGGTAACTTCATAATACAGCCGCAAAGGCATGCGGTGTGCGCCTAGCGGCGGGAAGCAGACGCAGAAGGAGTCAACTGGACACGGAAGTGATGAGTAGGCACGCGGCTCTTCTTGCTGCGTGCGCGCAGTGGTCATCTAACGAACCCAGATGCTAACGTCAGATTACGCTGCCTTGCTCTACAGAGCCCCGGCGGCGTTCTCTAGATAAAAAATAAATAAATTATGGGGTTTTACGTGCCAAAACCACTTTCTGATTATGAGGCACGCCGTAGTGGAGGATTCCGGGAATTTTGACCACCTGGGGCTCTTTAACGTGCACCTAAATCTAAGTACACGGGTGTTTTCGCATTTCGCCCCCATAGAAATGCAGCCGCCGTGGCTGGGATTCGATCCCGTGACCTCGTGCTCAGCAGCCCAAAACAATAGCCACTGAGGAACCACGGCGGGTGCCCTCTAGATAAGGCTGTTCACTTCTGTACGCCTTGCATTCGTAAAAGTACCTCTGTGACTTTCTTTCAGGTTGGCACTCATCTTCTGTGTTTCTGTGGCGCTGATGCCTGCCCTTGCTGCCAAGACTCCTCCGCACATCGTATTTATTTTAGCCGACGATGTGGTGAGTTATCTACCTCTTTAAATATTTTTCGCTGTGCTTATTACTTTAGCGTATGCTCACAAAACGTTCTTACGCCAGCGTTGTTCGTAAGAACACCTTCCAGCAAATTTGATGCACGACATTATTAACGAGTGCAGCCAGGAAATGGCAAAAAGTATGTATTAATTTAAATCACGAATTCCACATGTGGTGCCAAGTAAAACCTGGTAAATGGCGCATATTTTAAATCACGCTAGTCACTGCAAAAGTGAGCAAAGGTTCTTAGATGCTGCTCCCTCGTATCCGCTACCGCCACCAGTTCCCTAATTTCGGGCCGATATGTAGTCGGTGTTTATATAGGATTAGGTTTGGGGGGAGGCAGGTCAAGTAGTGGCGTTGGCGCTTCCAGAAAGGAGAAGAGAGGCTTCCAGAAATGACGTGGTTGTCAGTTCGTCACGAACGTTGCGTCTGTCGATTCTTTGGTGTACAGACACCCAGGGACGCCTGCCTCCGTGAAGCTCAGGGGAGGTCTGACAGATTCCACGACCACTTATCAAATGTCACAAACAGCAGAAGTAAAATAATATTAGTAGCTGATTATAACTTACGTGGCGTGGACTAGGATCATACAATTCCGGGGTGTTTAGATAAGTTGCATGCTAAAGCATGTTCGAAACAATGTTCAAGTGCGACTTATTACAGAGTGTTAACCAGCCAACACGAGTTCAAGGGTCCTGCCAGTCACTACTTGACTTACTGTTTTTATCGCAAAGATCGTTTCACCTTCAAAACAGCGTCAAACAAGGGATATCAGACCACAAACTTATCGTAACCACCCTGAGACAAAATAACAAGCGTTTGGTAAGCTCATAATCATCATCATCAGTCTGTTTTATGACCACTGCAGCACGAAGGCCTCTCCCTGCATTATCCAGTTACCCCTGCCCTGCGCCAACCAATTCCAACTAGACCCGCGAATTTCCTAATTTCATCGCACCACCTAGTCTTCTGCCGTCCTCGACTGCGTTTTTCTTCACTTGGTACCCATTCTGTAACCCTAATGGTCGAACGGTTATCTAAACGGTGCATTACATGACCTGCCCAGCTCCATGTTTTTCTCTTGATGTCAATTATAATATCGTCTATACCCGTTTGCTCTCTGATCCAAACCGCTCTCTTTCTCTCTCTTAAGGTTATGCATAGCAATCTTCGTCCATCGGTCTTTGTGCGGTCCATAACTTGTTCTCAAGTTTCTTTGTTAGTCTCCAAATCTCTGTCCCATAGTCAGCACTGGTAAAATGCACTGATTGTACACCTTCCCCTTCAATGATAATCGTAAACTTCCAGTCAGGAGCTGACAATGTCTGCCCTATGCGATCCAATCCATTTTTATTCTTCTATGAATTTCCTTCGCATGATCAGGGTTCCCTGTGATTAATTGACCTATTGTCAGGTACAACTTTAGAAACTTTGCATGATCGAAGCGCGACAGCCGATTGCCTCCGCGACTAAAATAGTTCCACTCAAAAAACCGTGCTTCTATTACACGCAATTCTCAGCATAAAGATTTTTGTATTTTGATGACTGGATTGGTAGCGCTCTCGTGATTGGGATGCTACAACACATGACGGATCGCGACAGAAAAGCAACCCGGCCTTCTACGATTCTCCGCGTCGTCTGCTCCTTTGCTTCATTGCAAGTGACCAAAGTGGAAAGAGCAGCTCTGCATGGCTTTTGCGCTTGTTTACATGCACACGGCACCAGTGGCGTAGCCAGAAATTTTGTTCGGGGGGGGGGGAGGGGCGGGGGGGGAGGGGGCTCGCGTTGCAGCTTGGCCTTCTCCTTATAGTATTTGTCGAGGGATCAAATACGTGAGTAATAACTGCATTGCCATTGCCAAAGATGCCGCAAACGAATTTTTGAACGCTACGCTCTGTCAAGACAAGTAAAATATGTATTTTTTTCATAAAAGAATATGCTCGCATGTCCCAAAAATTCTGCTCGAGATAGCTAATACTAATGCTTTCGTGTTTTTCGTCTATTTAATAAGTAAAGAAAATACCACAACTTTAGAACTATATCAGTTTGAAACCATCAAAGCACTGCATTGCGCTGATAGGAAAAATGTAAGGTCATGAAACGAACAAGTTGAGGACAAATATTTTAATGAGACTTTCGTAATCCAGAACTTTGTTTAGATATTTGTACATATGCAATGGCCAGGGAAAATCTCAAAGACGCTGTCCTTTGTTACAATGTATTGCGCAGGAGCAACTGTCACCGGTAGTATTTTGTGAGTAATTTGCGCCCAAATTATAGTCGCAACAGAGAGCACATATAAAAAGCAAAAGTTCTGCAACATATGCCAAGGGTGAGTCAAATGATAGTGAGCCAATGCGAATATATGACAAACGGGGTACTTTATTTAAAAGTAGTCTTCATGAGAATTGAGACATTTCTCTCACTGGCTAACGAGTCGCGTGATTCCTGTCTCATAAATCACCTTGGGTTGCTGCTGCAAGAAGTCTGTAATTGTCTCTTTCATGTGATCGTCCGACGCAAATCTGGTTCCCTTGAGCTATTTTTTTTTTTTCAATTTCTCCAAATTGTACAAGGAAGTTACAAGGTGACAGGTCTGGGCTGTGTGGCGGATGTTGCAGCGTTTCCCCACTTGAACTTTGCCAGTTTTGTGGTAAGCACATTAACGCCGTGGGGACGGGCATTGTCATGGAGCAAGATGACCCATTTTTTTTTTATTTTCCACGTCGCTTGTTCTTGATTGCGACACGCACCCGATCTGGCGTTTCACAATGTCGGAAACGATTGATAGCCTCTCCAGGTTTAGCAAATTCGATCAGTAATGGCCCCTAACGATCGAAAAGGAAGTCAACAACACCTTTCCGGCGGAAATGACGGCCTTTGCTTTCTTTTCGGGTGGCGAATTCGAATGTTTCCACTGCGAGCATTGCCGTCGTGTTTAAGGGTCGTAATGGTGGCACCATGATTCGCCCCCGGTGACAATCGCAGACAAGAAGTCGTCACCCTCATTCTAATACAAGATCAGATGAGTCAAGGCAGCGCCCAACCTATCCGCCTTCTGGTGGTGGTTAAAAATCTTAGGCATCCATTGCGCACACAAGAGCCGATAACCGAGACGTTCATGAGTTATGGTGTGAACAGAACCATGACTGATGGTCACACGCTCTGCCAGTTCACCGATGCTTATCCTCCGTTCTTGTCTGATCAGCTCATCAACCTTTGCAAGCGTGTTAGGGATGATTGCACGGTGGCTTTGGGCCCGTTTTGGATTGTGTTTCAAAATTTCACGTCATTCTTTTAACCGTTTGCTCCAACGCTTCACAGTGGCCAATGACATGCAATTGTTCAATATACACGGCAACCATACGGCGACAAAATTTTTTTTGGGTGGGAAACATCTTCAGCTGTCAAAAACCCCACAACACCAGGCTGTTCTTTTGAAGCGTCCCTTATGTCACACAACCATGTTCAACCCTGTGTATGAGAGCATTAAAGAACATTTATCCTCACACTTGCGTGTCACATTCCTAATTGAAACATGCCTGTGCGCTACGCGCATGCCTCGCAGGTAATGAACCGAACCATTGTGGCGCGGCGTGAGTTGGTTCACTTTCATTTGACTCGTCCTCGTACATTAGAATTGCGAAGATACAATGGAATATACAAATGCGAAGATTCAGCTTAAGATGCAGCTTGATAAAGGGCAAAAAAGTGTCGCTGGAAACGAAGTTCACTGCACGTATACACAAAACTTCGCAGCAAAATATTTAAATATGCATATAAATCTCCACTAAATCTACATATCTACGAAAAGTCCCTGTACACAATGCGTCTAACAAGGCAAATAAATATGTTTGGCAATCGCAGATTCACAGATCACAGAATCCTAAGGCACGCCCCCCTCCTTTCTTCCATTCCCCCGGACGTATCGCGCGCGACGGAAGGCGGCCCGCTTCGTCCCCGCTTTTCTCCTTTGCGCACACAAGACTGAGCCACCATCGTCGGCTCCCCCCTCTCCCCCTACGCTTTCATCCGCGCGTGCAGCATGCGGCGCGCGGTCACGATGTTATTGCCGATGGATTTTATACGGAACATGAGGGCGACGGCAGGAACGCGCCTGGAGTATCCATATGATAACTATTGCAATAATATAAGAGTCTCCGGCAATTGTAGCATCCCGTTGCCCATTACTTTCCGCGAAAGAAGTAACAAAATTGAACTTTCACCATCCGACAATTCGCTGCGCCGCAACAATGTCTTCTTTTTCTGTCGTGGGGCGGAGCACCGAAATGAAAGAAAAGCATGTTGGCCAGAGTCGAATGCCTACTTTGGGTACCTAATGTGGCTACCGAAGGAATATTCAAGAAAACGTAAGACACTTGGTCCACCGAGAACCATACTCATACTGCTCGGTATCCTACACCGGTGAGACAAGGCTTTGCGGAGAGGTTGCGCTCAAGCGAACGCGTTGCAATGCGTCGAGTACCCGCAGTGATGGCGGCGAGCGACCATTGTTTCTTTTTCTCGTCTGCTAGCCAGAAAGCTTCCAAAAGTCTTCCAGGCAAAAATCCACTCGGCCAGAGAAAAACGAACGCGCATCGAAGCACGCGCGGGGCAGAGAATACACAGGGGTTCCTACAAAAAGCTGTCGGGGCGTCACGGTCGCACCGACGACAAAAAGCCAATAATCTCTAAACCTGCCTTCGACTTCTTTCTGGCGCTTGCGCGAGTGGCCGGCAATAAACGTCTTGCTCGACGCTTCCTATTACTACGACCCTTTTGGAGCCCGTTGATCGGTGCTTCGCCGAATCGAATAATGCCGCACCGTGACACTCCTGAATATCTACAACTTCTGAATTGACCCTGGTAATAAGAACAGTAATCCCAACAGTAATTCCCAAAGCAGACTTTAATATTAAACTGAATGTCATCACGGAAAATATTACTGGCGACTGCTCAAGGCGACCGTCAACCAGTAGGCATTTAATAATTTTCAAGTAAAATGCTTAACTTTTTTTGAAGATTGAATGCTCATCCAGCGCTAGCTGGGAATAGTGCATTTCCTTGCTTATTTTGTAATATTTAGAAGTATCCTGCCAGCTCTAAACGTGTCGGCGCTGGTGACGCCGTGTATGTTGCCATCCAATCTTCATGTGCACGTAGGGCTGGGCCGACACAAGCCTGTACGGGTCATGCCAGATTCCTACGCCAAACTTGGATGCTCTGGCTGCCCAAGGAATCCTGCTGAGCCAGTACTACACTCTTCAAACATGCTCACCCTCCCGGTCATCTCTCATGACTGGAATCTATGCCATGAGAATGGGTAAGTCTTCATCGACAAAGGAGTGCAAATACATATGTTCACACATCAAACGCACATTCAATTTCTTAGTATTGCACACCATGATTCGCAAATGTTGAGATCTATCAAGAACCCCAAAAAGTTAGGACGACGCTGTTCGATCTGTTGCCACCTCAGCTCCGTAATTTTTGCATAGGTTTTGCTATAAATTAAGTAAGTTGTTTATATCCTTGGAAGACGGCCGCATCTTTAAGGCGGCACTGTCCCTATGGAAAGGGTACGGCTGCTCCGGCGCCGGCATCTTTAAAGGGACAGCGCCATCCGAAGGAAGCCAGCGTGGCGGAGGCGGCCATGACCTCGCAAGGCGTGGAGCTGCCAGACATCAGGGACGATCAGCAGTCCAGTGCGTCATCATGGCTTAGTGGGGACGACTCAACTATTGTCGACCTTGACGAGGAAGTGGCTGATATGGCGGAAGTGGACAGCGACGGCTTCAAGGTCGTGAGTCATCGGAAGCAAAGAACGGTCGGAATCCCAGTGGTAGGGGATTCACAGGGTAGGGGAACACAGGGTAGGGCAACACAGGGAAAGGTGTTGATTTGAGAAAGCGGAACCCTACCAGGCGCATCGAAGCCATTAAAGCTCTGCTGGGATCTGCTCCGATTCGCAGTCGCTTCACAACGCAAGGTGCTCTTCATCTAGATATCGCAACGGAAGAGCAAGTTGAGATTCTTCTCCGGTGCTCTCAGATTGGTGACATAAGAGACCATGTTTGGACCATGTAGGAGTGGGCCCGGTTGCCCCACTCCTACATGACTAACACATGTATTATTAGGGGAGTACCAGTGTGGTATTCGGAAAGTGACCTTCTTGACTACTTGAAACTGCAAGGTGTTTCCACGTAAAACGTATGATGCGCCGGGTGGAGACTCAAGAAAAAGAATGGGCAGCGAAACCTACTAACGCTGTTGTGCTAACGTTTGTTGCCAACACCGAGCGCCCAGAAAAAAATGACTTCTGCTTCACCAAGCATGCAGTCAAAGAATTCGTTGAAACTCCTCCCCGATGCTTTAAGTGCCAACGCTTTGGGCATGTAGCCAAAGTTTGCATCAAAGGCCAGCGTTGCAAGCGATGTGGTGGCGCCCACGATTACAAAGCCTGCAAGGTAGATTTTGCTTGCGCTAATTGTGGGGGTGACCATCCAGCGAGTTTCGGTGGCTGCCCCTTCCATGTATGCGCCTTACACCGTCGAGTGTCCTTCATTAGCGGTCCCAAACCACAACGTACTGAGCAGCCGATACCTAGAAGTGACGAGTTCCCTGCGATAGAATCGGAAGTTCGTGGCGTGGTAACAACCAACGTCAGTGAGCGAGCGACCTGACCCTAGCAAGACGGCAAAGTCATCTGTGGGTGAGTTGGTTGTTCGATCTGCTTCAGCAAAAAGTGTCCAAGTTCCTCAGCGACCAGATCAAAGCCAGACTCGACGACAAGGAGGACATTCCCTTGGCTTAAAAGAGATGAAGAAGCCAGTTGCAGTGGCCAAGAGTGGGTCCCAGTCCGCATCCTTTGTTGAA
The DNA here is from genome assembly GCF_023375885.2 of Dermacentor andersoni. Classification (NCBI taxonomy): domain Eukaryota; kingdom Metazoa; phylum Arthropoda; class Arachnida; order Ixodida; family Ixodidae; genus Dermacentor; species Dermacentor andersoni. The sequence goes on along the minus strand of NC_092814.1, from coordinate 383,083,979 downwards.
GTTGTGAGGCAGTGCGTCCAGGAAAATAAGGAGCTCAAAAATCGGGATCTGTCCGACCTTCTGCGAGTTTTGTTTGAAGTCCTCCGTTCTTACGTTCAAGCGATGCAGACTGGCACCCTGAAAACTTTCTACAGCTCGTTCTTTCCTTTGAGTCCATGATTACCGCCTTCGCAGCGAACTTTACCTTATGATATGGCTAGTTTTCTTCAAACTCGTGCAACTAAAATCACCGAAAAGTGTCGTTTATTATGCAATGGAACTGCGCTGGGATTATAATTCCATTAGCAGAACTGAAATTATTTTTCAAAGATACTTGTGTTCCAGTATTGGCCCTCTCGGAGGCTGGCCTACCAAGCGGGAGATCTTTGACTGGATATGTCGCACACAAGAATTGCAACATAAAGTCATTTCCCGCAGGAAGTGCCGCCCTTTACATACGAAGAGAGATTCCTCATGTGGCTTTGAACGTCACCGATCTTTGCACCGATAGTATTGAGGTAGCGGCTGTGAGCATACCGCTCGGCTTCCGAACTCTTTCTGTTGCATCCGTATACGTGTCTCCGCGGAAGAAGGTAGCAATGGATTTGTTTCTCCAGCAGCTTTGTGACTGTTGCCCAGCGCCCCCCGAATTATCTGCTGTGACTTCAACGCCCATCACTCTGTCTGGGGTGACAGGAACACAGATTCCCGCGGACGCAAACTTGTAGAAGTTATCGACAGTTTGGACCTGTGCGTGGCCAATGACGGAAGTCCCACTTTCTTCCGGCCTCCGGCCTGAGCCACATCTATAGACCTAACCTTGCATTCATCTGACGTCCGTGTGAAGGCGTCAACTTCACCAGACCGCATGGGAAGTGATCACTATCCAATTTTAGTGTTTATTGCTGACTTCCAAGTGCGTGGCTCTAAAATGAGCGATGTTGTCAATTGGGACAAATACAGGGAGCAACTTGCAAGTGTTTCTGGTGATTTGATAGACAAAATGATTTACGGTAAGATGGCTGCTACCACGGCGGTCAAGTTGCCTAATCATTTTCCGACCCCGGATTTAAAACTCAGCAACCTTTGCGCAGCGCGCAGAAGGGCGGAGCGACAAATGATGCGGAAGAAGGACGCCAGATCCTTGAAGACCACCCTCAATAGGCTTAACTCTGCCATTCGACGACATACGAACAAGCTCTGTAGGTCGCAGTGGGTGTCCTTCTTCGCTAGCTTGACTGTTTTCTCACCGATGACGAGAATTTGGCGATACATTGGTAGCCTTGCTAGTGATTCTCGTCCTAGGAAACCTCTTGAAGCGCTTGCACTGCGCAAGCAGAAACCTCTCGCGCACTTGGCAGAGGAATTTGCAGATGCACTTGTACGTGCAAGTTCAGGAATTCATCCATGTGTTTGAAGGAAAAACCAGTCAAGAAACACAAAGGACAAGAGAGGAGGTTCACACCACAACGACCAGTCGTTGTGGTGTGAACCTCCTCTCTTGTCTTTTGTGTTTTTTGTCTGGTTTTTCCTTCAAGTATGTACCAACTGGCCCAGACTTCAACTCATCCATGTGCTCTGCCTGCAACATCTACGTCTGTTATGGACGCCCTGTTCACACTTCAATAGCTACAGACAGCACTCAGCAGCCTGCGGCGTCGATGTGCTCCAGGTCCATACGGCATTACCAACCAGATGATGCAGAACCTACCTCTGGAACAGCGGAAGATGCTCCTAAGCTATCTCAATCGAGTGTGGGAGACTATTGACGTTCCTCCTTCATGGAAGGTGGCTTGTGTTGTCCTAGTGCTGAAGCCCGGCAAAGAAATGACAGACTTGGCCTCGTATCGTCCTGTATCACTGACGTCGTGTGTGGCTAAGCTCATGGAGAAGCTGGCAAGTAAGCGTTTATCTTGGTGGCTCGAAAATAGAAGGGCTCTGCCAACATGCATGACTGGATTCCGCACAGGTTTAAGCGCTCAAGATAGCGTCTTGGACTTGATAAGCCACATTGAACATCAAAGAGCTTTCGGCCTCTCAACACTAGCTATTTTCCTAGACGCATCAAAGGCTTATGATAGCGTCCTTCAGAGCTCAATACTGAATAGTCTGCAGGCCATAGGCACACAGGGCTATCTTCTGCGATTCATTCACTCATTTATCAGTGATCGCAAAATTCAAATGCGGTTAGGAAGTACCATAAGCACCGAAAGGGCGGTATCGCGAGGTGTACCTCAGGGAAGTGTTCTTTCCCCAACGCTGTTTAATGTTGTAATGGCTGGTATTCCCGCTGAAGTGCAAAAACATTGCAGGCATATCCATATGTCGATATATGCGGACGACATTTGTATTTGGTTAACCGGATATCAACACAAGCGTTTAGCTCTGATAGCTCGACAGGCATTACTTTCAGTTCATAATTACCTTCAAGGTTGTTACGTTTCGCCTACGACGCGCGGTATAGCCGGCGCGGATGAAACGGACGCCGGGGCTTCATTCAAAGCGGCGGGCATTTTGGCCCGTTGAGCGCTGCCTCAACGCCTCCCCGCCAAGCGCGTCCAGGCATGTTTCGATGCCACGTGTATTCGTGTGTGCGTGTGTGTGTGTGTGCATGTTGGTGCCCACGCTTGTCAAAGCGCGGCAGCCGGGGAAAGGAGCTCCCCAAGTGTGAAGCGAGGAGGTCTGAGCGGCGCCGGCTCGGCGGATGTGTCACTACACTCGTCTCAACGTGTCTCTCAGCCTGTCCGTGCCCCGCCGTCACGTGGCCTCGTCACGACGCCTTCCTCTTGCCCTCGACTCCGAGAGTATAAGAGCAGCTGCCCCCGGACACCAAGAGAGAGGCTCCGATTTCTTCCGTTGAGTTACGTGCTCTCCCGTCTCTCCACTTCGGTCGACCTGACCGCCCGCTCTTTTGCGATGTTAGAATAAACAAGTTGTTCTGTTACCAGTCGACTCATGCTTTGCCGGGACCTTCGGATGCTTCCAGTTGTGCCCCAGGCCGCCAGGCCAACGCTACCCTTGGGGCTTGCGACCCATTTGCAACAACGGGTGTCAGCGCTGAGGTTCCAACAAGGTGTTGGGTTGACTCTATCGGTGGAAAAATCTGGCTTCATCATGTTTCCAGGTAGAGAAAGACGTTATGCGCGGCTGAAGATAGACCTTGATCAATCTTGCCTTCGTCAATTGAAGCACAAGCGCTTTTTGGGCGTTATTATTGGCTACCGTCTACAGTGGCGACGAGCTGTGGACTCTATTGTGACATCACTATCTCTGCGTCTCAATGTGATCCGTAGAGTTGCAAGTGAACAATGGGGAAATCACCCTTCTTCAATGATCAGGCTGCACGATGCACTAGTGACGAGTCGAATAATTTACCAGCTCCCTTTAATTTCCCCCTCGCTATCACAGCTGGAACGACTTGAGGTTTGCACAGAAAGGGCCTAAGGAGGGCTCTTGGCGTTCCGCAGACTGCTCCTAACAATGCAGTACTTTATCAGTCTCTATCGAGACCTCTTAGCCTAGTCGCTTCACAAAGGTTATTGATGCGAATTGGCCGCCTCATACAGACGATAGCCGGGCGAGCCCTTCTACAGCGCCTTCGAAAGAGATCTGAGTCCCGAGCATACTTGGCCCTTAATACTCTTGGTTACCTGGGTCTTGACACTAGAGGTCGAGCCGTGGTCATTCGCGAGCCTCGATTGTTCGTTGACAATTCCTCACGTTCGCGCTAAGTGGAGTTTTCTTGTGGCGGCAACGCGTTCGCTCGTACTGTAACATCTTGAGACTGAATATGCACGTCATCTTCAAATGTTTACTAATGGCTCTGTAAACAAGGTCAGAGGGTCTAGTGCAGCTGCTTTTCCCATTCCCTGTTTGAAGTATGATTGGTCGGTTCGCTTCACTGCAGTCGTCTCCTCCACAACGGCCGAAAGCGTTGCCATGGAGGCAACTCTAAAGAAGCTACGGTTTTGTACGCCTCAACCTGTTGTCATTCTTACAGATTCAAAATTCGCCTATCAAAGGTTAGAGCACGGGTTCCCTACTGATGCTTTATGTCTTAGCTCCCTACGATCGGAGCAAAATCTCCATATCAAAGGCTTCTCCATAAGTTTTCAATGGGTGCCCTCGCACATAGGTATCAAAGGCAACCAGACGGCGGACAGCCTCGCCCATAGAGCGCTGTCTGGGAATCCATTGAGAAAAGTGCCTCAAGAGGACATGAGACTCTTCAGAGAAGTGGTGTTGTGCCACTTCAGTACTTTGTGGAGTTCACCTCACAAGCTATGTGTGACCAAGGGCCTCAAAAGAAACCAAGCCACTTTACTGCTCCGCATTCACACGGGCTCTGCTCGTACCCCTGCGTGGATGTATAAAACTGGCCTGGCGTTGTCTCCATTATGTTCAACGTGTGATGTATGGGGTAACATAGAACATTACTTAATGTTCTGTACTCTGTATAACGCGGAAAGGAGTGCGTTATTCGGGTCCCTCAAGAAGACAGGAATTCCCCACAGTTCTCTTCAGGACATTCTTTTCCCGCGCGGGAACCAGTTGTGTAGGAAGGAGGTTTCTCACCTACTTTTAAATTACCTGCAGGACACGGATTTGGCCTCCACATGGTGACCTTAGGAGTGACTATTTCTAGTTGTGAAGTCTGTGTCTGATTTATGTGATTTATTTATTTTAAGTGTCGCTACGGTGGAGCGATTGCCGGCAGCCACTGCAAGGCTAATCCCACCAGTAGCCTACAACCACTCAACTCCACTCAACTCCCAAAACGTTAATAAAACTGTGGCCCAGTGAACTCCCGTCAACTCTAACAACGTCTCTCTAACTCTAACAACTCTATACGTCTAGCCACGTCTTCTGTTTCCAGCGGGTGCGGCATGGAAAGTATCGGCTTCGTTTTATTGCATAGTCCGTATTCTGATCGCACTTATCGCATGGACATTTCAAGACTGAGATTTGAATGGCATTCACTAATATAACTGGTACTTTCGTGTGCGGCGAAAATGAGTATGTAATATTTGAGTGAGCAGTGAAGCACGTTATTGCGCGTTTGGCACAGCTAACGCATTATTTATTCATTTTTTTAATTTATTTTTACACACTGCAACCCATCTTGGGCTATAGGAGGAGTGGCGATAACATCATATGTCAATTGCAGACAAAACACTTGGCCAGTAGCAATGGACGAATATTACAGGGCAATGCATTCCAACGTTCAACTGTTCGGGGAAAAAAACTATGTTTATACATGTCAGTTCTCGTTTGCAGTGGCAAAATATTTAGGTTGTGAGAGCTACGGGTGCGGGAAGGTTCAGAAAGTCTAAAGTATTTACCTAAGCGGATGCAGTGTGGGCAGTTAATTAAGGTGTGCGGAAACTTTATGCTTTTGTTGTGGCGTCGTGTTACCTGTGTGGTTAAGTTGAGATTAGAGAGGTTAGCTGAAGGTGAAAAAACGCGGCTTTAGCGACGGTACATACAATCAACAGCCTCTTTTGTACAGATTAAATCTTGTTTATATCGTTTTTCCAAACTATACATGCATATTCAAGGATGGGGTGGATTATTGTTTTGTATGTTAACAGTTTAGTTTATTGAGGAGCTACACTGAGGGGGCGTTCGAGATAGCCAAGTTTTCAAGTGATTTGGTACATATTACGTCAATACTATGTTGCTGCCACATATGTTGTGAGAGAATAAGAGTCCGGTGCACTTATATACGAGTACTTCTAGTAGAAAAGAGTTACTGAAAGCGTACGGAAAAACGGAAGGAGTTAAATGCCTAGTGAATGTCATTGAAACGGTTTTGGTGACGTTTATACTGAGTTGCCAGGTGTTGCACCATAAGAAGTGTGAGCATGTGTCGTTAAGAACAGTATGATCTTCAGGGGAGTTAATATTGTGGCAGCCAGAGGATGCAATCTTGAGCATAGAGACGTATGTTAGTAATTATATTTTGTGGCAAGTCATAAATGTAAAGTAGAAAGTGGGCCGAGGATTGCACTCTGCGGCACGGCAGAGGAAACATTAGTAATAGGGGAGTCAGAAGCATAATAGAATACATATTGGGAACGATCAGACAGAAAACTGGCAGTCCAGTCTACGAGTTTGAGATTATTTAGGATGAGGTTGAGTTTAAACAGTAGATTATGGTGAACCACAGTGTCGAACGCTTTAGACAGATCTATGAAAACTGCGTTAACCTGTGTACCAACATAACTGTAAGATAACGACTAGTCCAAAGGGAGTAACGAACATGCAAAACATTGTAAATGCCGTAAGGACCACAGGAAATCTTATTCTCAAGTTTTAATACTCAATTAAGAGCACCGTGAAGTGATAAATCGAGGTGCACTAACTGTTGAAGCTATACCATATTGAAAAGAAGGAAGTTCGAGGTTATCTTCAGTAAAAACGGATTGAAAATATGAGTTAAAGGCAGATGGGATTGTATCGGAGTTACTACACGTTTTGCCGCTCAATTTAATGCAAGCGCCAGTCAATTTAATCCGAACGCCAGTCAATTTATTCTGAGCGCCAGTCAATTTATTCCAAGTGCAAGGGATTTTAATCCGAGTGCCACTTAATTTAATCCAAGCACCACTCAATTTAACCCAAACGCCAGCCGAAATAATCCAAATGCCAGTGAATTAAATCCAGGCGTAACGGAATTCAAGAATCTTTGAATTTCAAGATTTTTGAAAATTTGTGAACATATGAGTTAATACCTTGAAAATGAAAGAGCGAGTTTAGAGACAAGTAGCTATCCTGCCACGTGACTAACGACAACTATTGGAAGTTTTTATTTTTTACTTCGTTATGAGAGCGACACAGCAGATGACAATCCTCGAAAGAGAATGAGAAAAAACGTCAGCAAGAGTACATTGAGTTAATGATACACATGCGGTTTGGTCATGGCTATCAAACGCGAAACAATAACGAGTGATTCGAAGATAATCACTAGGCCCTCGCCGGGAGGCCTCTGTCACTAGCGCATACGATTCACTATTCTACTCGATATACGCAGCCTCTAATCGAACACCTTGTCATCGATAGCACTAAACACGCATGAATAACATTTATTCGCATAATACACCCAACTTATAATGTCGAGTCACTAGGGAGCACAAGTGAAATATAATGCGCTGTTCAGGGATCTCGGTGTTTTGGACAACATCTTCATATATAGCCAATGAAATGCGATGAAACGAGTGACTCACTAAGCCTACTCTAAACTCGTATGCTTAGGTCACTGGTGAATATTATTCACCTATTTTAATATCACTGAGGCAGCTTTCACTCGTGAGTGCCGTCAGTAGTATCAATAAAGCTGTAACAAGATGAGCACCTTTGTGTTACCACTGTTAACTTATACCGTCGAGTTTTTAGTGATCACTAGTGATGCGCTCACTGCCATGTTCTCCGATTTTCATGCAGAATAGCGTCATAGACATGAATTGAAATGTCATTCAGACGGCGATTCAATAACTTTTATTTATTAACTATAGGAGATACTAAGATAGATTCACTAGTGATGAAGAATACTTTGTGTAATGTGATGGTCACAGTGATCATTTATGCACGGCGTCAATGGTGTAAATGAAAGTGTCAATAAATGGAAGTTTTAATCAGTAAACATTGTGAATTGACATCGCAGAGCCATTAATGACAACTAACGATAAGCTATGTTCGGTGTTCTTGTACTTTTATGTAGCATAGCGTCATGCAGTAAAATAATGAATCGTATTCGATAGCGGCAGAAGCCTCCCGGCGAGGGCCTAGTGGGTATCACCGAATCACTCGTTATTGTTTCGTTTGATAGCCATGATCAAATCGCATGTGTATCATTAACTCAACGTACTCATGGTGACGTTTCCTTTCAATCTATTTTGAGAATTTTCATCTGCTGTGTCGCTCTTTTAACGAAGTGGAAAATAAAAACTTCCCAAAGTTCTCGTTAATCACGTGGCCGGATAGCTACTGGTCTCTCAATTTGCTGTTTCATTTTCAAGTTATTATGTCATAATATGTTCGCAAATCTTCAGAAGTCTTGAAATTCAAAGATTCTTGAATTCCGTTATGCCTGGATTAAATTCACTGGCGTTTGGATTATTTCGGCTGGCGTTTGGATTAAATTGAGTGGTGCTTGGATTAAATTGAGTGGCGCTCGGATTAAAATCCCTGGCGCTTGGATTAAATTGACTGGCGCTCGGATCAAATTGACTGGCGCTCGAATTAAGTTGACTGGCGCTTGGATTAAATTGAGCGGGAAAACCTGTAGTAGACTCCCCATCAATTAAAAAAGTGATATTATAAGTCCCACTAGAAAAGGTAGATGGCTAAAATTTTTTTGGATTGCATTGAAGGAGCTGAAGTAATGCTACTCTAAAATTGAAATCTTTCGCCGATTTAACTTTATCTGGAAGTTCCTCCTTCACCTGGGTAAACATTGTAGTTTTAGCGGGGTCACCACTCAGCTTTGAACTCCATGGTTTATTGACACGTCCTGACCAGGGTAAAATATCTCTCACGATGCATGGCTTAGCTGTCCTTTTCTTCGTTTTAACAGGGACAAAACGGTTAATGAATGTTAGAATAATGTTTTTGAAGAGAGAAACTAAATCATTAACGTCAAGCATCATTACAAGCACTCATTTGCCCAAAGTTGTCGAAATTTTCACTCAAGGTATCAATGACGGAAGCATCATCCGTACGATCGAAGTTTTAAAAATGAGGTGTACGAAATGTGTGGCTTTTTTATCGGAAGATAAATACAAACTGAAACTTCTCGATAGTTCGAGATGCCTTCAGTGACTTCGCATTAGAAACCGCCATTCACAAGGCGTTGGCTGAGAAATATTCGCATGTGTTGCATTTGTCCGTTTGATATATATCCGGATATATGATGTGCAAGAGCGGAGGATTCGAATACGTCTTGGTTTGTAACTGCCGCCATGCGACAGACTGCTTTTTCGTCAATTTTGGGTGAGGTCGTGGGAATATGCCCCTCTGTAACCTATAGTGTTTCGTAATGTCATTATATGTTGTCATTCTGTCCTCCCACTTCCACTCATTTACTGCACCGTCACGTCCGGAGGGTGTCGGGGCGTCACTTGCGACTGCGGCTCGGTCCGTAAGCCCTCGAGCCGCGTCGTGTGCCGCCTCGTTGTTGCCGTCCTCAGCGAGGGTGTGAGCGGGTGTCCATGTGATGTACACCTCTCTTTTGAAATTTTGACCTCCTGCAAGAAGAATGTGTAGTGCCTGCGGGGAGATTCGGCCGTTGGCAAAGTTTCTTATTGCCGTCTGAGAGTCGCTGACTATCACGGTTGCGTTAGTCTGAGCTACTGCGAGCGCTATGACTACTTCTTCCGCTGTCTCGTTACTTGTGGTGCGTATAATCCGCGCACGTCTTACACTGTTTCTCGCTATCCATTACGGTTGCCGTAAACCCTCGTCTGCGACTGTATCGAGCCGCGTCTACGAAGACTGCCTCCTTGTCGCTGCCGAATTTATTTTGTATCTGCTTCGCTCTCTTCTCTCGTCTGTCCTTATTGTGTTCTGGATGCATGTTCTTTGATATTGGGGGTATTACCATTGTGTCCTTCGTCTCTCTCGGGATGTCCACCTTGACACTGTGCTGTGTGTGGTAACCTATGTCTAGTCTCTCTAGGATGGGTTTGCCGGCTCTAGTCTTAGAGAGGCGTTCATATTGTGCCGTACATTGCGCTTAAATGAGCTTGTCTATCGTGTTGTGGAGGCCTAATTGTAGCAACTTGTCCGTGCTGGTACTGATCGGTAGCTCTATGGCTAGTTTGTATATTTCCCGAATGAGGCATTCTAGTTTGATCTTTTCCGCGACCTGCCATTTTAAGTACGGCGCTACGTATACTATTCTACTTATTACCAGTCTTATTACGGCCAGGAGTTCGTGGGTCCTGAAGGCATCCTCGGCCCGCTGGACGGCCCATAGTTGTTCCTCGAGGGCGGGGCTGAGCAGCACGGCTTCCCGGCGCGTGCGAAGGCTGTTGCTAGAGGCCGCGTCCTCGTTATTTCTATGTAACCTTCGGCATTCCCATAATATATGCTCCAGAGTGGCTCTGGATTCGCATGTGTTTCATTTTTCCGTTTGATATATATCCGGATATATGATGTGCAAGAGCGCAGGATTCGGATACGTCCTCCTGCAAGAAGAATAACATTTGTCTGGGCTCATGACTCATAACTAATGTCCTTGTTGCACTTGTGACATTCTGTTTATGGGCCATGCACTCAAACCGATGCACCAGCGCTGCTCTGATGAAGCCACATAATGGTCGGGTCATGGTCTGTAGCCTGACGCACATGCTGCTAGTCCTTTAAACAGGCAAAGTTACTGATGATTACCACAATACTACAGCCTGGAGTTTCATTGAAACAATTAACAGCGAAGCTGTTTACCTCTAACCCCTGTATGCATCTCCTGCCTGCGTTGCCCGGGGGGGGGGGGGGTTGCCATGGCCGGCCTACGTCCGTATAGGTAATATAAATGCGTGCACCTATCCTTGAGATAGTGCAATACCGTGCATGCATTCCCAGGCCACCTTTCGCCTCTATAAGTGACAGGAATGTGTGCGCCGATCCCGGAGATTGTGCGATACCGGGCATGCGGTCGAAGGCGTGGGAGGGGGTACCCTATCACGGCGTGTGGGCAGGAATGCGTGCACCCAAGTTTCTACTGCCTCCCTACGATACTTAGAACAGGAATTCATCTACGCCCTATAGTAGATTTTGCGTGCTTCCTCCTAGGAGCCCTGTCAACCTACCTTCATAAGATACTCTCTACTCTCAACGGTAAAACAGAAGCCTCCATTCGCCACTCAGGGTACTTCGTGGAAATGGCGTCCAACGGGAGTATTGAGGAAAACGACGACATCATGTCCTTTGATGTGGTTTCTCTGTTCACTAGTGTGTCTGTGCTCGCCGAGCTTCTATGACACGCTGTGTGCTCGACCATCACCCCACACTGAAAGACCACATTCCTCTTTCAATTAATCACATCTGTCCGTTATTTTAATTCTGCCTTTCACGCACTTACCTCTCAGAAACCAGTTAAACAGACTACTGGAACTGTTGTGGGGGCCGCATTCTCGGTCACAGTCGCTGCACTGGACATGGAGGACATAGAAAAGCAGGCGCTTCGCACTTTCAGTCCCAAGGCGAAAATAATTGTGCGCTAGGTGGACGATCTTTTTCTGCGTGGTGAGGTCATCTTACGGGAACAATTTGCTCGCGAACTTGAACTCTATAGCCGGCTATACACCTTACGCTGGGAACTTGAAAATTCTGGTTCTCTTCCTTTCTTTGATCTCCTCTTGAAAAGAGAGCGACCGAACGTCTTCTTTTACGGTTTCAGAAAACTGACAAATAGAGGACGATATCTTTCCTGTCATTCTAATCACCCTATACCTGCCATAAGTGTTCCTTTGTCCTAAACCTCCTCAATAGGGCTGAAAGAATGTGCTTGTTCCCGCATCTCCTAAAGAAATGAAAGCACTCCGTAATCCGTGGCCTTCGGATGAACGGTAATACAAAGGCATTTATTCACCATGCATTATACCGACAACAAGAACTGAAGTAAGACGGCGGCTGCTGCACCACCCAGGCCATGGCGCTGTGCTTCAATACCATGCGTTCAAGGCGTCACCGTGACATTAGCCTTTTGCTACGATGGGCAGGAGTTGATGTCGCTCATAAGCCTCTGTTTGCGGTTAGTAGCCTCCTCCCTTGTCCAAAACACCGTGTTCCTGTCGAAAAGGCGCAGGGGATTGCGTACAAGATTACTCCTACCGGATGGCTCCCGTCGTATATAGGCGAGACTAAAAACTTCCCGGAAAGAATTCGTCATCGCAAGAATGGCCTTTGCCACCTAAACAAATAAGGCGGTGCTGTGGCAGAATATTGCTAGATTTTTGATAACCAGATTAGTTACGACGGCGCTCTGTCGTCTTGGAGAGAGAAAACAGCCACTGGTGGCGGCTCCTTTTGGAATCTTGGCACACCCAGAAGACGTCGGGTAACACCAATCGTTTGTCAGGGACACTTCCCGCCGTTCACTCCCAAGGCTTAGGAAAAGTGTCTGCGCGGCTGGCATAGCGCCAAGAACGCATATAAACACGGCATGCCTCGCCCCATCTCAACCCTGCAGATGGAGCCGGTCGTCTCCGAAACGTCGGGGTTTTTTTAAACAAATTTTGGTTGGATTTTTCCTTTTCTTTCTTTCCGATAGCACAGTGTATTATATTTGGTACGCTGCACTAAGCGGTGATCGCCGTTCTTTAGTTCAAAATTTAAAGCCTTCGTAGCTATGTAATTTTTTTCTCGTTTCATGCGTATTGTACTTCGTCACCCGTTTCAGTGCTTTCACAGGTTGTCATTGCCATGTGAGCCGTGTTCGATTTATCTACTGTTCTCTGTAGTTATTGTAAGGTTTCTACGCATAGTAGAATTTCATTGAATCATGATCGATGTGTTCTTTGTCGCAAGATTACAACGTGATTATTATGTAAATCGCGAGTTGTAAACCTGAAGACGCCGGTTCAGCTCGGAAACGTGGGGTTTTTTAAAGGAAAGTTTAGCTCAAATTTTACTTCTCATTCTCAAACCAGGCAGATATCCGCCGAATGTTGACGTCTGACTGTACTATCAAACTGGCACTTGTAATAACAAATAGAAATTGCAACATAATTAAACCCATACACCTTTTCAACAAAAATATCGAAGGTAATAATCACGCCAATAAATATGGAGCCGAAATTTTACCAAAAAAATTTAGGGAGGAAGAAAATAGTCACACACGTATATTAGCACATTCAAGTATTTGAACTATTAAGTTATGAAAATATGTATAAGGGTGTGACGACAACGTTCTGCCACACAGGTTGCTAAGTGGAATGCACTGCATTTGAATCCATGAGAATTGCGTCCCGTTGCCAAGACGCAGGAGTTAGCTAATGTAAGTCCTGGACCTCATGCTTCGACCTTATTATTTCTGTGAATTGTGGCGGGAAGCTTCAGGAGCCAGTAATACGCAGAGAACTCAGGTGTTGAATAGATAAATTGACCCTCTACACGTTTATATCACGTTTTTCCTTTTAGAGAAAGCTTGCTTGCAAACATAGGTAGTAATAAAAATTCACATGTACGGGAGGGCAAATTGCTTTAGGCTTGGGAACTCTTCAGAGCCTAATATTTTATATAAATCTATCGGATTCTTTCTTTGTGCTTGTCCTTGAAGATGTCGTTTACTGCAGTTAGTAAATGAAAGAAACCTGGCAGTTCAACGATATCGTAGCAACATGAATTTTGTGTCTTATACATTTCCTCCATCCTGGCATCAACGTCAGACAATCTCTAGCAAAGTTGTTGTTTCAGATCACCGAGGATTTTCGTCGCATTTAGTAGGAGGGGGGAAGAAATCTCTTGTTTGTCCTTGCAGTAATCCCTGGGAGCAGCTGAAATGCTCCCACTTTTGATTTTACGTCCCAGTTGAAAAAAACAACCGAAATTTCTGTCGCAACTACAGAGATTTCTGTCACGACTACCGAAATTTCTGTCGTACGACATGAGTCCGTGATGTTTCTGCATTTGCGACGGACATTTCTGATGTGACGATAGAAATTTTTACGTAGCAACAGAAATATCCTGTCACGAAGACCAAGACCGAGAGTTTCTGTTGCATCAGAAACGTTCTGTTGCAACAACATCTTTCTATCGCGACAGTGATTCTGACGTTACGACAGAAATTCTGACGTCGCAGTAGATACATTCTGTCACAACGACCAAATTTTCGGAAGTCGCAACAGAAACGCTCTGCCACGACTACATAGGTTCTGAAGTCGCAACAACTTTCTATCGCGGCAGCGAGTTTGACGTCGCAACAAGAACTCTCTGTCGCGACGACAGGCATTTTCTGTCCTGGCGTTAGAAATGTGCCACTTTTTATCGCAACGACATAAGTCCTGACGCCGCCACAGAAGCGCTTTCCGTCGCGACACTTTAAAACTGTATGTCAGTTCCACGTCGGTGGCGTACACTGGACGTTTCTCATGCGCAGTATTCATTGGTGCGTTCTCTGAATTGGCTAATGCTGATAGCACCGACACCGGTATTAAAGTCGACGTGGCGCATTGCCGTAATTGTTCCCTGACAACGAGGCATCAGCAATGCCCGACCAGCCTCCTCAAAATCGGCCGCTGATCAAAATCATAGCATCGGCGGGAACCGCTGCGTATCCATTTTGTTTCATTTGGTAAGATGTGGCACACAGCGCTCTAGACTTGCACGTGCCGTTACGCTGACACATTAGTTAATTTCCCAGAAATATTGCATAAGCTTTTGCGAGGCGGAAAAGAAGTTTTGGGTTGCTCCACAAAGTTGCGAAAAATTTGTCTCGCTCTGGTGGTGGAGCTCTGACAAAGCGCTCCCGTAAGAAAGTGGTATGCTGAGTAAATGAACACTTATCCACGAATGTTTATTTAGCTATTTTTCACTGAACACACGAACTATATGCGCACTCAAAAGTGCAAAGAGCTAGAGACAGCTGTCGAAATTAGCAGCAACAACCCAACAGTGTCATCGGTCACGGCAGTATATTTCTGAATTTCTTAACTGATATAGATATCGTAAAACAAAAGCGATGGTCTAGCCTTCCACGACGTAATTGTTCATGGTAACAACACTTTTGCTATTCTAGGAAGGCGCCAGTTGACGTGGCGGAGTGAAAGTGCACCTTGGCTCTGAACATACAAATGTAAACATCAGCGCTGACAGAGATTCTTACAGTTGACATGGGCGAAATGTACATGTACAGTCATGTTCTGCGTGTACAGTGGTAAGATGCTGGATTGGGATCGTCAGGTCGCAAGTTCGAATCCCCGGCGAAGTTCTTTTTTTTTACTTTTTTGCACTGACAAATTTGCATAGCCATAAACACGTCTCTGTCAATTTTAAATAAATATTTATCAAGAACTGCAGAATGTCCGACTGCAGGACGTCACACTACAGGCAACAGAACGTCAGGAACAGAACGTCTCCATATACGACAGACTGAAATGTCCTGCTGTGTTTTTCAACTGGGATCTGCCTCTCAAAAAACTAGTTTCATTCCGAAGCATTTTATGCACACGTATAGGTCAGGAATTAGGTGTACCGCTCCTTGCAGCTTCGCATTCAGATTATGTGATCCGTTAAAGCGGCGCAAAGGACAATTTATGTAGCCACTCGTAACGGGCCAATAGAGTGGCTTGGTACAAACCTTTGTATGCAAGGAAGTATGCAAATATTGAAATCCTATGGACACCGGGGCACACCAGCACGGATGGAGGAAACCCAGCCGCTCACGCAGTTGCCGCGCAAGCGGGTGGGCTTGATTACACGTACAGCTCCCCACACTCCATTTCCTCGCCAAACCCCGCGGACCAAAATCCATACCTAAATATATTGGCCGAAGGCTCTCCTAGCAGAGCACTGATGCATTACATTTTATTTATTTTTTATTTTGTTTATACATACTACATACATACATACGTATATATATATATATATATATATATATATATATATATATATATATATATATATATATATTAGTACAAAAATAAAAGCAGACAGTAAACGGAGACTATTAGACGCTACACCAGTACATGTGTTTGACGACAAGGGCGGGTTTACTCGCACAGAAGAGGTTTTTTTGAATAAGTTTATGGCCAACGCTGCATACACACCACACCTACTTGAGTAATGGCACCAACCCAGACAAGCTACGATTGCGAAGACTTATACCCGATGCACACATTGCCAGGAGTCATGCAGAGCAGACTTGCAACACCTCATTTGGAGCTGTGCAGCTTTTTCACAAGGGAGATCCAACGTTCAACATTTACTACACAGAGACATTAGAACACTAGGAATTCGGATACAAACTAACCCAGAAACACAGAAAGCCATTGCGACATCTGGCAGACAACGTGGCCTGTTTCGAGTAGTGTAGAAGGGGTCGATCAGCCCATGTGAGAGCGGCGGAACTGAACACGCACCTGAGTCTGCATAAAGCGGAAGATCCAAGACTCAGATGAAGATGTGCTTCAGCCAACAGTCCGGGAACCCACATTCCTTTCCCGCCTAATCCCCAACAGTGGCCTAGAGCTGTCCCCTTCCTTAAAATAAAGGCTTTATTCATTCGTCCCTAAGTTTAAAGAAACGAGATAAAACAAATTTACGCAGCTCATTCATCGAACTGCCGTGCGGTACGTCACTTAATCAGATCCCATCACCTTTAGAAATTTAGGGAACTAGTGATAATTGAGCCCATGCGACCTTGTACGTTAGTCGCTGAAACAACAGATTCCAGAGCACAGGACACGTTCACGTATTTTCCACAGGGAGCCTGCTCGTAAATAATGCAGTGTAGAAATACTGGCTTTGAGAATCCGCTAACTTCAACACTTTCATTTCCCCTACAGTTCCTTTTTCAACTCGGTACATGTATTTCTCCCCTATAATGGAGAAGTCGAGAAAGCTTCGTCGCGTGTTTTGATGTGGTGGCTGGTACTGGCTAATTGTAGGCTGATGCGCTTGTCACGCGATGGTCGCATGAGACTTGTGATTCGTTCGTGCTGCCTTAAACGACGTAGCTTCGTGGCGTCATCATCTAAGTAATCTAAAGCTGATAACCAGGAACAGTGCAATAGCACAAGGTTTTATGGAAAAGCCCCGCTCGCAAGCGGAAGTGCACTTGAAGCTTTGGGGGCACTCCTGCGTGCCGGCTGTCATCAGATGAACCATTCATGGTAGCGCGCCGGTGAGGGGGCCTTCGCGGGCCGTAGTTTGGAAAGCCCTGCTCTATACCATACTTACCTGACATTAGAGAGCATTCCGTAGTCACTTTTTGTATTAATGCTTGCTTCTGAAAACTGCAAAAGAAAGTTCGGCATGTTTATAAGAAGGCTAACTTTGAAGACACAAAAATGAAACATCTTCCTTTGATACTATTTTATTGATGTTGATAAACATTCTGTCCAGTCTAACTGGGATTTATATGTTGACTATAAGAACGTTAAAGAAGCGCCAAATAGGGAGAGAGGGGACACAGACAAAAAAGGCATACTTACACAGACACACAGACGCTTGTTCTAGCAGTTTATTCTTGGGATCCTGTTGCTATATTATACACAACTGACATCGACGTAATCATAGTAAATCAGCGCGCAGAACTGAAAAAATACTTAAAGGCTTGATAGCTTTGTCACAGCAGTACTTAACCACAACAGACAATGCTGCACAAGCTTGACTATAAACACGACACGCATCGAAACGGCGGAGGAAGCGGCTATAGCTTTGGCCATGGAACAAACCAACGCGTACGCAAATTCGCGAACGGCCGGATCTCAGCTGAGGCGCTAACCATACTCAGAGAAGGCAAACCAAAGAGGGAAGACATGCTTCCAAATCCTATGGATAACAGCCCACACCACCGACTCAATGGGAGAGGACAACCCTAACGCTGCGGCACACATCGCAGCTCGAGGAATAACTTTCCGAGCTGCGAGTAATGTAGACCCCTCGACAGGGCCCTCCGAAGTATGGGAATGGGAAGACAGAATGACCAGGTTCAACGACACCACCAACCATTACAAGATGCAAAGATGCACTTATCCGCCACCCCATCCACAACTCACTATATCACCAGCTGTCCAGTGGCGACAACTACAAACTAAATCATACAAGAGCCCGATACTAATGCACGCTATTTATCCAAACATATACACAACATATAGATGCTAATTGTGTGGCACCAGAGCCACGCTTGAACACATGCTATGGGAATGCCTGGAACTAATACACGACAATGCGAGCGAAGCCTCCATCGACAGCCTCCGCGTGTGATGGCAGGCCGCGCTGCTCAGCTCGAACCTGGAAGACCAACTCTGGGCAGTCCAACGGGCCAAGGAAGGCGCCGAGAGGCAAGAACTCTTGGCCGTAACCTCGGCGGGTGCCCCAGGCCACTAACTCGCCGGACGCAAATCAGTTTGTTTCGAAATAAAGTTTTCCCACTAACTCAATGATAGGATACCGGTTCTATATATTCCGTGTTGGCACACTACGAAAATCAGTTTCTTTTGCTGTTAGCGCTTTAGATGGTATGCGCACACACACTTAGCCCCACTTTTCAATCTCTTCTTTTTCCATAATTCTAATTGTAAGCTGATCCTTGATTTCGCCAACGAATCAGCGCCGATGAAACAATGAATTGGAGCTGCGAGGAGCTTACGAATCATCGCAAGAAAGCCACCAGCAAAGTTCTAAATGCGTAAGCATTTCTACGCCTGCCCAACGAGGAGACCCTTCCGTCAGTCTGTCCATGTGCCGCGTAAGACGAATCGCTATGAAGAAATGAGTATAAAACAAAATAAATTTAAAAGAAGAGACGTTCGCGGTGAGTTTCGAACCTACGATGCCACGCTCATAAGTCGAGTGTTTTACCCATTGGGCTAAACAGCCACTTTGTCCCCTGAATTACATGGGAGCAGAATCTTCAGGAAACTAAGAAGCGCTACAGAAACTTAAGGTGACTGAAAACACATTCAAAAGTGAGGCAAGTAGGTGCAAACGTCCAATAAGGGCATTCCGCCCAGCGCTGCTCCTTGTGCAGCGTACACACGTGTGTAGGCAGCAGATTCCCGAAAAAGTGCCGAGTGCTTCGCAATGGTTCAGTGTGCCTGTCCCACATTCTACTACGCCAAAGGCTACGTAGGCCAAGTACGATGAATATATTCATACGGAACAGCCGCCGCAGTGTGGCTGCACTGAAGAGAAAGAACACCTTGTGTCCTCGATTGATTTAGGTTCCAAATCTTGGCCAGTGTAGGTGCGCGTGCAAACATATTGTAAGTAGACTTGTGTATCAGCTACACGTAACATAATTTGCAGGAGGTGGATGTTCCCCATACCCGCCATGGAGCTTCGCAGCGGTCGCTACGCCGACAATGCAAAGTCGGCTCCTACTTGTGGCACTTGATCTGCGCAAACCTCTCCGGCTGAAGCCACGACCTACGTCACCGATTCCCCATCTAAGGATCTTGGAATTGTCACAGGTGCCAGCAGTCCAGATGTTTACAACTGGCTCCAGTTTTGCGAACGTGTGACTATCAGTCAAAGGTAGGATCCGACTATTATGCTTGTAAACGTTCTTTTCTATCTCGACGGCACTGCACGGGCATGGTGCCAGGCCCACGAAGAGGAGATCACGAACTGGAATCCCTTTAAAGAGACGCTCCACGACCTATTTGGCAAACCATTTGGTCGCCAACTCAATGCAAAGAAGGCCCTTGCCGCACGCGTCCAGACGTCGACCGAGTCCTACGGGTGGTACATTCTCGACGTCTTGGCCCTCTGTAGGAAGGCCGACCCGAAAATGTAGCAGGACGATAAGGTTAGTCACGTCCTCAAAGGAATTGCTTACAACGCCTTCATTCTGCTCGTATTTACCTACGTCACCAGGATCAACGCGATCTTCAAGAAATGCCGCCGTCTGGAGCATGCTAAAAGCTGCCGAGTATCCCAACACACCACGTCTCTTCCCAACACAGCACTGCGTCATCTTGTGACGACTTCTCCCCCCAGCCCTCACGATGTGACAACTTAACCCGCATCATTCGTCGTGAGGTAGAGGACGCACAGCGGCGGGCACTTCATTCTCGTCATCTGATCCTTCTCTGGCGACAATCTCCTTGATCGAGACCATCGTCCGCCAAGAATTATCAAACGTCGGTCTTCGCTCCGTTCGTCTCGTGCGCTCTGAACCTTTTCACTCACCCGCACTCCGACCACGCTCCTCTTACTACTCTTAAGGAAAACCGGCGCACCGTTGACGACAAGCTGATATGTGTTAACTGCCGAGAAATCGGCCATATCGCTCGCCACTGCCGCCACCGCTGGACTTCTCCGACACGCTATTCTTTTGCTAACCACGCTATTCCCTCTAGTTGGTCGTTTTCGTTCGCTCCCTCCATGCCCTACCAATCATCTGACCCTGCGCAATACCTGACAGGACACCGCTACAACCACTCACCTTCTCCCTTCTGCCGTCAATCTCGTTCGCCTCCGTACTACCGTGCTTCTTTCCCAACATATTCGTAGCACTCCCGCGCGGAAAACTAGACAGTGCACCTTCTGGAGGTGGAGATGCCTTCACGACTTTGACACAAAATTCTCGCTTGACCGTACTCACGAACCAGAATCTATTGGACGCTCTTGTGGACAATGCTCCTATGTGCGCGTCGATTGACACCGGGACACATGTGTCCAATATGAATGATGCTTTTGGTCTTCAGCTCAAGAAAGTTCTGACGTCTGCCCCAAACCGAGCCGTACGGGTCCCCCATGGGGGACTGTCGCTATAGCATGCATGTGCTCTGGCCGACTCACCATCGCTGAAAGAACCACCGCCGCTCTCTCCCCAGTCATCAAGCGTTGCCCCGACGAACTCATTCTCAGTCTGGATTTTCTTTCCATTCCTCCTGCCCTCATTCACTTTTCTGCCCGCTGACTTCGCCTTGATTTGCCTATTCTTGCCGATCCTGTGGACACTCCTTAAATCCGTTTAAGCTACATGGATTTTATTCGTCTTCGATCAAAATCTGTGACACACGTCCCCTCATTTTCCACACCACCTATACTAGACGGCAAATGGTCGTGCCAATTCCGGCCGTTATGCTCACGCATGGTGTTATCGTTTCGCACACTCTGCTGACAATTACTGGCAACTGCACCTGCCTTCCCCTTGTCAATTTCGCGCTAGTACGCCCACAAGGGATCTCATTGGCTGAAATTAACACTGCAGGATGATCAGGTCGAGCCCGTCGAAGCTTTTTGCAGCTGAGGCCGTACCGCGACGTCATCCCACGGCAGTTGTGTCGACTTGACAAAAATGCCTTGCTCTGAGCTTAAACCCGCTCAAGTTCAAGCCCTCTATCGCGTTCTTGAAGACTATTGCGACATTTTTGACTGAGAATCGACCCTTAGGCCAAACGTCTGTCGTGACCCGCCGCAAAAATACTGCCGATGCGAACCCTATTCACCGACGTCCATATCGTGTTTCTGCGTCGGAACGCGCAGTTATCTAACAGGAATTAACAAAAATGCTTGCCAAGAACATTATCGAGCCTTCCGGTTGTCCCTGCGCTTCTGCGGTCGTACTTTTCAAAAAGAAGAATGGAACGTGGCGCTTTTGTGTAGATTATCGCCACCTAAACAAATTCATACGAAAAAAAGGACGTTTACACTTTGCCACTTACTGAACGTTCTGTACTGCCTGTACGGTGCCACCTATTTTTATTCTATCTACCTACGGTCCGGCTACTGGCAGATTGCCGACGACGACATGGACCGCGAAAAGACTGCATTTGTTATCCCTGACGGTCTTTATCAATTAAAGGTGATGCTTTTCGGTTTCTGTAACGTGCCAGCGACCTTCAAACGAATGGTGGACTCTTTCCTTCGGGGGTTCAAGTGGACCACCTGTTTGTGCAATCTGGACGTGGTCATCGTTTTCTCGCCTACCTTCGACACGCATCTCGATCATCTCTCAGTGATTTTTTATGTGTTCAGCCAGACTGGTCTCCATTTGAACTCTTTTAAATATTACTTCGCTCGCCGCCAAATCAGCGTCCTTGGACAGATCGAGGCGTGCGACCTGATCGGGACAAAATTCGCGCCTTTACGAGCTTTCCTGCCCCGTAGTCTACAAGGGACGTCTGTAGTTTTGTAGGATTGTGCGCCTATTTTCAGTGCTTTGTACAGGATTTTGCGACCACTGCACGTCTCCTTGCTTACCTCTTGAAGAAAGACGTCCCGTTTTCTTGGGGTCCTGATAATGCCGCACCTTTTTCTTACCTCACTACCCTCCTTACGACCCTCCTATCTTGGCCCACTTTGGCACGTGTGCCTCAACGGAAGTTTGAACGGATGTCATTGATCACGGCATACACGCAGTGTTAGTCCAACACCAGGTTCGATATTATCGCGGTACAGCTTTTGCCAAAAGACTTCACCCGCAGAACGCAATCAATAACTCGATCACAGAACGCGAGTAAGTCACTCTTGTGTGGGCAGGGTTTGAAGTTTTGTTCATACTTGTACGGACCCCCATTCTGTGACATCGCTGATCACCTCGCTCTTTGCTGGCTATCCTCGCTCAAGGAACCCATAGGGCGACTGGCTCGCTAGGCTTTACGCCTGCAAGAGCACGTTTTCTCCGTCGTACATAAGACGGTACGCTTGCTCCAGTATGCCGATTGATTGTCCGCTACCCCGTCGATGAACCTGCAGATGCTGCCGCCACCATTTCCCTTTTCTTTGTGTCCCAGTTGCTCTAAATCGACAACGAGCAGCGCTGTGATCCTTCTTTATGGGCCCTCGTCAACCGGCTAGACACAACCGCTGGTGACGCCTCTCTCCGGATGTTTCTCCTCAAGGAGGGGACGCTATACCACCGTAATATTCATCCACACGGCCCTCAACTTCTGCTCGTCATCCCATCCCACCAGCGTTCGACTGTGCTCCGCCAACTTCACATCACGCGCTTGGGTGAGCACTTGGGTGTCTCATGCAAATACGACCGTTTACACCATCGCTTCTGTTGGCCAGGTCTCGCCTGCTCCGTGCAGCATTACGTTGCCCCATGTGAGCCTTGTTAGCACCGGAAGAAGCCTTCCGCGTTTCCAGCTGGATGTCTCCACCCAATCCACGTCCCGCCCAAGCCCTTTTTCCGTGTTGGTCTATACCTTCTTGGCCGTTTCTTCTGTCGGGCTCCTGAAATAAATGGGTCGCCGTCGCTACCGATTACGCTACGCGGTACGCCGTCACAAGAGCCTTAACGACAAGTTGAGCTACTGACGTCGTTAACTTTCTACTCTGCAACTTCATTTTAGCGCACGGTGCTCCGCGCCAATTACTAACTGATCGTAGCCGTAGCAGTCTCTCAGCTGTCATTGAAAACATTTTCCGCTCTTGCTCGACAAGGCACAAATTCAGCACGTCCTGCCGCCCACAGATCAACGGCCTCACGGAGCGCCTCAACAGCACCATCACCGACATATTTTCGAAGTACGTCGCGGCCGACCACCATGACTGGGATCTTAATTTATATGTGACGTTCGAGAATAATTCATCGCGTCAGGACACCGATGGCTATTCACGATTCTATATATTATATGGCCAAGAACCCGCGTTTCCCCTGGACACCTTGCTGCTCTCTCCTGCACGTTCTGCCCCTGAATACGCCCGCGACCCGATCGCACGCGCAGACCAGGTGTGACAGCTCGCCCGCACTGGTCTAGAGGCCTCACGGGAGCATGAGCGACGCCTCTGTGATCGCCACCATCGCGACGTGCAGTTTTCTCCGGGTTCTCTGGTGCTTCTCTGGTCACCCATCCGCCTTGTCGGCCTTTCCGAAAAGCTGCTGCCGCGTTACACTGGTCCATACTCTGCGGTGCGACAAGTGACCGATGTCACATAAGAAATTCTACCCGCCGAAACCTCCGCGTCGTTGTCAGCTGCAAGTGACATCGTTCACGTAGCGAGGCGTAAGCCCTACTACACACCTTTCACCATGGATGTAAGCTTAAGCACCAGGACGCTGATTCTACCGCCAGGGGTGATGTTACAGAACAGCCGACACAGCGTGACTGCACTGAAGAGCAGGTAGACGACAGGCCCCCAGTTGAATTAGGGTCGCCATCTTGGCCACTGTAGGTCTGCGTGTAAATGTATTGTAAATGGACTTCTACATTAACTTCACGTAAACATATCATATCGCGAGTCACAGGGACATCTAAGTAGTATCAAACGACTTGTGTGTGGTGTGATATTGAAATATGTTTTCAGTGTTCTTTGGAGAATGTCCCAGACGAACACGACATCCCTACGATCTACAAAACAGTGATCAATCGTTTCAGCATGTGGACACAAGCGGCAGTTGTCAATCCGAATCTATCAACCTGACAGCATAGGTATGGCAAGGTTGTCCCTTGTCTCTATTATTCATCTTTGTACTTGGAACCGCTCTGCGCACAAATTCTGAAGGATCATACCTTTGACGGGTTTACATTATTACACAATGAGGTCAGCCACTTGCCTATGCCGATGGAATATCCTTCTTCTGTGCTGACAAGAATAGAGTAGGCTGCCCTTGCCATAACGCAACAGTTTTGATCAGCTTCTGATGCAGCAGTAGAGAAGAGTTCAGAGTACTGGTTCGGTCTATGGTGTGCGATGCCAACCCACTTCGCAAGTATTCAGTGGAGGCAAGGCTTCAGGAACCAAGGTGTACCACTCTCTCTTTACCGCAATAGTAATCCACACAGGTCCGCCGAAGTTGCAGTACAACGTAACGTTATAACAACTGGAAGGGGCGGCAGTTCTCTATAATTTGCCGAGCTGAAGCTTGCAAAATGTTTCTACTAGCTCGATTTATGTCCTGCAGGTATGACACTTCTCGCGGCTTAGATTGGAAGCTTTCCATTTATTTATTTATTTATTTATTTATTTATTTATTTATTTATTTATTTATTTATTTATTTATTACAAATACCTACAGCGCCCGAGTTGGGCATTATCGTAGGGGGGTTAATTACAAACATAAAGGTCAACTTCCCGAACAACGGCATCATATCATCTGTGGCATTAAAGATACAATCATGGTAATTAGTAAAGAAAGACAACATATCCTATACTAACAACATGCGATTATAAAATTTGCTACACAATGCATAAAGCGGCACACTGGAAATATTGTCTGAAACATATTCACGTAAAGTCCTCTATGGCAGATGAAAAATTGTGTGCAGACATAATCTCTTCCGGGAGCAAATTCCACTCTGCAATTGTTCGCGGAAAGAATAAAAACTTAAATACATTAATACGACTTTGGTAGGCCCTTATTTTCTTGGAATTGTCGCGTCTTTTAGACTGATGATGAGGTGGTTTTAAATATATGTTCTTATCGATTCCTGTGTTACCGCTGTTAATGTTGTGTAAAAGCTTTAACTAGATTATTTTTCTGCGTGTGGACAGCAACTTCGGCCTTAAATTTTTCCTGATTTGGAAACCTCTAATTTTGTAGTCGTAGATGCCCGTGACGAATCTTGCAGCCCTTTTCTGAACACGCTCTAACTTATCTTCAAGAACTTTTGTGAAGGGGTCGCAGCTGCGCAAGCGTATTCTAACACCAGCCTAATATTTGTAAGATACAAAGCTTCCTTCAATGGTTTTGGCGCATACTTGAAGTTCCTCTGGAAAAGGTGCAAAAGGTGGCATCCTTTAGCGCTTGCTGTGTCAATGGGGGATATCCAGTCTAACCCCGCAGCTAAAGTGACGCCCAGGTATTTGACTTCGTCAATGCATTGCACTAAAACATTATTTAGAGAGTATGAACTGGGCACCTTTTTCTTTTTGTTCGTAAATTTAACATAACACTTTGCTACGTTCAAATCCTTTTTCCATTTAGTACACCAGGAACAAATTTTTTCGAGATCAAACTGCAACACATTCGTATTGTCACGTGGTGGTGACATGACATGACACATGACATGACACAGGATGGTACACAACGGAATCATACGCATACAGTCTGATATTTCAAACACAGCCTTTACCTAAATCATTGATAAATATGAGGAACAGCAACGGCCCAAGGACTGACCCTCGAGGCACACCTGATAAAACATTACCGTTCTTGAAGTCGCACCGTTCAGAACCACTTTTTGCTGCCGCTTATACAAATAATCTTTAAGCCAACCGTAAAGTTAATCGGGGAGGCCAAGAAATGATAGTTCGTGCAAAAGTAAGTCAAGTGGGACTACATCAAACACCTTTAGAAAATCACAAAAAATATCATCTATCTCTGTGCTATTGTTAAAACCGAGTGCAACGACATGTATCAATTCAGTAAGTTGAGTGGTACAGGATAATCTCATGCGAAATCCATGTTGGGTCGGAATGAAAAAATCGTGTGTTCGCTACCTATGTTCGCTACCTACGCTACCATCGTGTTCGCTACCTACGTATGGCGCTCACATCTTGAGGTCATGCGGCATGATAACCTTAGTTTTTTCTCTTGAGAGTGGGGGTCTTGGCCTATATCATCTTTTTTTGGGGTAACTTTCTCCCGGTTATTCTTCTTTGGTAATGAAACAGTCCATTTCTAAGAGAGACGTTAGAACTTCGACTTAGCAATTACTTTCCCGAAATAGTTGCGTCATCATCTGTCAGATATGCACCACCGGCTCCTTGGGACTTCTTGATGGAGGTTGTTGAAGGCCTTCACTTTCTTAAGGCTTGCTTTAGTATGGATTATATTTTCACTGCCACCCGCAAAGAAGTTTCTGCTGCACTCTGTCAAAGATTGGGCTATGATTACTTGCACTCTCGGAACCGAAGGGGATGGGGTGACAACAAACCCACCCTGTGTGCATTTACGGATGGTTCGACTGCTGACCGGTGATAAGGTCCACGCCTGATCGACTGTGGACCACAGTCACGAAACGGGAGGCGGTGTAAAAACAAACGCTCAATTTAATAAAATAAAACCATGCCAGTGACATGATAAAACAAAAGAATAAGAAAACTGTAAGCAGATGCAAAGCCACCTAGAAAAAAATATAAGGCCTCCGCACGCCGGTGTGACCTCACGCTAGTCGGATGGGTCGGACAGTCGACGCCATCGGCGTCTCCGCGCCTAGGTTCGTTGCGCTTGCAGGGTGTCTCTTTGCGATGTCGTGGATACTATGGCTTCGGAAAATTAGTGCTGTCCTTAAAGTGACAGCAACCTATAAATGCATATGATTCGGTTCCAAAGCAAAACACGTATAGACACGTATAGGGGCAGCCGCCGGTTCACCGCAGTCAACACCACCATAAAAAGCAACATTCTTTCATACCTTCCTTAGATTACTTGACTGGCGACTTTGTTTTTTGCGTGTATTGCAACATGACCTGCCTTATTGTCCTTGGGATGTTTGGTCGGGGCTAAGACAAGCAAACTGCATGCTTCTTAGTCACTTCAACCTTAGACGGAAAGAAAGAAACAGGAAAACTCCATATTGAAGACACATAATATACTTTATTCACAAATATTAAGAACTGCATTGAGAAACAAACATTTTAAATCTTCCATGTACAATAATCATTCTCACTCTTGCATTGCGTAAAACAGTCCTCGCTAGACACACGAATATCGAGGTTCATTTTATTGGTGAAAATTTTATCATTATAGGGTCCCGCACAACTAACTGACAAATAGAAGAAGCTTCCGTCTTTGTTGTACCATTTGTGGTGTTTTTTTTTTATTGTCACCCGCCTTGCTTGCAGGCCTTTTTGGTCTTCATAAAATGCTGAGATAACAGTGAAAGTTAAGTCAAAAATGAAAGGCCTACTCTCAGTCCTGAAGGAAAACATCCAATTAATGGATTGTGCTAGCATGGAGAGTTCCAATCATAAACAGGTAGCACAATACACTCAAACGCTAATATCTGAATTGGCCAAAATGCAGAGGTTAAATTTTGATAATGTAGGCAAATAAATCCTAGCTACGCCACCAGTTTCTTTTTACAAGCGTTCTGTCAACACAAACATACGTAGACCTTCAACAAAACAGAGCTTAATGAATAAAAAATAAACAATGAGAGACATATCTCAGGCCTTCAAGGTCTGCAATTTTCGGTCGTTCTAGGCATTGCGTAATTTGTCCTTTTCTGTGCGGCACAAGTTGTTCAGCAGTGTATTCGCTGCAGCACTTACAACATGCTCCATTACCTCCTGTGCAGGATGACCGAAATCACACACATCTACATCCTCAAAGTCATGAAGGGCAGCAAACACAAGGCCGACAAGAGTATCTTTCTGCCTAGGAAGGCTGAAAAATCGTACGGCAAATTGTGGTGTCCTGAGCTTGTCCAATATAATTCCAGTAAATAGTACAGCAATACCTACAACTGCTCATGGAAACTTCAGGCCACCTCTCGTCATCTTCGTGATTAATGCATCCTCAGGATCATCTAGATCGACGTCTTGCATAACAAGGTTTCCACTGCAAGATGCGCATGTCACCTTTTTTAGAGCTGCATGGGCACAATAGCCGGCAACATAGGTTAGTGCCGGTAGCCTTGACTTTCTTTTCTCAATGTCAGAGTCGGTCACAGTGACGTAAAACTGGCCGTTTCCTGAATTTACTCTTGTCTCCAACGTGCTCGCGCTCGGTGGTAGTAGGATGTCCAAATCTAGCAGGTCTAGAACCTTCTGCAAATGCAATTTGTTTTCAGATTTATATATCTGCCTTATAGACACGTGGTAATTGGCACCAGACAATTGCCGGTACTTTCCAAAGCGATCATCCAAGCTCTCAGTTTGAAATTAGCCCAAAAGAACATACCTGAAATGAAGCTCTTCGAGACAGCATATGGCAAGTTCGTGCAAGGCGTGGCTAGTGTGGCTGAAAGCTGTGTGCGTTTCCCGTGTCAGGCGGCCATTGTCATGTTTGAGGCTTCCCCAGTGATCAAGCCCTTAAACTATTCTCTCTAAGAATTCTAGTTGAGGACACGACGATGAAACTATCGGACATTGCAACGGATCTCGTAACCGGTGTCCTTTTCTTGGCGTCTTGACGTTAACAATGTTCCACCAAGTTAAAATGGCGTCGACATATTGAGATATTTCCTTTGCATGCTGGAACGTTGCGACACTGAGAGCAGCAACAGTAGACGAGTTAAAAATTTTAAGGCCAGTGTAACGATCTGCTATTCCAAGTTCGAGGGGTTCAGTGCCTTCAATGTGAGCGTTGGCGCTAGCTTCAAGAGCTCATGCTTTTCAGCTTCGTGCAACTGGCATAATACATTGAGAGATGCTGTATCTTTGGCTCAGCCTCATCACTCTTCGGTTCAGGAAAGTACATGCATTTGCCAATGTTTCTTTGATTCAGCCAGGTATTTCTTATACAATTTAGTATCGGAAAGGGTCGACCACGACAAACCGGGGTCATGATGGGTCAGCAGGATGCTGGTAAACAATGTTGACACTTGCCGTCTTAGCGAAGTAGGACATGGCTTTTCTGTTTATGGAGTTATTGTCCGAGATCACTGCTATTATTCTAAAACCAGATGCCTCTAGATCAAGAACAATCTTCTGATGGAAGTCGTGCAGTGCCTTAGCATCGATTTGTGCCACAGAAAGAATGTGTACAATATCCTTGTTTGAAGAAAGTAGGCTCTGTATCATAAATACGGGGCCAGTTTTTGCTGCAGTTGATGAATTTGCCGCAGCACCAGTAACAAAGCCAGCCTTGTAATCAAAAAATGATTGAAATTCAACCTCATCAATAATTAACGTTACAGTCCTTTCATGCTCTTTATATGTGCTTACAATACGCTTTGCATAGGAAAGAAAGCTACATTCTTGCTGCTTCGTTTCAGGGCTTGCATCGTACAATGAAGACAGTCTTCTGATCGTATCGGCATGTGGCATCTTAAGCTTCATCTAACTCCTCAGGAATCTGTATGCTTGAGGTGAAATTGTGAACAAAAGCCTAGCAAAAACCAATAAGTCGGGAGGATATCGGCCAGCATTATTCAAACCAAGATCAACTTGACTCTTCAAGAATTTAAGCACTTCCAAATGCCATTCTTGCAACTCGCATGCGAAATGTTTTCCACTTGCTTCCTCTAGCAATGTCGAAGCCAATGTCAGCAGATAACGGGCCTTTTCACAACGCTCAGTGCTGATATCCTTATGTGTCTGTTCGATGATGTGTAACACACTTTTCAAATCTCTCGAGTCGCACAGCTTTTCAGGAACTAACACATCACCACACTTCCTCACACCTCTTTCACCAAAAAATACTTCGACGCGCAGGTCTGTGGACGCGATCACCGAAGTACGGGCTGCAGGAGCAGATTGAAGTGACAAGTCCAAAAAGAAAACCTTTGAGCCCTTGTTCAAAACTGTCCAGAAGTCCGAACTCTGAAAGCTTGGCAACGCCTTCAGCATGTCCGCAACGCTACCAACCACATTCTTGGCGTCCTTTTCTGCTTGGGTTTGCTGAGAAAGCATTATTGCTTTTTGCAAAGATTCGGCTTCCAAGCGCGCTCTTTACGCACCCGGCGCTTCTCGAACGCACGCTTGCGGACGCGATAAATAGGCAGGGCGATTGGGAAACAAGCTCGGAACTGCAGTTTTCTTCATACGAATGTTTTTCATGACAACTTCGACCACTTTTCCTGTCTTGACATCCGTGTAAGATGTCGTCTTCAAGTAATCCGATGGCAAGAAGTGCTTTTCATAGAGCTGAAATAAAAAAAAAGCCGTCACACATATGAAGCTCGACTAAAATGTTGAATTTACAAGCGCGTCGACAGGTGCAGAGACCCATCTATTGTGCACGCGTGCACGAATGCATTGCGCACTATGCTGACGAAACCTATTTATTTATTTATTTATTTATTTATTTATTTATTTATTTATTTATTTATTTATTCTTCAAATGCCACTGGAGAGGGGTTTTACATGACGGGTGGGCTGCTTCAAGGAAAAATGTGCTCGATGGCAGTCCTGATGGCAGTCCTGAACGCAGTCGCACTGGAGTGGTCCGCCGCTTCTTCAGGCAGATCATTCCAGTCTCTCGTTGTACATGGAAAAAACGAATGAAGATGGGATGATGTGCGCGCATGCGGGGGATACACTGACTTTAAATGATTGGTCCAGGATGAATGGCGATGAGCTAGCAATATGACGCTGTTACCAATCGGGGCATGATGAAACTAGTGATATAGAATGAGCCTGGACACTTGACGTCTCGCTTCTAGTCTAGGAAGATTCGCATTAGATTTTAGCCCTGTGACACTAGTATATGAAGAATAGTCATGGAAGATAAGTCGGGCTGCGTGGTTTTGGACAGATTCAAGCATGTTAGAAAGATTAATATGATGAGGGTCCCAAACTGAGCATGCGTATTCAAGTTTGGGCCTTACCACAGTTTTGTAGGCAAGAGTTTTTACCGAAGGAGGGACAAATTTCAGATGTCGCCGGAGAAAGCCGAAGGTGCGGTTAGCCTCATTAGTTATTTTAGCGATGTGAGAGGACCATGAAAGATCATGCGGTAAAATAAGCCCCAAGTATTTAAAACAGGTCACAGATGATATTATTGAATTACCTAAGAGATATGAGGGTGCTACATAAGAATGCCGACGATTGAAAGAGATTGATGAGGTTTTATATACATTTACTGACATTAACCATGTCTTACACCATTTTTCAACTGTTTGTAAGTCACGCTGCAGGGCAGGGATATCTGAGCTGTTGTTAATGGGTCGGTAAATAACACAGTCGTCCGCAAATAGGCGTATGTTAGAAGATATGTCATTAGGAAGGTCATTAATGTAGATTCGTCTGGAAAGCCAGAATAACATCAGAGAGAAGAAATGCTTACTACTGTGTACTTCGTTGGCGAGAAGTCCTTCCGAGGAACAGCTCTCGTCCATGCTTCCCGAGTGGCTCGGTCAGATGGGAACTTGTGCACTCGGACATTTGGTCCTCCGTCCTAATTCGATTTGCAGTTTGGTGCGCAACAACAGCCAGGCATCGTTGCGCTTCCGTGTACGACGAACCACGCACAATCGAAGAAAAACAATCGCGTTTACGGTGCAGCATGCCCCACCAAAGCCACCAAGAAAAAGCTCCACGCGTTTCCGCTCTAGAATTGCAGTCACGGAGAAAATTTATTTTCAGAACGCGCGCCGCGTTGAAAAACGCAGTGCCCCCTATCCACCGTTACCATCCGACTATCGTAACGTATTGACAAGGAGAGGAGGAGATGCGGTGGGCCTATATTTTTTTTCTAGGTGGCTTTGGCAGATGGCGCCAAGCTTCGCGGAACATGCGGGTCACACGCAACGCCAACTCTCACGCGACGCGTGGCTCAAAGCCCTCCACGTGGAAGTTTCTAACACTCACGAAATGATAAAAATATACGTGGCGCAAATTAAAAATACACGCGACAATAAACGCGGCAAACACTACACTAACAGAACTTACAAAAATGAACACGCGATGAATAAGAAAATGAAAGATGAAACGCGATTAAAAAAAGAAAGAGTCCAGTGGAAAGTTCTGAGAGCAGGTTGGAACAAGAGGCTTATCTGGTTGAGCGTCGGGTTGCTGCTACCTTGCTGCCGAAGATCTTGGCGGACTTCCACCGTCTGTCGATCTACCAGCGAAGGCTCCGGCCTGGGGGTTTCAGCCTGCCGATCACATCTTCAGCTATCTCTTGGCGCACGACCAAGCCGTCTTTCAAACTACTCCGCAAGCTCGCACGTCTAGCTCGTCCCTCGTCACGCTCTGGCGACCCACGTGACCAACCGGTCCGGCGAGCTCACAGAAAATATGGAGGTTGCCTCCCCACCACCGTATAAGCGGCGCTGCGGCTGCAGCGGCAATGGCCATGTCGAGATAGACGGCACGGGCACGGACTTTGTGACACACTCATAAACACATTGTTTCCAGTGGCCAATTATCGTGCGCCTCATTTGGAATGTTATTACCCAGATGTACTTAGGCGTGTCCGTAGAATGATCATTCCTCCAGGGATCAAGACTTTCTTCTTTAAGTTAATTTCGGCAACCACTCCTATGAATACCTGGTTACAATATGGGCTGTTTCGTGTCATGGTTGACAAACTGGTTTAAACACCCACGCTTGCACACGTGAATATACCTGGACCATATGAATGTGTTGTACCGGCGGTACAAAACAAATGTCAAATGAAAACAGTTTTGATGAAGGCTTTCTTGAAAGATTTGGTAATGGTGGAATGAAATTGATCTCTATGACCACATTTAGAGCCTACCTGGAGCATTGCAGACAGGTAAATTACAATTTTGCGAAAACCTAATGCCAAGCACGCCCCATCCCCTACGCGCTTCTGTGGTTGCGAGATGCGCGTTTCGGTGCGTCATTTCTTCACCGACCCAGAGGCCATTGACTTGTGAAGGCTCATGCGCTTCACTTTGCGCAACACACTGATAAGCAGTCAATGAGTTGGTAAGGATGATAACGACTGATGAGGGGTTATATGGGTCTCACTGATAACGGTTCGGCGTGGATGGATATGGTTCTACAGAGCCATAGGGGCTTAAAATGGTCGGAGCTTTTCTTGTCAGGCTCATAAGCACTGATAGGGAGGAAGACGACGACGACGAACGTGCCAGTAAGCGTCGAAGACGCGAGGGAAATAGGTCCACCCGGTGTGGACGGCAGCAGCAGAGCTCGGTTGTCCCTGGTCCCTGCTGGCCTCGACAGAGCGACCGTTTCGTTGACCTGCAGTGGTGTTTTGGCTGAGTATCGGGTGGTTTAAGGTGTCTCAATAACCATATTTTAGTTCCTGGTTGATTGGCATTCCTTGCGTCAGCCGTCTTGAGCTGATGTCGACCAGTTCTCCTGGCCAGGCGCGATCCGCCTGGTCAGCATCCCTGCCACCTAATGAATTGCCCATAGATTTATTTTTTCGCAGTGGCGTCAGCACCATTCCTGTGGCGCTTGTGCCTACCAATGGAGGTTCCATCAGGATCACGAATCCACAGGCTGTCCAGAAGGCACTTAAGGCCACGTCCAACCACTTCCAGACCATCACTGATGTGCGAGCGTTCGGACGGGGAGGTATAGTGTGTCGTTCACCCGACCAGACCTGTGTAGAAGACCTCTTGAAATGCACTTCATTCGCTTCCACCCCGGTGAGTGCTTTTATTCCGCCTCACCTTGCGTGCACCAAGGGTCTTGTACGGGGCGTAGACTCCCGATTAAGTCCTACTGAAACCCTGGACAAGCTATCCGCAGCAGGCGTCATTGCCATCTACCGTTGCAATCGACTGGCCAATAACGAGAGGGTTCCGACAGAATCTGTTATTGCAACGTTTGTGGGCACATCATGTCCATCTGAAATAAAGGTGTGGCCTCTTGTGTTCCGTGTAGAGCCGCTTGCGTCACGTCCAATCCAGTGTAAGAATTGTTGGAGATTCGGGCACAGCGCAGGAGGATGTAAGTCTAGCTTGCGTTGCCGCACCTGTGGGGATGGTCATTCTTCAAGTGAATGCTCTACTCAATCTCAAAAGTGCTGCCTCTGTGGGGGAGAACACCCAGCAGACTATTCGAACTGCTCAGCTCGCGCTCAAGAAATACAAATTCTTGAAATAATCGACCGCCGTCGTTGCTCCCGAAGAGATGCAATTTCAGTTATCAAAGACAGGGCCTTCGGATACTCTGGTGTTACAGCGCGCAACACTCCAAGCATGGATCTTAACCTCTCATAAGCAATTGACTCTGCTGTGGAAAAAGCAATGGCTAAAGCTATGGACAAATTGATATCCAGTCTCTCTGATTGCTTAGCACAAATCATTTCCAGCCACATGATGCAAATATTGCAGCCCAATAAGACACCAATGCAGTGCCCAGTATCTAACGCCACACCTCGAACGCCTAGCAACGAGGTAGAGACGCCTTCCACAGTTGCAGAATATTCCACAGACACTACTTCGGTAGTCCAAACACGCGAGGATGAGCCCTCTTATTCAGACACTGTTATTGCCACAGACATGGAACTTGACACTCGAGCTCCCAAACGTATGGGGTCCCCAATTTCAAAAACTATGAAACCAAAATCAAAAAAGAGTCAACCAACTCCTGTGCTTACAGAAAGTATTCTAAAGGCGGCAGTTGCCGCTGCTGTGCGTTCTACACCATTGGACAGTTGAAAGTGCTGCAGTGGAACTGTCGTTCTATATTTTCAGCTTCAACAGATTTATCTTGCCTATCTATTCAATTCAATCCAGATATCTTACTTCTTCAGGAAACGTGGCTTTCACCAGAGAAAAATTTTCATCTAAAAGGTTTTCGGTCCTTCCGATTAGATAGAGACTCGCGAGGTGGAGGATTAATGATACTTGTTTCCAGTAAAATTTGTCACAAGGCGAAAATTTCTTTTCAAATCATGGACTGCGACTGTGAAATTTTGGCCATAGATTTATGCCTCCCAGGATACCATCCATTTTCAATTATAAATGCTTATTTCCCCAGCGGCGTGCAAAGTACACGTCAACTTAATAGGGCTGTGGCTGCCTGTAGAAAAGAAATTTTGTTTGTAGGGGATTTCAATTCGCATCACGTGTCGTGGGGGCAAAAAACAGATGTGTGCGGTAAGCGACTATGGGAGTGGACGATTGATAGCCACCTTTCATGTCAGAACACAGGACAAGTAACGTTTGTTAGAGGACCCTTCCGTTCAGTGTTAGATTTGACATTTTGTAGCGCTGGCATCAAGGTTTTGTCGTGGGTAGCGGTTGAATCAGCAACCAACAGTGATCATCTTCCTGTGTCATTTGAAATCAATTGTCCAATAACATCTTTAGAATACCAGGCATGCATATTTATGGACCATACGAAATTTAAGACTTTCTTGCGTTCTGCCGTTTCGAAACTTGCCAATGCCAATGATAAGGAAATCGCTTCAACCATTTGCTCAATTCTAGAGGATTCCCGGAAGCAAGCTGAATTTGTCATCCCTTCGGCTAAAGGCACCGCTTGTCGTTGGTGGAATAATGAGTGTACGCGGGACTATAGAATAAGAAAGGCCGCTTGGAAAATGCTTCTGCATAATCAGTGCCCGACAAATTGGAAAAATTATCAGTTTCATGCTGGTGTATTTAAGCGTACTGTTAATAGAGCCAAAGAGGAATACGACATTAGACATTACGATTATCTATCTAATTCAAAAAATAAGCGTGCTTTATTTGCATTCCTTCGTGCTAGGAAGGTGCTACCAACACCCTTAACATTAGATTCAATTGTTTTGACCCCGCAGGAACTGAGCGCCTCCCTAGAAGAGATTGCCGAAGGCTTAGAAAATCGATTTACGGCCAGGCTTCCGGCTATTCATTCTACATTAGGTCCTTGGGATGGCTTTACTCCAATTTCCTTAGCTGAACTAAATGAGACTGCACTATGTTTACCGAATTCAGCCCCTGGCCCTGATGGCGTCACAAATGCAATGTTAAAAATATTGTTACAGGAATCACCTAACGTTCTTTTAGACCTGGTGAATTATTCAATTAAATATGCTTGGATTCCGTTGCACTGGAAGCTTGCAAAGGTAATATTGATGCTTAAGAAACAAGAAGGAAGGTATGTATTGGAGAACATTAGGCCCATTGCGCTTACATCAAACGTAGTAAAATTGATTGAGAGGCTTCTTCACCATCGCATCATGAAATTTATTAATGATAATTCCATTCTTAGTCCCTGTCAGATTGGTTTCAGGGCCGGCTGCTCTATCTGGCATGCCCACGTCGACTTAGAAAGCCGAATACAACTCGCTCGACGTCATAAGCAATACGCTGCCTTAGTGACGCTCGATATCGCTAAAGCATACGACACTGTGGAGCACACTATATTGATCAATCGGTTAACTTCCTGTGGTGTTCCTGGGTATATAGTAGCGTGGATTCAGTCATTCTTAGGTGAAAGAGAATTCTATTGCTACGAAAGCGGCGTTTCTTCTTCTAAACACAAACAAACGAGAGGCGTACCGCAAGGCTCAGTGCTTTCCCCGGTACTTTTTAATATTCTCATGAGCACACTACCTTGTCATCAAGAAATAACTACTTATGTTTATGCAGACGATATTGCGTTTTTTGCATCTGCAAACGACATCCACACGCTATACCAACGACTGCAAACTTACCTTTATGATCTGGAGAGGTGGTTAGATGCTAGTCACTTCACACTCAATGCCAGCAAATGTGCTGTTCTCGTTTTTCCGATACGTGACATAGTGCACATTTCATTGTCTTACCACCTTCAAGACATACCACAGGTGGAATCTGTTAAATACCTCGGAATTATTTATAACGCCTCTCTCAACTGGCGCTCACACATAGATCTGTTGACTGGGAAAGGTACCCGTGCAATTGGCATATTGCGTAGGCTGAGCAGTCGTCGAATAGGATTGAGAAGAGATACACTCCTAATGATATACCATATGTACGTTCGCCCTGTATTAGAATTTGGTTGCGTGCTCTTCTCGGGAGCTCCAGCCTACATGTCCCGTCCTCTAATCCTCTTAGAAAGAGAGGCATTACGTCTGTGTTTAGGTCTTCCTAAATTTGTTGCAAATTCTATTCTTTATCTAGAATCCCGTGTTCCGCCACTTTCGTGCAGGTTCCGGCTTTTGACGGTGCAGACGTTCTTAAGGATTTACGAATCACCACTACGTCATACCCAAATAATCTTTATTTCACAACCTGCGTTGTTTTTTGGTGTCATCTGGCCGCGACTGCATAAACCGCAAATTATATTCGTGCAACAATTACTTGACTCTTTGGGCGTGCGCATATGCGATGTACTTCCTATTACCGACAGAGCTGTTGCCACGGATATTCAATTTGATGACATCTTTCCTAATAATGCAAAATTACTTCCACACCGTATTCTCGACGGTATATTACAAGATCACCTGAAATACCTTCAAACAAACGTTGTAATTGCTACAGATGCTTCACAATGTGAAGAAAAGTCAGGTGTAGGAATATTTTCCCCGATTCTCGATTGGACATTTTCTCTTCGGCTGCCAGATTTCATACCGATTTTTTTAGCTGAATTCATGGCCGTGGTGCTGGCATTACGCAAATTAGGACCATCAATTACGTCAGCCGTGATAGTCACTGATTCTTTATCATTGTGCTCATCCCTTACTGCTTCTAGTGATTCTCGCGTGATGAGGACATTTCAATCATTGGTACCTGGTTACTTGAGAAGCGTGCGTTTGATTTGGGTGCCTGGCCATAAAGGACTAATCATTAATGAAATTGCAGACTCTCTAGCCAAGGCATCGATAAGTGGCCCGATTCTTCCTTGCTGCCCTTTGACTGCTTACGTTACTGCAGCTAGATTTCGCAGGAGTATCATTATACAGTCCGTATCAGGCTCCGCAATTACTAACTCTGAGGATTACGGACATCTCCTGCACCCTTGGAACAGAGATTTTTGCCGAACACGGAAAATTGAAGTGTCCATCACGAAGCTGCGCTGCCGTATACCTGCATTGCACTTCTACCTCCACAGGTCTGGTCTGGTCCCCTCACCATTATGCTCATTCTGTGGCGAAGCGGAGACAATCGACCATTTCTTGTTGTCTTGCAGACGGTTTTCTATTCTAAGAAAACGACTACTCGAAATGCCGCTTCGCTCTATTGGTCTAACTTTATCAGTGCCTGTGACCCTATCTTTTGGAGCCTCCATTGTTGGGTTCAGCCACAGAAATGTTTGCTTGGCGATCCAAAATTACCTAATTGAAACCAATCGTTTTCCATGTTAGATTGATCGTTCTCCCTCCCTACCAT
The DNA here is from genome assembly GCF_023375885.2 of Dermacentor andersoni. Classification (NCBI taxonomy): domain Eukaryota; kingdom Metazoa; phylum Arthropoda; class Arachnida; order Ixodida; family Ixodidae; genus Dermacentor; species Dermacentor andersoni. The sequence continues at coordinate 383,045,523 of NC_092814.1, read as the reverse complement.
AGCTTTCTTTTATTTCTTATCTATTATTAATTATTATTGTAATTATTATTATTATTTTCTTATACCCGGTTTTCATCTGATTATCTATTTTTTTTCTCCAGACACAAAACGTTTACTTTTAAGCTCACACGCCCAAATTGTTAACTCCCTTGTTTCATTATTATTTTTAGGCACCTAATTAAACCGCCCGATTCTTGGCCAATCCCCCACTGTGGGTATGTGCCACGGCCACATAGGACAACAACAACAACAACAACAACCGGCTCCCGCTTCTGAAAATGATTTCGGTGATTTAATTTGAGCCCAGTGCGACTATTTTAGTGCCAACGGACTCTTTAAGTTGTGGCGATCCCGTAGAAACCCGACTCTTGAAGGTGGGTGGCCTTGTTGCGATTTTATCGGCCTTTTCCGTCCAGACCACGCCGCTGCGACGCTAACCCTAGCCGCGCTTGTGTTAGCGCGGCGAAGTGCTGCTGCGGCGCCAGCTTTTCTCGTCAGTGTCTGCAGTCATGGGATGTGAAGTGGAAGGGGAGCTTCTGACTCCCGAGGAATTTTCCAAGGAACCCGGATGGCAAACAGTTGCTGCCCGTCGAGCGAGTTGGTGCCATTTCTACCGGCGCTAAGCCAAATTATTCGGGGTTGAAGGATGCCTCCGCTGCCCAAAGAAGACGCGAAGATCATCGTCAGGCCGAAGGGAGGTCTGAACATCAGCAAGGTGGGATCGACAGTTGTGGCCGAGGCCATATGGAACGCAGTCGGTTTCGACCAGGCGAAGCGGGACTCGGACACGATGTGCCCGAATTTCCAACAAAATATCATGGTCATCAGCACCCCCAGCAGAGAGAATGCGACCCTCTACATCAGGGTCGAGTGCATCGCTGTTGGCGGCCAGCAGCACGAGGTGAACGCGTACGAGGCAGCGCCCAACTCTACGTGCAAAGGCGTCATCCGCGGCATCGCACCGAGTGAAGGCCCGGAGGAGCTCGATCGCAAGATTGTCAACTCAAAGAACCCGCTGGCCTTGGGAGCCAAACGAATCAAGAGCACGGGCACCGTGGTTGTGGTCTTCGACGGCTACAAGGTGCCAAACTACGTGTCGTACGGCGGCACACTTGTCAGGTGTGCATTATATAGGAAGCAAGTGGAGGTGTGCTACGCCTGTGGCCGCCTCGGGCATCGAGCGGACGTCTGCCCCTCGCTGGACGAAACTATGTGCAGGGGATGCGGCATCGCCAACCCGGACGAACAACACAAGTGCGACCCCAAATGCAGGCTGTGCGGAGGCCGACACTTCACCGCTGCCAAGGACTGCAAGCAGGGGTACCAGACGCCGTACCTCGTCAGACGCAGGCGCGGGGACCGATCCCGAGCCAATAGAAGCAAGTCTCCGGCCCTCGCCATGGGCGAGCGACAACTCCCGGCCGCCGCCGGTCGCTCCGCGGCTCGCGGGAGCTCTAGATCCAGGAGCCCCTCTCCGCCTTCCGGACGCCGTTCCAGGTCCAGGGGCAGATCCCGGTCCAGGGGCAGATCTATGTCCAGGGGCAGATCCGGAAGCCGCTCCAGGAGCCGCTCTGTCTCAAGGGCCCGGTATGGGTCCAGTGCCGGCCAGCAGAGGAAGAGAAAGTCGACGCTATCGTGGGCAGATATGGTTGCTGGCGGCGCCCATGCGAGATCCACCCGGGGCCCACGCGACCTGCTTCCAGAGCAATCCAGGGACGCAGAGGTAGCGCGCCTTATGAAGGTAAACGCGGACTTAAAAGAAATCATCAGAAAGATCGCTAGCGAAATGATAGAGAATAAGAAATTAGTAATCAGTCAGAGTGTTACATCCAACGCGTCGGCGCCGACCGCCGCAGAAGCACCAGTTCCGGCCTGCGACTCGGCCGGCGCCGCCAAGCGTAGGGCAGTTTCCAGTAAGGACGATTCAGATTCGCAAACTTATGAGATCAAAGGCATGCTGGCCACGCTCACTAAGAGCGTGCAGCAGTTACAACAAGGCTTAGCACAGGTGCAAGTCGCCCTAGGAGACCCGAGGAGAGGACTAGGCGCGCTGGCCGATCGTATGGACGCCCTCGAGCGTCTGGTGATCCCGAATAATACGTCCGTAACTCCGATGCAGGTCGTTGTTCCGAACGCGTCGGGGACTCAAATCAGGGCTACGAGCACATCGGCACGTCAGAGTGGGGGGAACTTCTTGCGTGCACCTGTGCTTACAGCGGGTACCCCGGACAATTTATCTAATAATGGATAGTTCCAAAGAGGAGTTCAAAATTTGGCAGTGGAACTGCAGGGGGTACTCCAATAAGAGGGCTCCTTTGCAGCAATATTTAAGGTCGCTACGTAACAAACCACAAGTAATAGCATTACAGGAAACCCTCGTCTCTGCCGCATCCCTCTCTGGTTATCGTGCCGTCTCCGTGCAGGCCGAAGGGCGGGGAGTGTGCACGTTAGTTGACAGGAGGCTTACACACTTGTCTCACGACCTGAAGCTGGCGAGTTGCAAGGTCGAATACGTCATGGCGGAGGTTCTGCTCAATACGAGACAACGCAACCAGCGGAGAAACAGCGTGTTCATACTCAACATCTACAGCAATCCTAGGGACTCGCAAGAGCAGTTCCAAACGATACTCAAGAAGTCCGTCGACCTGGCCGGCACCCATCCCTTGGTCGTCGTCGGAGATTTCAACGCACCGTACGGCGTGTGGGGGTACGTCTACGACACGAGCAAGGGTCGGGGTCTGTGGCAGAACGCCAACGAAATGGACCTCACGCTCATCACGGACAAGGCGTTCCCCACCCGAATCGGCTACTCGGTTAGCCGGGACACCACCCCCGATCTGGCGTTTGTGAAGAACGTCGAGGGAGCCGAGTGGAGCAACACCGCAATAAATTTTGGTAGCGACCATTATGTGCTCGAGACCCGCTTCGAAGTCACCCGAAGTAAATCCAGACAATTCACTGTCACGGACTGGGACCTTTTTCGCAAGCTCCGCGGCAACGACAGCGCACCCGTCCCAAAAGACCTGGAAGATTGGTGCGAGCGAATCAAGAGTGACGCCGAGTCATCCACTAAGAAGATCGTCAGCGACCTGGAGGTAGAAAAGATGGACAGTAGGCTGGCCCATCTGATCGAGGCCAAGCAGGCGCTGCTTCTGAGATGGAAGGGACAAAGGTTTAACCAAAGATTGAGGAAAAAGATCTCCGAGCCTAACAAGGCCATCGAAGATCACTGTCGGACCCTCGGCAAGCAGCAATGGGACGAGGTCCGTGACTCGATCGACGGGCAGATGCGTAACGGCAAGTCCTGGGGCATGCTTAAACATCTCCTCGACGAGGGCAGCACCAGATCCAGTCAGAGACACACGCTCGCCAGAGCCCTTCACGAAGCTACCATATCCTGTTCCGGGGACGAGCTGGTTGCCAAGCTCATGGAGAAATACCTTCCCATAAAGCATGGCGACGAGGAATACAGGTTTCCCGACTACCTCGGGCCAGCCCGTCCGGAATTGGACGAAGACTTGAGCGTGGGGGAAATTAGGCAAGCCATTTTCGCGCTCAAGGGGAAGTGTGCGCCAGGTGCCGACAGAATCACCAACAAGATGCTGCGGAACCTTGACGACGGTTCGATCGCATACCTCACCGAGAAGATCAACGAGACGTGGAAAAAGGGCAGCGTCCCAGAGCAATGGAAGACCGCCAGTGTCGTCCTGATCCCCAAACCTGGCAAGGCTCCGAACGTGGACAACCTCCGACCGATCTCTCTCACCTCCTGCGTTGGGAAAGTGGCGGAGCACGTCGTCCTCAACAGACTAAACAGATATCTCGAAGAGAACAACATCTATACTCACAACATGATTATCTTTCGTGCCGGCCTCTCGTCGCAGGACGCCATGAAGATGATCAAACATCAAATCATCGATGGCAGTACCAGAGACACCAGGGCCCTGCTCGGACTCGACCTCGAGAAAGCGTTTGACAACGTTCTCCACGAATACATTCTGGCCTCCGTGGCAGACCTCAAGCTGGGCCCCAGACTATATAACTACGTCCGTTCGTTCCTGACGGGGAGGAAAGCGAGGCTGCGGATCGGCGACTTTGTCTCCGACGAGGTGCTCCTGTGCCCACGGGGCACGCCGCAAGGCTCGGTCATTTCGCCTGCTCTCTTCAACATCTGCATAATCGGCCTCTCGAGGAATCTGGCCCAAGTTGAAGGAATCAAACACACCATCTACGCAGATGACATCACCATCTGGTGCACCGGCGGTAGCGAAGGGCAAGTGGAAAGCGCCATGCAAGAGGCGGTAGACGTCACGGAGTAGTACCTGCTACCCACCGGACTCTGATGTTCCCCCACTAAATCTGAGCTTCTCCTTTATAGAAAAGAAAAAGGCCGCAGACCCAAGGGCTGGAAACCGGTCTCGGAAAGTGACATTCACCTGTTCACTCGGAGCGGTGACCCGATACCCAGGGTCGACACCATCAGAGTCCTGGGTATGTTCATAGAATCACGCGGCGGCAACGGCACTGCGTTACGCAAGATAATTGCGAAAACCGATAATGCTTTTCGCCTCGTCCGTAGGGTCACGAACAGACATCGTGGCCTCAAGGAGGACAACCTGCTTCGGCTCATCAACGCCTTTGTGCTGTGTCACTTCACCTACACGGTGGCCATGTACAACTGGCTCAGAGTCGAGCGGGAAAAGCTTAATGCCCTCATTAGAAAATTCTTCAAGAGAGCCCTCGGGCTGCCCGTCAGAACGCATACAGAGGACCTCCTTCGGCTCGGCATACACAACACCATGGAGGAGATGGCCGAGGCTCAGGAACGGGCCCAGCTAACTCGGCTGTCCACCACGCCAGCCGGCAGGCGTATCCTCGAGGAGATCGGACTCGCACGAACCAAGAACTTGGCTGAAGACACCCAAATCCCCAGAGAAATAGGGGAGAAGATCGTGGTCGCCCCTTTGCCCCGCAACGTTCATCCCGTTCACAACGCAGGTCGTCGCAAGGCCAGAGCATTTAATATACTAAAGCAAATAAACAAGGACAAAATCACAGCAAGCTTCGTGGACGCAGCTGCATACCGAGACGGCAAGGCTTTTGCGGTTTCCGTCATTGACACGCTGGGCAAAGTCATCAACTGTGCTTCCGTCCGGACGACGAACCCAGAGCTGGCCGAGCAAGTGGCCATTGCACTCGCCATGCAAGACGGTCGGAGAGACAGGGTGTATAGCGATTCGAAAGCCGCCATCAGGGCATTCCAGAAAGGCCGGGTAGCCCGGCAGGTAGTTCAAATTCTGAAAGGCGCCAAACAGGGCAACACCTCCATGCACTCGATCCTTTGGTTCCCTGCACATGTCGGGGCGATTGAGAGGGTTCCTCTGAACCTCAACGAGTCTGCCCACGAGGTTGCGCGTGGCTTTACCGACCACGCTGCCCTCGGATCGGGCGACTCTCTCCCCGGACACAGAGACGCTCCTCTCACACACAACGAAATCACGAAATTCTTTTACTTAGAGAGAAGGGTTTTCCCCCCGCCTCACTCCAAGCTAAGCAGGCCGCAGGCGGTCACACTAAGACTTCTGCAAACGAACTCGTACCCAAATCCGGCGTCCCTTAATAGCATATATCCAGACATTTATCCGAATTGTTCTTGCGTGGCCTGTGGTGAGGTAGCTACGTTGCCTCATATGCTCTGGGAGTGCGGGTCGCTGGGCCCGAAGTTCACCAAGGAAGAGTGGGACGCGCTCCTGCGAAGTCCTGTCTTTGAGGATCAAATCCTGGCCGTCCAGCGCGCCCGCGATCGGGCCGGCAGACTAGATCTGTCAGTCCCGTCGTGGGATTAGCTGGGTGCGCGTTTTATCGCGCTTTGCTGGACCAAATAAAAGTTTATTCACTCACTCACTCATAAGCACTGATAAGGTTTGTAAGGGTGGGCCCAAGTCCGATAAAATTGATAAGGACTGATAATGGCTGATAAGGGTTGGACCACACTAGATAAGGCTGACAAGCATTTGATCGATTTCGATAAGTTTGATACCCACCTATAAGGGTTCATAACGCGCGGATAGAGTCCGCTAAGGTTGATAACGACCAATAAGGGTTCGTAAGGGTTTATGCTGGTCGGATCAGGTTTCATAACGTTGATGATAACACCAGACTTTGCGGAGGTGAGCAAGTGGCACCATGCTTACACATATTTAGACAACTCGCAGATGTGTTTCTGTATAAATTTTTGTACATTGTAAGAATGCTCTCACAATCAATCGTTCTGGGTGACTTGTTGGAAGTACTGAAGTTTTATATAACACAACTTTTATTTTATGGTAGGATGGCCATCAGTGGCAGAGAGGGTATTTCCATTAGTTCTTGTATTACTCTCCGATACAGCAATTATTTTTTGGCCCGTCTAGGTGTGACGCCGTCCGAAAAATTACAAGGAACAAAGGTAGTAAAAGCTTTGAGATAGGTTGATGATGTCTTGTTTGTTAATTGCCTCTCTGTTCATTTAAAGGCTTAGGTTTACGCTGTTTTGCCAAGAACTCGATAGCGTTCCAAACAGCGGGAACTTATATGTGAGCTGTGGCAGAGTGGTACCGTGCACTTTCTGGATATTCGTTTGTCAGTTGGTATTAATCGCTTTTGTTCGTATGACCAGCCAATAAAGACCACACCCCGAGTACTCAGCACATTTAAGTTAGGTAAGGGGGCGACTCTATGACATAGCTTTCGCTGGCTAGGCGTCAGGATTCCTTTTCTGCTCCGTAGCGTACGTACTTCCGCTTTCGTGTCCCGAAAATTCTGCATCGCCATCTAGGAATGAATAGGTGAATTTCTGTAAACACGGAAACTTCTGTACGCTTACCGCCACTTACTTGCGGGCGCATGAACCAGCGACGCAATATTTTGTGGGCAAGTATAGGAGTGATGGCTCGTACATACATTTTAGTAGGGTACTGGTTTGGAGTAGTTGGTCACAGCTGATAATAAATGTTATTTGAGCATCACTTTAAATGAGGACAAGGAGACGACAGAAACAAGCGCCTATATTTGCCCAAACTTCGCCCTTTTGGCTTTAGACGGCTTCGTAACTTTGTAAGCTCATCGTTTAAAACAAAGTAATGTTTTATACATAAACACCATTGAACTTGTCCGACGCCACGATTTTACCACACGACCTCTAGTGCCGAAGCCCGATAATAAAGCCAATACGTCACGACTGCATGCATGGAAAAGCGGCATAGAACACCCTTAAGAATTTCTCGCGGGAAGCGAGTACGCTGAGATGCTTTGCGCATTTCCATTTGGCCTTGCCGAGGTACGGAAGGCACGGAAAACGGAGGCAACCAGATAATTGCGCCTCTAACAACCGGGAGAACGTGTCAGGCGAACGTGTCAGTGGGCAAATTATGTGAGAAAAAAAGCACTGCAACATTTCTTTTATTCACCAAAAACAACGTTGGCGGTAGCAACGAGTTTACTGGGGAGGTCATCATAGGCTGCGTGGTATTCTTTGGAGTTGCTTATCCCTTAAAATACGACCGTGTCAGTTTCAAGGATAGAGCGTAGGCTTCCGAAGTAATGGTTACACAGAATGCTACGCAAGATATGACAATTCATCGGAAGGAAGTTTCTGCCATAATATTTTTGTTTCAAGAATGGACTAAAAAAGTTGTTTGGACCGACAAGGAAAGAGGCAGGTTGACGAAGGCCATCCCCAGCTTAGCTATTGCTGATTTCGGCGACTGATCAAATATTGGGACAGTCATATTGCTGGTCAATCTGCGGCCAAGCCAGTAAGCGTGGGAGCAGCATAAGTTTGCTGCCGTGTATACACATTATCTTCTATAATTAGAGAAAAATATTTCGGCACGCATATGCACGTGTGGTCCTCTCCGGACCTAACAAGCTGCATGAGCTCTGAAAGATTAAGAATCCAAACACGCTGTTGTGCGGTTTGGATTCTTGTGAGACTAAAAAAACCACGAAAACAATTTTGTAGATTGTTTTTCGGAGAATGTCGTTTTTCGCGTAACCATCTCATGTGGTCGCAGCTACGTTGGGCAAACCGGTCGTATCCTGTACGATTCGTTGTGATAGCATTCTTAGAGTAAAAAAAATCTGTGCCAGTGGCTTTCTTCTGATGCACCGTAAGGCCTGTGGCGATTATCTTTTGTTCCAGACCTGCAGAAGTGTTGGCCGGAGAAATAATCAGCTTACAAGAGACATTATTCGAGCAGAAGCTACCAAAAAGCTCGCTGAACTGTGTCTAAGCACGTGATCTATCGCGCTAACAGCACAACATTTGAATTTTCTGGGCGTGCCAACAGGGAATACGTAGAACTGATACGTTTTCAAGCCTTGGCGCGGATTTTCCGTTCTGCGCACTGATTTGCGCAGATTACGTTGATGTCCATTCGGTATAAATTAGCAACAGGATGGCAATAATAAACTGTTCGAAGTAGCGCGTGTGTATGTTTGCGTATATGCGCCCTTTTTTCGAGTTCTAGCTTCGTTAGCGTTTTGATGCATTACCAACGTGGCCCAAACTGCCACTCCTGTTGTAGACTAGGTACTCCTAATAACAAAAGAAGTACATTCGTAATGGTGTGATAACTTCTTATCAGAACACCCTCAGGTACAACTTTTATTCAAGTGCCTGTCTAACAGAAAGAAATGACTCTATCGTTTAGCCAAATCATCTGCGAGAAAAACACGTTGGGAAACCTATAACACTGCCAAAGAAGGGTACTTAACAGCATCAAACAATTTTAAAGACCATAATAAATCTATAGATCTCATACCTTACCTTAAATGGTTAACTCAGATGTCTGAAAATTCTAGCCTCTCATTGATTCCTCTTGAGATAACTGCATCATCTTTGAAGACGCGTTAGGTGACGTCAGTGCGAGCGACATTTGCGCAATCGTTCTTAACGAATCATTTCCAAAGAATTGTTCCGTTTCATCGAACATTCATCTATCACACACAAAACAATACAAGTATCTTAATATGCATCCCATAACAATTTATGCCTCGGGTGCTGCAAAGATCATTGATGATTGGTCTCTTGATTCTGCGCCCGCGTATAATAATACGTACATTATTAACAATATGTTAACAAGCACTAGCACATTTAGTTCGGAAATGCTGACAAATATTTTGCAGCAATCATAAACACATCCACTCGCCTACACTATGTAAAATAGTGAAAGCAGAGCTGAAAATCAGAGAAAGAAGTAAAAAGTTTATTTGCGTAGTTAACTACGTTTATTATGACAACACGGTACGGCTAAAATTTCGTTTATTTTTTGTTTTAGTGGATGGGCTAAAAGAGACGTGTTTAACCTAGCAGTCAATGTCAACATGGTTTTGGCCAAACGTACACATGTAAAACCCGAATTATACATTCTACTTATAGATCACACTCTATTTTAAATAGTCCTTCCTGAGCTGACTCTGCTTCTATTTATTTGAGCAAGGCGTTGGACAAATTTTGCCACAAGCTACTTCTCTTCCACCTGAATTTTTCAAAGTTTGGCAATAATCTGAAATAGAAATACCCTTACCATGCTGAAATGCACTGACTTTGGCTTACTAACCCCTATAAATTGGTTACTGCTAATAATTACGACTCATCATTGAGGTTCGCTCTGGTAAGCTTCAGCGATCAGTACTAAAGGCCGTACATTTCCTTATTTATATTAACGACCCGCCATCTTCGTTGACGTCTCGCATTCACTTGTTGCCGGTGACTGCGTGATATATCGTTAAATATTTACAACCGATGACACTAATACTCTTCAATTTAATTTGGACTATTTAGCAATTCGTTGGTGTAAGAACTTGCTAATGGAAGTGAATGTAAAGAAATTCAAAGGTACGTGTGCACACCGGACTATCAGTGCCCTTCCTACTCGTACCTGAATAAAATCAGTCTCGAACCTGCTAATACTGCTGAACCTGCTAACTTAGGTGTTCATATATCTGAAAAGCTAATCTGCAAACTTCGCACTGAGTACATAGTTAATGAAGCTAAACCATGCTTGGTTACTTACGTTAATATTTTTTCTATGGCACTCTCATCTAGATGGATAGATTCTGCGGCTTTACGTGACAACATCACGATTTCATTATGAGGCACGTCGTAGTGGTGGATAAGTCGGACCACCAGGGGATCTTTAACGGGCCCCCCGTGCACGGGATACGGGCGTTTTTGCATTTCGCCCCGATCCAAGTGCGCCAGCCGCAGCCGGGATTTGATCCCGCGACGCCTCTCGTCCCTTGGGTTCAAGGGCTCTGGTGAGGCAGTAGTGCTCTTAGAAAATTTTAGCATCTCACATATCTTGTACATTGCATCATTTTTCCCAATGCATTGTAGTGTTCATAGTATTCGTCAGTAGTCATCGCCATAATTTTATAGCACGTAGATTTTACGCACTTTACTGCGACTATTTTTAGGCCACTTTACAGCCAAGTCACATCTTCCATAATACATTAACATTACCACTTGTCATGGCGCTCTTTGGCCAAACCTGGCCCTTGCGCCACAAAACAGCGCAACAGCAGCGCAACAGCATAGCCGGTAAGCCGCTGCGCTGGGTGTTGCTCTACAACTCATTATTGCGTGTTAAGTTAGAATGCGTTGAAGCTGTGCGCGATCCATGCCATGAATACGTTATTTTTGTAAATTCATGTTTCCTGGCGCAAAAAAAGAAAACTGACAGAGGTTAAGAACGTAGTAGAAACACGCATAAATTTCAATAGAAATCAACTACCACAACTCACTATGTTTTTTTTTTCTCGAGCTTGTTCAACATATTTAAATTAGAATCATATTTTCATATTAAAACAGCACCGCTACCATAACATCAATGAAAATCACTCTATCGTTCCCATAGCTTGCATCTCGTAGAACAGTAGTTAAATTAAATTAAATTATGGGGTTTTACATGCCAAAACCCCCTTCTGATTATGAGGCACGCCGTTGTGGAGGACTCCGGAAATTTCGATCACCTGTGGTTCTTTAACGTGCACCTAAATCTAAGTACACGCGTGTTTTCGCATTTCGCCCCCATTAAATTGCCGCCGCCGTGGCCGCGATTCGATCCCGCGACCTCGTGCTCAGCAGCCCAACACCATAGCCACTGAGCCTTCAGTGGCTATGGCCTTTGCTTCCACTTCAGAAGCAAAGCACTCGACGATGTCCGTTGATGGTTCGGCGTAGGCGACGGCAGTGCCACGAAAAATGTGCCGATGCTCAAAGCTAAAGTTGGTAACGAGGACCGCTGTCTGGCTATCACGAAGTTCCACAAGGCTTCGTGCTACACAAATACCTTGGGCCAGCAACATAGAAATGTTGCCTTCTACAATGGCTTCACCGTCTCGTAGCTCGTCGGACTTGACCGGGACCATAACACTCGCACGCGGCGGTATCGTGATGCTGTCGTCCGAAACGCGAAGTGCGGATCTGTGTCCAACGGCGTCGGTCTGTGTTGTTGCCCTTTGTGTCGAGAAAGTGATGCAGCGCTCGCGGAGGTCAATAATGGCGCCATATTCCCGGAGAAAGTCCATCCCAAGAATTAAATCGCGGGAACACTCGCGTAGAACCAGACAAGTGGCGAGAAAAGCAGCACCGCGAATTTCTACTCTCGCCGTGCATAAGCCAAGCGGTGTGACGACGTGGCCACCTGCCGTACGAACTGGTGCCCCATTCCAGGGCAACGTAACTTTTTTCAGAACGCTCGCCAGTTTGCCACTAAGAATGGAGTAATCGGCGCCGGTATCTACAAGTGCACTCATTTCTCTGCCGTCGATCAACACAGGTATGTCCAGTGAAATCTTGTTGGCGGGAACTGGTTCTGGCGTCGTCGTGGTCTCGTTGTTCTGCGGTCGGCACGATACGAGGTCTTCAGCGCGTCGAGTATCAGCGGCCCCGCGTCGGAAGGTCGCTGACGTCAGTTTTCCCGGCGTGGACTTGGTGATCGCCCTTGCGTCGTCCTCGAAGTGGTAGCACGAGCAGGGAAATATCGCCGCGGTGAGAGTGAGCGTGACTGCCGCTGCGATGTACCCGGCCTGCGCTGCTGTTCGATGAATTCTGCGATGTCGGGAGTCCTCTGGCCAAACCTAGGTCGAGGCGAATCGATGGAAAAACCCCGCAGGCCGAGTCGTCGATAGGGGCACTCCCGATACACATGACCCGCTTCGCCGCAGTGGTAGCACACCGGTCGTCGGTCGGGTGCTCGCCAAACCTCTGATTTCCTCGCGGGTGTTCGGCGGTCGTCGAAGTACGGTAGCGGAGTTCGAGCGGCTTGCGCCGATTGCAGCGCGACTGGCGACGCAACATAAGTAGGTGCGAAAGCTTGGGCGGGGCTCAGTAATGTTTCTGCGTAAGTCTTGCGCCGGGATTCACTTGGCAGAGGTGGCGCTCCACTGCTGGAAAGAGATGCCTGCAGTGCCTGCTGTACTTCGTTGCGTACGACGCTGGCAAGGGAGCTGACTGGTGGCGGCGACGTACCATGGTGCTTCTGCAGCTCGTCGCGAACCACTGAGCGAATCAGCTCGCAAAGCAAGGCGACGTCGCACCCGAAGCCTACGGGCGTATCCGGAGTGCAGGCGGAATTTACTTGTCGGTTGTACATGTTCGACCGTTGCTGAAGCGCCTTCTCCATTGCGATGGCTTCGGTGAGGAACTCCGCGACAGTCTTGGGCGTATTCCGAACAAGACCGCCAAAGGGCTGTTCCTTTACGCCTCTCATCAGATGACGCACCTTCTTCTCTTCCGACATGCTCGGATTGGCACGCTGAAAGAGGCGCGTCATGTCCTCCACGTACATCGTGACGCTCTCGTTTGCCTTTTGGACGCGTGACTGAAGGGCTCGCTCCGCTTTTTCCCGGTGATCGGGGCTGGAGTAAGTCTCCAGTAGCTTGCGCTGGAATTCAGGCCAGGATGACGGGGCACTTTCGCGGTTCACAAACCACGTGCGAGCGCCATCCTGGAGGCTGAAGTAGACGTTCCTGAGTTTGGCGTTGTTGTCCCACTCGTTAAACGCAGCCACGCGCTCGAACTCCGCCAGCCAGTCTTCCACGTCTTCAAATATGTCGCCATGAAAAGCCGTCGGCACTTGGGGGTTCAGCACCGTTAGGTAAGTCGGTGTCACCCTTTCCGTAGAAGTCGCAGTGGTCGTAGTCATCACTTTTTCCGGGAGGTTTCCAAATTCTGGGGCGAGGCCTCGGATTCGCCGGCTTGTGCGGTGAACTGGAGTCAACTCCAATTGTGCGAGGTTCTTGCTGCCCAGTGGGTTCTCCTGCATAAGTTGGGTGTACCCAGCAAGCTCCACCAAAATGTCGCGTATTCTCTGCTGAAGTATACACACTGAATGGGGATCCAGGCGTTTGTCCTTCACGAAACGAAACCGTTGATGCGCGATGCCGAGACGAACCTCGTTCTCTTCTTCTTTTGACCCCTTGCTGTGCCACTGCATGTGGTATATATATATATATATATATATATATAAATGACGGCCCTATCGCAAACCGGCATCGAGGCATGAAGGAAAGCAATCTTCTCAGGCTGATCAATGCCTTCGTACTCTGCCACCTCACGTACACGATTTCTATGCACAACTGGCTCAGAGCGGAGCGAGACAAGCTCAACGTTCTTATCCGTAAAATAGTCAAGAGGGCTCTCGGGCTACCCATCAGGACCCATACCGAGGATCTCTTGAAGCTGGGGGTACATAACACCGCCGAGGAGATCGCCGAAGCCCAAGAACGCGCGCAACTCACTCGCCTGGGCACCACAGCAGCAGGTAAACGCATCCTCGAAGAGCTGGGTTATCACCCTGCGGGATTCTCGAAGGTCAGTACCCCGATCCCTAGGAGCATTCGAGACAAGTTCGAAGTGGCCCATGTGCCCCGAAACGTCCATCCCGTCCTCAACGAGGGCAGACGCAAGGCTAGAGCAGCCGCCATCCTCAAACAGATCAAGCGACACGACATTAGCGCAAGCTTCGTCGACGCTGCGGAGTACAGTGACGGGAAGACCTTTGCCGTCGTTGTGGTCGACTCGGGCGGCAACATTTCCAATAGCGCCTCGATTCGCACTTCAGACCCCGGAGTCGCCGAGCAAGTCGCCATCGCCCTCGCCATGCTAGACGGTCGTGGGTCCGAAATCTATAGTGATTTCAAAACGGCAGTTAGGGCTTTTCAAAAGGGTTGCATCACCAAGGAAGCTGTTCGTCTTCTTAGCGGCTCGAGTCCACATGCTCTCACAAACCATTCAATTCACTGGTTTCCCGCTCACGTAGGATCGGTCGAGGGTGCTCCCCGAACCTCAATGAGTCTGCCCACGAGGCTGCGCGTGACATCACCGACCGCGCTTCCTCTATAAAGAGCACTGACTCCCCTCCTCTCTACGGTCACAGGGACGCTCCCGCTACTCACAACGAGATTATTAAATATTTCTACATGTCCAGAGGGGTCTTTCCACCCCCTCACCCGAAGTTGAATAGGGCGCAAGCCGTTTCGCTTAGGCTCCTACAGACCAGCACATATCCGTGTCTGTCCGCTCTCCACGAGGCTTACCCCGACGTGTATCGCGACGACGCCTGCCCGTCCTGCGGCCAGACCTCCACTCTACCTCACATGCTCTGGGAGTGCGGGTCGACATACCCCAAGTTCATCAAGGAGGAGTGGGACTCGCTTTTGCGTAGCCCCGCTCTAGAAAAGCAAATCCTGGCCGTCCGGCGTGCCCGCGACCGGGCCGGTGGGCTAGACCTGCCGGTCCCGACGTGGGACTAGCCGGGTGCGCGACGAGTTCGCGTCCTCGCCGGACCTACAATAAAGTTTATTCACTCACTCACTCACTATCTTTCGTGATCTACACTGGGAGGTGGCTAAAGTGGAGCGCGTGTTGCGCGATGCCGAGACGAACCTCGTTCTCTTCTTCTTTTGACCCCTTGCTGTGCCACTGCATGTGGTAATATATATATATATATATATATATATGTATAAATGACGGTCCTATCTTTCGTGATCTGCACTGGGAGGTGGCTAAAGTGGAGCGCGTGTGAGGGCACATACGGAGATTTTACAGTGCCGCGGTGACGCACTTTTTTGTATGGGGTTTTACGTGCCAAAACCACTTTCTCATTATGAGGCACGCCGTAGTGGAGGACTCCGGAAATTTCGATCACCTGTGGTTCTTTAACATTCATCTAAATCTAAGTACACGGGTCTTTTCGCATTTCGCCCCCATCGAAATGCGGCCGCCGTGGCCGGGATTCCATTCCGCGACCTCGTGCTAAGCAGCCTAACCCGCCGCGGTGACGTACTACAGTAGGTATTAGCGCCGCGTCATGTAGCAAAACTTATTAGCTAGCTGGCAATAAAACATGCCCACTTTGATGTATTTATTTGTTACCTAAATGAATACAACTATGCCACAATAAACTAGCGAGACTTCATACTAAGCCAGAAGGTAATAATAGACTGAGGTGAAACGCACGTAGACGATGATAGACGTAAGAGAAATATACAAAAGGCGCCTCTTCAATTGGCGCCCTGTGTGTGTCTACCTCGCTGATGTGTGTCGTCGTCTACGCGCCTTTCAGCTCATAAGATGCCAAAGCAACCCGCCCTTATTTCCACCCTAGCGTTATAATAGAATTACACATACAACTGATAAGGAAGAATTGCTCTACAGAAAATATAACAAACTATAATTTCACTTCAAGCCTATAATTTACAAAGTACACAATACAGTTTGTTCAATAATGTGCGAAGAGCTGAGAGAGTAGTAAAATGTTTATTTTCGTATTTACAAACATTCCCGATGGCAACATTCACCCAGGATTACGATATTTCCTAATGCGAAATTTGAGCGTAGCTCTATACGTGTTTTGATTTCGCGATGCAAAATTAAATTAAATTATGGGGTTTTACGTGCCAAAACCACTTTCTGATTATTAGGCACGCCGTAGTGGGGGACTGCAGAAATTTGGACCACCTGGGGATCTTTAACGTGCACTTAAATGTAAGTACACGGGTGTTTTGGTATTTCGCCCCCATCGAAATGCGGCCGCCGTGGCCGGGATTCGATCCCGCGACCTCGTGCTCAGCAGCCCAACACCATAGCCACTGAGCAACCACGGCGGGTATTTCGCGATGTATTGAGATAAAGAATTTGAGAGAGACATGTAGCAGAGTCACAAATCATGACAATCGAAGCAAGTGTGAATGGGACGAAACCAAGCAAACCAAACAGACGATAGCATGAAGCGAGTGGTCGGGCGGGTACGCATGACACCAATCTCCCGTCACTGAAGGGGCCGCTCTCATTGTTCTCCGCCGTTCGCGGCTCGAGCGATTCGTCTCCCGCTCACGCGTTCACTCTTTCTCTATTCGCGGTTCTCGTTCGCTCGGTTACGCCGCTGACGCCGACGTTCGCCGCAGGAACGGGCGCCTAATAGGTGTTCTCTAAAGTGTGTTTATTTGGGGCGCTAGTGGATACGCTAAAAGAGATGTGCTTAGCCTAGCGGTCAAGGCGCACAATAGTTCCTTCTCTTACCCCCCTTTTACAAGCTTTACAAGCACATGTGTAAACTTCTCATATAAGAACGAGCACAAGTGGTGTAATTTACTTTCGAAAGAAGTTCTGGCTTTCTGGAAACATTAAATTCTGCGCAAAATAGTATGGAAATATCCTGCGATGGGAACCAAGTTTTAAGCTTTGTCATGCGATGTCACGCCGGTATTACCACATAATGTACTCCGCATCGACTCACTCAGCGTAGTCTCCGCGGTGTTGCGAACTTGCGTTCTCTCTCTTAAAAGCTGAAAATAGCGTGCAGCGCGACTTCTGACTCCTCCGGCCAAATTTGGTCACAATAGCCACCTCCTTTGTGTTCGCTTACATGTGTGAGAGCACCGTGTATTTAGATTCCCAGACGTGTTGCTTGCTCTGTTGGCGCTACATGATATTTATGTATTCTGCACATGATGCACTGTGGTTCACGTCTTTGTTAAATGAACGAGTCGTTCATATTATGCGGCCTGCAGTGTGCCTGATGACGCCGATGAGAACGCATGATCACATTATCAGAAAATCACATTATCAGAAAAAAACGTCCTGGGCAAAATCTCTATCACTTCGGAGAGTCAACAGTTAACTTGGCCTCATGTGATTGGACAGGATTGTGCTTGTGTCATCGGCTGTCTGCGGCAGTGGGAAGGTACCGCAAATTATGAACATATCACGCGTCTGTCAATAATCTTTAATTGCCGTCAGCTAAGAGTGCAGCCGGGGAAGCAGTAGTTCACTTTTAGTTGGGCGGCTTGCTGTTCACTTGCCACTACAGCTGCATGCGCCGGCCGCGCTGCCCCGTGGGCGTGAACGGGCACCGGCTTTTGTTGCTTCGACCTTGTCTGCTCGGCATTGCTCTTTCGATGTAGCTGCGGTGTGCATTCGATTGGACGATGGACCATTATTTGCACCGTCACATGTCGGCTTTCTAAAGCACACCTTTTGCCGGCTGTGCTACAAACTGGTGGAGATGGGCGCAAGAGGGCGAGTGGCCATTCTGCAGAGAGGAAAGAATTGCTCGTTGGGGTACCACGCCGCCAGCCAACAGATTAAGCGAAGCACCATATCTGTCTCGCCGACACTGTTCCCAAAGTTGAGCTCGTAATTACTTTTTGTTAGGCGGTTGAAGGGCTGGGTCATCTTTCCTGTGTCTCCGGCTGCCAAACTTAATGTCAAGGGGAAATTTGTTTCTCGCGATCGAATTCCGGGTGCTATCGCCAGCGTCCATAGCACGCACATCACCATTCAGCCGCTAGCAGGGTTCAACTCAGGCAGCATCAGCGCTTCCTTTGTTCGGCTGATAAGAGTGCAGAGCGATGACAATAAGAGCGTAGAGATCTCCCATTTCGCTGGCCACATTGCTCTAGTTCGAGAGTGCCGCACATTCGTTTTCGATTTCACGGTGCCGTGCCCGCCGTCAGCACCGCGCTCTCCGCGCAGGCAATACAGGAACCGTATGCAATGTTCCATTTGTAATGGAGAAGAGAGCTCGACCATCGCTCATGGCGCTTGCCTGCTGAAGAGGAAGAGGACTGAGCTCGCGTTTCCGTTTGGCTGGGACTGCTCGGCTGCGCTGCGCTCGACCCAACGTGACTGTGCGTACGGCTTCACGCTAACTGTCAATAAACTCCGTAGCAGAGTTAATTTTCCACTGTGTTTATGACGCGATGTGCTGAGAGGAAGATCGATAACGGCAGTACGGTGGTGTGCGAGTCATGTGCGAGCTGATGACGAGAACGTTCTCTTGTACTGGCTACTTTGGAAGTGCTTGCAGTGTGTGTCTGGTGCGTGCATCAAGCAAGCTCCTGGTAGCAGTCCACGCGGCGTTTGCAGCCCCACCTGTCGGCCAATAATGAAAAACATTATTACTTCAAGCATTGCGTAAACACCCTGTACTGCATGCTTACACTTAAAAACTTGCGAGCTAATATTTAATTTATATTTCACATTTAATGGGGAAGCACAAACATTCTGGAGTTCTTCGACTAGCGCGCAATATGATGACGCGTACATCAGAGGTGGCACCCTCTCGTCAATTGGCTGCGTCCTTGCTATGCACCTCCGGCTGGAGAGCGGGTTTTTAGTGACGCAACCGGCGAACTTAACCGTTCGCTAAAAAAAAGGAAAAAGAAAGGAAAAAGAAAAAGAAATCTGGGGTTTTACTTGCAAAAACGAAGATTAGATTATGAGGCAAGCCGTAATGCGGGGCTCCGGATTGGTTATGACCAACTGGGGTTCTTTAACGTGCATCCAATGAACGGTAGACCTGCATTTTTGAATTTCATCCCCATCGAAGTAAGGCCGCCTCGGCCGGCATTCGATCCCGTGTCCTGGGGCTTAGTAGCCTAACGCCATAGGCATTACGTCACCACGCTGGGTGAACCGTTCGCTTTCCGAACCGTTTTAAGATTCCGGCCCTGGTTTCTTGTTCTAATATCGATGTTCTTGGGTGCACCGATTGTGACATCGCGACTATCTTGTACCCACATGCAGGTCTCCAGCACGACGTTTTGCTTCCAGGTGAACAGGGAGGCTTGAACCTCACCGTTCCAACCATCGCCGAACAGCTCAAAAAGCTCGGCTACCAGACACATGCCATAGGAAAAGTACGTATACCTTTTAGGCGCAAATTGCGCTGCTTTAGAGTGATGAGCTAGTATTATTAGTGAGAGTATTATAATCAAACAATGGAAGAAAGTCGACTCAGTCGTGAGGCTTTAAGCGTGAAAACCACAACCTCATTGTTAAGCATGCCATAGTGGGAGACTCAGAATAATTTTCACAACGTGGGGTTATTTAACCTGCGCACATTGTCGGTACACAAGCATTTTTTTATTTCGGCCCCGTCGGAGTGCGGCATCGGCGGCCAGAATCAATCCCACGACCTTGTGCTTAGCAGCGCAGTGCCATAGGCGCCGAGTTGCCGCGCTGGGTTAAAGGCGTGAAAACCGTCTTGCAGTGTTATTATCAGTGCTAACCTCTTTGGGAAGATAACGAAGAATTGTCAGTCCTAGGAACAATAACATTATAGTAGCACAGCATTACCCCTACCAATTTCCAATGTCTATGCATGAGCAAGTTTTTCATGGCATGCGTAGTCAGTGGAGGCCGCTATCGGTAGTGCTAACGGTAGAACTGTCAAGGTAGTCGAATGCACTCGATATCTGTATTTTAAAATGAGTGTCTATATTTGGTGGAATCAGCATGCACACGAGAATAACACCTGTTGCAACCTATGATAAGAGCCATTTCAACTAAGTATGGTTTTATTCGAAAAACAATTGCGCAATAAGCACATGAAAACCATACAGTAAATAAAGCGCAATAAATATAGGAAGCTGCGTCTTCAGGACATTGATTAGCCATCGCCAGTGGGCTACTTTCTCCTTCTTCGTTTATGCTAGAAAACTGAGGCAGTGAGAAAGCTGTCAATCAGTTATAATTTGTGTGCGGATTCGTCACTACAGTGGGTGTTACATTTTTTAATACACTGCTACGGTTGTCATAGTGCCGGATGGCTCACGGTAATTCTGCGTGTGGGCTATGGGTTCGTATATACTGGATACTAGAGGCATGACCGTCGCGCTTAAACTTCTATATTACAGCCGCCAAGGATGGGGTATATTCAAAAAGTAATGCAAAATCTCAGAAATGTAGTAGTGCTCTATGTTTGGCATGTAACTTTAGCTTGGAAATTTTTTTTAGCGACAGAAGACGAGTACGGAAAGAAGACGTGGACTGTCTTGTCCACGTATACCTTCGCTCCTTGTCTGCTGGCGCTCAAACGTTTCCCAAACAAATACTGCCTTTCATTTGCGTGAAATGTGTTCTTGAATCGTACTATTTCCTCGCAGTGGCACCTTGGATCCTCGAGCATTCAATACACGCCGACACGACGGGGCTTCGATACTTTCTTTGGTCACCTCAACATGGAGAAGTACTACTTTAACCAGATGCTTAACTTTGTGAGTTCGCTGGTGTTCAATCAGTTCTTCTGGGGCTAGTTTCTTGTCAATTTTTCATATTGTTTTTCATGTTTTTTTGCCACCAGGTGTTTCACCGTTGAACATGAAAATACATATCATTCACTGTCAACGTCTGGTGGTATGCTCGTGTAGAATCTTTTGACAGCAAATTTCTTCGAGAGAAAGGAAAATGAATCATAATGCAAATGCCATGTTCAATATTTATAAAGCAATGTTTATTCTGATGACGTCAGTACTACTGCTTCACTGAAGTAATCTTCATGGCACAGGTGGTTGTATTTGACCACAATCATTTTTTAAAAACTTCCGCTGCAAGTGATTATCTCTGGAAAACCTTGTAGAATCGCCATTCACTCAAAACAGCACCATCCACTCCACTGTCACCGCTATCCCTCGAAAGTGTCGAGAGTTTCTGTTCAGACCTACAAATATTGTACACGAATATAAATTGATGTAAATGGCATCATAGCTTGTCTGCTAAAGATGCATCAACTATAAAGATTGGACCAGTCGTTAATGGTCGTAGTGCACTTGCACTCGGGATTTACTTGCAGTCCTTTCCCAGATAATATTTCTGAAAGGTGTCTTCGCATTGATCACTTTTTCTCGCCATGGTATAGAAATCACCATTTGACACTTTCAGGGAAGAGAGAACGCAGTATTGATAGCAAAGTAGACTGTGTAATGTCAGACAGCTGCATTGTCGTACAAGCATCAGGATATCCTGCATTCCTATTTTTGTAGGCGTTGCTTGCGACACAAAGGGGTGAACTCCGCACATTGCGGGGCACCGAAAGGTATTTCTAATGTACTATTTAAACGACTGTCATTAAGTTAAACACAGCGCTTACGATTGCAAAATTGATATTTTATGCGATGTTCCTATCCTTCTTCCTTCTAACAAACAATGTAACACGACAGTGAATGCAATAACACTTGTGTATGCCATCTGTTGATTACAACCATAATAAGTAACTAAGAACTGCAAGACGTCGTGCACAAAAATGACGTGGAATCTGTAAACGTTTATCTACATAACGCTATAAAGCCTGTAAACTTTTATCTACATAACCTTATGAAATCTTGTCACTTGCAAATTTCTTAGGTTCTCAGCTACTCTCTGATATAACTTGATTAGGCGTTCTGATTTATGTTGCCGCATTAAGTTGTCACCTGCGTTTGATATAAATACACCTTCAACTGACGAAGACAGCCAGTATCGCGTAAATTTTCTCACGCTGCCACAAAAATAACTACCGCCGAAATGCGTTTGGTACAAAATGTAATCGTTTTGCATGACAGTTATGCGGTAAGTAACTTACTAGCACGCGTACTTATTTATCCTTCCAGGGAGCGATCGGAAATCGTCATTCCAAACGCGCGTTATTTAACGGTCACTTTTGCCTCACGCGATTGGCCTACGCTGCCCCGAGTCGTCAGCTGCCTGGCGCGCCTGGCGACTTCGAAGAGAATTGATTGCTCTGCAATTTATGACGATGAAGACAGATAAAGCATAACAACCAAGCCGAAAGAACGTCTGAATCCACAAGCAAGAGGATCAGACTAAATCATGTACTCCCATCATTACCATGTTGGCTCAACGATTTGACCACCACGGTTCCCTCTAGGATATTGTAGGCAACTGTATCTATCTATCTATCTATCTATCTATCTATCTATCTATCTATCTATCTATCTATCTATCTATCTATCTATCTATCTATCTATCTATCTATCTATCTATCTAATTTACCCTCTTAAGTTGACCCGGTGGCCCAAGTTTTTGCCTACCTGTTTGAGCCACTATGCACGTGGTATAGTAGTTGTGATGCCCATCGTGGTAGTTGCATCGTTGTCATTCCATCTCGTCCTCTATCCATTTTTGTCATCCGACTTTCGTCATGTCATTGTCGTCATGCACTTGTAGCATCACCTTCGTAATGCGGTCGTGGTCAATCCATCGCTCTCACTCCAGCTTCCTCATCCGACTCTTGTCATGCATCGTTGTCATACAGGTTTCGTCGTGCAATTGTCGTGATGTCATTGTCGCGATACCGTTTCATGCCATCGTGGCCATTGTCTAGTGAAACAGTCGTCACTACGCAAATGTTGTCCTACGATCGTTGTGATGCCGTTGTGGTCGTTCCATCGCCATGATTCTAACTTCATCATACGACTCACATCATGCCGTCATCGTCACGTCGTCGTCGTTAATCGGTCGTTGTCATACCATTGTCGTCATGACCTCGTCGTTTGGCCATCGTTATCACTTCCGCAACGTCATCTCATTGTAGTCTTGCCGTCGTCTTCCTACTACCGTCGTGGTTTCATCGACGTCAATCATTCTTAGCCAATCTATCGTGATTATGCGTCGTTATACAATTGTTATTACACTACCGTTGTCATTCCATCGTCAATAATGTTTCGGCATCAGCAAATCGCTATATGCATCCGTTGTCATACTGTCATCGTTATGGTCTTGCCATAGTCGTCACTCCAGCTTCGTCATCCAACTCTCGTCATGCCGTCACTGTCCCACCATCGTCATCATACTATCACAAAGCGGTAGTCATTCTGTGTTCCTCATGTCGTCATTGTGACACTGTTGTCATTTTACCATTGTGATCATTTAGGAATCTTCATCTGGTGCTCACCGTGTCGTTGTCATTTAATCGCTGTCACTACGCCGGCGTCATATAGTCAGGAGCATGCCGCCATGCTCATGGGCGCCCTTGGCAAGCGAATTATCCGGTAAACTTGTACGATATGTCGTATATAACTGAAGCCATAGAAACATAAAAATGACCACTATAGATTGTCAATAAACTTAACTTCAGAAATACGATGTTATTGCATTACCATCAACAGTAAGGTGAGATGAGTTCTGCCATAATTTGCTCCGTAAAACGCGCTTGCATAGTCAAGCAAAACTATCCCAATCACATAGTGTCAGCACACGAACGATTTCATGTGAGATTCTCTGCTGCGGATAATGATGAAACAGAGAAATGGATAAAAATCCTACAGACGGTGTCGAAGCTTTGAAACCTTCGGTGTAGTTCATACGGGGTTCTCAGAAAACGTATTTCATGCTAACCATTACTTTCACCTACCATAATGATGCTAACTTATTTTCCACTTACCTGAGCGCCTTAGGCTATGAATATCAGTGTTGCTAGTGTAATTCCATCGCTTTCTCATATGAAGACGCTCGTGCTCTTTTTTTTTTCGTTCTATTGGCGCACAGGCAAACAAATGCGGCTTCGACTTCTGGGACAACGAAAAGCTTGTGAGTGACGCGGGAGGTGCCTACGATACCCACCTCATCGTGGACAGGGCTGTCGACATCATCTCTCATCACGACACCAACAAGGTTAGCCTTTGTTTACTGCCCCTGCATCAAGAAACGCAGTTACCTCTTTCATGCCCAGTGCTTCCCAGGACTAACACATTAAGCAATATTTTTTCTTGTCAACTACTATGAACTGATTCCCTTAAAGATAATTCACGATACGCCTTTATATTTTCAACGTTGCAGCGCGAAACAGGCCGCCCACCAACTAATCAATGTTCTGGGAGAACAATGGACGCACAGAGATTTCATCCTACAAACCACATGCCAACACTATATAAGTATATTTGTGCCGTCACAAGAAAAAGAGGTGTTTCGTAAATAATTTGTTTGTTTACTCTGCCTCAGGCAACACTAGCGGTGTAACATGTGGTAGTCAAGTACGTTCATAATGTTTTGTTCATGCGTAACGAACCCACCAAAAATCGTCTTGTTGTGTTGTAATACTGGGTACATGAGAATATGTACAGTATTCACGTGCAGGGGCTTTCCGCGATACCCTGGAAAATATAAGATTACGTGTGTACATCGTAATATTCGGGTAGGCGTGTATCGCGTACGCGAATGCATTTTGACGGGCGTGTAGACGTCGATCACGATTTTCGCAGCTCTTGCAGCTTTACAAAGCGAACAAGGTTGATATTTCTTCCTTTCCCTGTTATACTAAAACGAGCAACAACTTAGGGTTAGTTATTTTTTCATATCTAATGGGCGATGGCATGAAGAAGCAGATAACGAATAATATTTTCCAAATGTTTTATTATGTGTTCTTTTATATGCAAGGTGGAGGAGGAGGAGGGAGAGGCGAAGAAGCAGATATTGAACACAAGGGTAAATGAAAGAGATGATCATACTTCGAAATGGAAAGAAATTGCCGGACATCAGTCTCTACAGCGCTCTGGAGGACCCAGAAAATCAGAGGCTATGGCTGATTTTTTAGTAGTTTCATTGGAGCATATCACTCATCCTGTAGCCCCGAGGCAGTCTACATAATGTAGAACAAGGGCACAATAACGTAAAGCTATTCCAAACTTTTCTATTCCAATTCTGCGATCAGCCCTACGTGATTGGTCGAAAACATTTTGGACCATCCCCACTTCGCCTGTCTGTCACGCGACGTCACGAAAACCGCAATAGTTCCCCATCTGATATGGCCTGGACACACTGATTATGCCTGATTTGACCGAACAAAATAAAAATTTTTATTTCTGATTCGACGCCTTTTCAACATTAGCCCTCGGCTCACCGTCAACGTATAAACTTTGAACAGCCGATGTCCTTTGGCCAGGGCTTCCCAGTCACTGGATGAGATTATGAATGGAATCAAGTAGTTTAATGGGCATGATTACATTACATTGCGCCATAAACTACGCAACCATAGCCCTGGATGCTACGCACAGGAACCTGAAAATGCGTAGTAGGCATGTTCACTCAGATCCCCAGTGCTTGTGCGATAACAATTTAAGAAAATTTGGTGCTTCATCTGCCTTAATTTTTGTTGTCTTTATGTGGGCAATGAAGTTCAGTATTATGCCGAAAGTTACGCCCAAATACTTATGATCTTCTTTGACCGGCAGCGCAGCGTCATTTAATTTCAGAACGAAATTCTATGAAATTATAACTGTAGCGGCTTTTTGGGTAGAGAAGCGGAACCAATTTTTATCAACCGATTGTTTGAGATTATTTATTGTATTTGTAGTTATCTTTCGCAGGTTGATATATCTGAGGCGCGGGAAGCCACATGCAGCCACGACGTATATTTCTGTATAACAGAGGAAGGAATGGCTTTATTAACTGAGTTCACTTTGACTATGAAATATATCGCACTGAAATGCAACCTCGTGGAACACCATTTTCTTGCTTGAATGGTTCTATTTGACATTAAATCAGATAGGCTGTTTAGCATTGTGGCACAAATTCTCATGTCAACCAAGAGTTTCAAAATTTCATATAGACGCTGTGACTAAATCAAAGAATACAGCGATGCAGTCTTGTTTCTACCGAAACATATCTGGTATTTCATGTTCTGGTCGGTTGAAATGGCCAGTGGTAGAGCAGTCCTTATGTAATCCGCACTGGTGAGGGTCTATTAGGTGACTTGATTGAAGGATGAGATTGAGTCTTACGTTGATAATACTCTAATGTGATTATGCTAGACAACTTGTTAGTACAATAAGTCTGTAGCTACTCGTGGGTGTTGAGGGTTTACCAGATTTTACAAATGGCACAATTGATGCATTTTCCCAATCTTTAGGTATTACAGCCGTTCCTCATATCTTTTTGTGAAAAATTCCAGAAGCCCCTCTTACAATACTTGCAATAGCTTTACCAGCATTGGAGAGCGGACAAGGTCAAGACGTGTTGCCGTTTTTTTAGTTATTATATAGTTCATTTGAAGCACAGGTAGTAGTCTCTGTTTTTTAGTCAACTCCTTGTACTTTAAATATGTATTTGAGTAATTCGCTGTAATTTGAGTTATATGCTGTAAAAGTGTTCGTGAGATATGTTGGCCTAGTCTTGTAGTGTTGCTTGTGTGACTGAACACTTAAGTAGTGGTATTCTGTGGGATTAGTACTGTCCTCCAATCTTCCTCAGTTGGTCCCACATTTGTTTAGATGTGACGGAACTATTCATTACAGATATGTATTTTTCCATGAAGATTCCTCCGCCTTTTTTCGAATAAATCATCCTTGAACATTGGTATGTTTTAAGCCTAGGGTGATGCTATAGGTCGGGTATCTTCGTAGAATTCTCAAGGCTTTATTTTATTGTTTTTTAGCTTGTATACACTCGCCTGCCCACCACGGATTTAGCTTGTTGCGCACAAAACCGAATGGCTGAGGTGTCTCCTTTTGTCCCGTTGAGATTATAACCTCAATGAATTTTTCGTTAAGTTCGTGAACGTTCAAGCCCGGCGATAAACACCTCCAAACTTCACGCCATCCATAAAAACTGGCCAGTTAGCTAGCTGTATTTACCACTGGCGATGGTGAATTTGTTGATTGTGGGTAAGTGTTCACTACCACATGATATGTCGAGGCCTTCCAATATAAGATCACTAAAAAAGACGTTGAGCAAAAAACAAACTTCAAAAGAACTAAAAGTGCGTGAAGTCGGTAAAAGATAGGTCGATGAACCTGAATTTAAGAGGCAGATATCATTAGAGAAAATGCGACCTTCAACGAGTTGCCCTCTTTCATCAGTTCCGTCACTATCCCAAATAGTACAATGAGCATTAACCTCTCCTACCAAAACAAAGGGCTCCGGTAACTGTTTTGTTAAATTTTCAGTGTTTAATAGGGCAATGTGTATGGGGTGGACGGTACAGTGAGCAAATAGTGGTAGTCTTTTGAAATAGAGTGCTGACGGCTGCATCCCCTGAAGACGTATTCAATCGGACATTTCAGGTAGGAGTGCCGCCCTTCACAGCTATAGTGACTCCTACTGACAAACGGCTGGAAAATTCGCGGTCCTTTCGGACAGCGGTCACACCTTTAAGGATTTGACTATTTTTGGATCTAAATTCGTTTTAGATAGAGTACCTCAGGCAAAAACTTGATGATGTCTTTGATGTCACCCAGATTCTGTAGACACGTCTTCAGTTTCAATGTTTGATGAAGGCCACGATTATGAATTTAAAAAAATCTACTGATGTGCGTGAACCTAAAAGTAAGAGGTGGCATGCGTTAAGGAAGAGTACTCGTTTGAAGGGCAGCAACCACTCAGGTTACCTGCTCTTTTTTGGTGCAGTTACTAGTAGCTTGTCTTTAGAGTTTTCAGCAGAGCGCTGTTCTTTTGGCGCCGATGACGCCGCTGTTTTGGGTGCGAGGTTCGTCGCCTTCTCTGAGGCGCTGGGTGATCGAGAGGCACGCGCCTAGAATGCGTCTCGAGCCTGGGCGTTGGAGTTAGCCTTGCGAGCTGCGGAACAGCTCTCTGCAGGCTCGTCTTTGATGATGATGGTCCAGCACTCACTCCTGCCAACAAAGGGGTGGATGGATTTATTACGGGAGCACTGGCAAACAACATTACATAATGCCTCACTTTCACTTTTGAATATCCTCAAAGAACACTGCGAAGAGCAAATCGAAACTTTTAACCACAGACTTAAGAACATAACGCTGACACCAGATGAGAAGAGAGATTTAGAACATTACGGCGAAAAACAATCTAGAAAATTGGTTCAAAAACAAAGGAAAAAAGCAAATTTTAATCAAAAAACAACCTCCCAACCAAACAGCCACCACACCCAGACAAGAGGGACCTCGAGCTTAGAAGTACCAGACAGGAAGGAAATTTCCACAGAACTAAACCGCTCCAATGTTATAGACATTTCTAAAACATTAAGTCAAAAAGAAATAGCCGTACTCAGCAAGGGCTTAAACTTTTGCCCCACGAACAACACAATAAATGAATTCGAGCTTCACAAGGACCTCTCAGAATTCTCCCGACGAATGCGTATCCGACACTTTTTTGCAGACACACCAGACACCGGGGCGACACCACTTAGAGCCCAATCCACTTGGACTCCCGAACCAGAACAAGCCATAGAACTTGACATATACCTTAAAACTATCACTAAAGAAATTATAAGCCAATCCAAGACATCTAAGCGACCTAAAAACATAACTGCGTCGGAGAGTCATATCATTTCAAATCTGAGCTGCCGGAATGACATTGTTATTAAGGAAGCAGATAAGGGTGGAAGTATAGTTATTTGGCCAATAGAAAAATACAAGCACGAGGCTTACAGACAACTAAACAACCCAGAACATTACCGCAAACTAGATAACGATCCGACATTGTCCTACACAGTGACAATTACCAAAAGGCTGAAATCACTTTTGGCTGATGAATTGATAACACCATCAGAATACAAATTTCTTAAACCAAGCAACAAAACTGCCGGACGTTTTTACCTCCTTCCGAAAATTCATAAAATTCCATCCGCTGAACTATACACTGCTATTATCCCAGGCCGTCCGATAGTATCAAACAACAACACCCCGACAGAGAGCATCTCCACATTCCTTAACCACTACCTTGGTGACTTGCCAAAAGCACTTCCGTCATTTGTACAAGATACGCCCCACCTGCTGAGAATTATCGAAGACATTAATACTAAAGGCACACTACCCCACAACACAATTCTCGCAACACTAGACGTCACGGCGCTGTACACCAACATTCCAATCCCTGTTGGTTTATCTTCGATAAAACAAACGCTGTCTAAACACAGTGCACAACACTCTACTGAAGTCTACCTGTCTCTCCTTGAATTAGTTCTCACACATAACTACTTCGAATTTGAAGAGAGTTACTACCTACAGATACATGGTACAAGCATGGGTACGCCTTTTGCACCAACCTACGCGAACATATTTATGGGGATTCTAGAAACAGATTTCCTATCGCGCTGCACTACCAAGCCCCACACATACCTACGATACATAGACGACATACTCATAATCTGGGGACATGGTCAAGACAGTCTAGATAAATATGTAGCCTTTCTAAATTCTGTTCACCCAACAATAAAATTCACATCAGAATCCTCAACTGAGCGCATAAACTTCCTGGACACAACAATATACATTGACAATGGTGAACTAAAGACAACGCTGTATAGGAAACCTTTCGACAAACAACAGTACCTAGAATATACCAGCCACCATCCCAGACATTGCAAACAAGGCACCTTTAAAGGCCAAGCCACACGACTACGTCGCATTTGCGTTGAAAACCAAGACTACATAGATAGACTCGATCACCTTAAAGAAACGCTATCAAACAGGAACCACCCAAACAGTGACCTTCAAACAGCTTACATCGCTGCAACCAAACTTGATCGAGCCGAGGTCCTCAAGCCCCGCCCGAGGATCACAAGAACAACAACGCCTCTTCTTACTACTAAATTCTCAAACGCACTCCCAAACGTAAATAACATCCTAAGTAAATACTACCCGATTCTCACCAGCAACCAGAAACTTAAGAAGATTTTTCCCGACCCTCCCAGAGTGGCCTACAGACGCAACACTAATTTTAAAGATGTTCTTGTGCACGCCAAACTACAGAAAAAGAAGTTGGGAACCAATCCCTGTGGCCGCCCCAGGTGCTCTACATGCAAACACATTCAATCTACTACTACAGTAAAAAGTACAGCGTCGAATTACACACACAAGGTAACTTCGGCTTTCACCTGCACATCAAGCAACGTAGTCTACTGTCTACAATGCGCCGCTTGTAGCAAACAATACATAGGTGAGACTGGACAACAAATTAATACAAGACTCAACGGTCACCGCGCGGACACAAAACACAATTTACCCAAAGAAGTAGCCAGCCACTTTAATGAACATGGACATATGTTTGACAAAGCAAGGCTCTATATACTACAAACAAATTTCCGTTCCCCTCGCGAAAGGAAGTATACGGAATCATACCTCATACACAAGTTTAATTGCCTACACCCGACAGGAATTAATTTGGCACGCGGCAACTTAGAATCTTTAAAAGCTGTAACTTAAATCTGAAACTCTCATATCATCAACCAATACACAAAACACATTAGGCCACCAGCCAACTTTAATTCTTAACCTCACCTACTCTTCCATTTCGAAAAAATTTTTTCCTGCCTACTATTCAATTTAATGTACTCTTTCAGGTTTTTACGTCTATACCAACTGTACGATCCCCTTCTTCCATGTACACTTGCCCCCTTCTGCGCGCGTCACCCTCCTGTTTGTTATACCGGTTCCGGCCCCCCTCCCCCTCTCCCTTCCCTCCCCCCCCTTTTTTTTAATCCTTTTTTTTTTCTTGAAATCCCCCCGACAACACATTCCGAAGTCAATATGCCTTTTTCGGCGCCTCAACCCAGAGTATCGACATCTCTGGATGCCGCCGTAACGACACCTACGTTAAGCGCGTGGGGCAGTGCCCCTTGAAAGACCATGCCGCTGCCTTTCAGTCACCCCATACATTGCACCGCAGACTCCTCGTCGCCACCTTAACTATTTCAAAATTAGTCGACGTATTACTACTATGCTACTCAAGTCACTTTCAACTCATGTTTTTTTTTTTTTTTTTGTCTGGGTTTTCTCCTTTCTCTTTTCTTTTTCTTTTGTGTTACTCGCGCGCTGACCGCTTGACCGACCGTTTTAATGCCTCAAAAACATGCCGCCAACGACTCCCCCTGAATACCTCCTAACCTTTCGCATCCCCAACACGCTCCCAAGCCCCCGTATTTCTTAGATTTCACTTTTCTCCTTCTTTTTCTTTCACTCCCCCCCTTTTTTGTCTGTCTCGGTGCCGCCCTGGCTTTCCCCACACCCCCCCCTTTTTTTCTTTTTTTTCCCCTTTTTTTCTGCTTCTATTCCTTTTCTTTTCGCCCCGCGTGCCCACTCTAACGCTCTTGTCCCCTCGTCTTGAGAATGAAGCTCACAGACGTCGGACGAGAGCGCTTGTTTCCTCTTGTAATCTCTCTGTTTAAAACCAGCCGCCAGCGACAACACCCGCACGTGACGTCACTGCACTAACCCTTTAAAACTAACACGCCGAGGATGACGAGGCCGCCTTTGACGAAGATAGGTCCTCCTATCGAAACGTTGGCCAGCCTGTCTGAGGCACTTCATCCCTGTTTACAAACTTTATACCACTGGTTATTTCGAGGAATTCTAGCCTTCGCCATATTTTTCTTAGAGGCATTTCGCATCCAAGAAAGCGATAGCTTACACATAGTTGTTTCTTCACATGTAAGGCTTGGTAACGTGGAAATGTCTAGGTCGATTCGGGAGGTAAGTTGAAAAGGTGTTTCGGTGCGAGCATCTTTTCAGATTCTATCTGGAAGCCGGAGGAAGGCTTCTTCCATAACATGGTATCAAAATTCGACGTTGCTGGCAGCCAATGACCACCGGGCCTAATAAGAGGACGCTACATGTTCCTAGAAACCTGCAGATGTCAGCTATGCAGAGCAACTATAGCCTAGAGTATATACACAAGATTGGATATATTACACATGGTTAGCCCTTCCCACCCAGTAATTCGCAAGTCAGAAGTGATCAGAAGACAGCGAAGATGAAAAGTTGACAGTTAAAAAAATTATTGAAAATGCGGGAGGAAAAAGCGACTGCTCATTTCTTCCAGGTGTGTCAGTCTGGAGGCGGTGTCTCCGTGAAGCAAAAGCCGAACAGGTGTGTTGTCTCTGCCAAGGGGCCTTAAAGATCCGAACACTCGGCATAGGCTCAATTCTAAGGATCCCCCTTTCCCCGTACATGGCTAAGCCGCGCACTGCAAGGCGTGGGAAGGTCCAACCCCCATGTGCTCGGGTTCGTGGTGTTGCAACACACTAGACGCCTGCTGAGGCAGACGCCCCTGCGGGGCTATTGTAAAAAACTTTCGCGCATTGGGAGGAAGGTATATATCATTCCGTATGCATCATTCAAATTAGACAAGGGCAAGCGAAAGCTCGCGTCTCATATGCCCCTGTTGCAAAAATTAGGCAGAACACGAATTCTGGGGAAGAACTGTTTTTAGCAATTCACAATGACAACCTAAAATTACCAATTATCAGCAATTATTATACTACAAACTGTTAACTGTAATATTTAGTTTCAAGATACACACGAAGACATCGACGAAATTCTTTCGCAGATGCCAGGCTTCGCCTGTGGGTGCATTCGTGTGTGTAAATCAAATACTTGCAGTTACAATGTGTTTTTGTCGATTGCAATTGAACATTGACTTAGAAGTTACTATATACGAATTCTTTCTAAGCATTAATGCTGTATAGCTGCGTATTCCTGATACAAAGTATGTAACGAGGGTAAAATATTTTGATAATTCTGCGCTCAATGAGTTATACAAAACGAAAAAACCTTGGAGCCGTAGATACAAGTTTCAGATATACTAAGCGGTAAAATAATTCATGAGGAGGTCCCAGAGACTGTCATGACAGCATCCTATACAACTTAAAGCAATGAAAGGTAAAGATGTAGGAATGTGATAGAATCTCAGCGCAATGCTAGTGTACAACATAACGTTGCTTTATCAATATACTATTATTGGATAAATTAGCCATTGTAAATGAGTAGTTAAATGCATTCAATAGAAGCCTGCACAAGAAATTATCTACAAATATAAAAATGAAGGACGAACAGATTGTGTCAGGCGGTAATCATGTACGCGATAAAAGTCGTTGAAATAGTAATTAGCAACAATCGTAGAAAAGTGGTAATCATATAATTTGAAACAATAAAACGTAAACGTTCTATAATGGAAAGAACATTCTTAAATAGTGAATAATCAGATTGAGAAATCAAATAACATTCAATAATTTAGAGAAAATAAAAAAGAAGCAGTTTTGTCCGAAAGGCAAAGCATCGATCGCGATAGCAAATTGGTAGACAGGTATACGAAGTAAGGACAGTTGTTTATCGCCGTATATACTTGGAAACATTCGCTTACTAACTGAATTTGTCAGCGCGCACAAGCAAACATGAACACATCACACTTGATGAGCGCGGACACTCGCTGTCAAACCCGCCATGGTTGCTTAGTGGCTATGGTGTTGGGCTGCTAAGCACTAGGTCGCCGGATTGAATCCCGGCCGCGGCGGCCCCATTTAGATGGGGGTGAAATGCGAAAATACCTGTGTGCTTACATTTAGCTGCGCGATAAAGAACCTCGGGTGGTCAAATTTCCGGAGTACCCCACTACGGCGTGCCCCATAAACAAGTCGTGGTTTTGGCACATAAAGCACCATATTAAAAAAAAGACAACTCGCTGTCGAAGCGATGGCGTGAGCAAGCGCGGCAGCAGCAGCGAGTGAAGTGACCTCGCGCGGTCTATCGCTTCAACGCAAGAGAGGCGAGAACACAACGCTCACAAAGGTATGAGCCGTCTGCAGATGCCGTCTGCAGATGCGCGGTTGCTGCCGGAGCACAACTGCACCCCTCCTCTCTCCCGTCCCCTTCGGTCTTTCCCGCGACAGAAGACTGCGCCTTTGTTCTCCGCTTCCTTCCTTCGCGGGCGTCAGATTCAGCAGCAATCGTCGGCTTCCGTCGCGTACCTTCGCTCGCACATACAGCATACGACGCGCGGTTGTTATCAACCTTGGACCTTATACGGAACATCACGGTGAAGGCAAAAATGCGCCTGGAGTGTCCATATTATTACTCTCGCAATACAACTTTAGTAGTCTTGATGATGAGCTTATGAATAAGATGCATTTTCGTGATGGGAGACCGTATTGCAGATAGATGCGAATGAATGCATGGCAAACCGACGTGAGAATGTCAGGAGGAAAATAATACTGAGGTATTTCTCATAAGGATTCCTTAGAGAAGCTGCAATTTAGGGGACGTGGCTTGGTCATAATGGGCAAATTTAGAGATGCAGAAAATAAATTTTTCCACCATACCTTTCTTCGAGCGTCAAAAGTGGCAATATGTATTATCAGGTGAGACGGGAAATTGTGCGGTCCATACCAAATAAATAAGAAGAGGACGGGGTTTGTGCTCCAGTTTGTTATCGTCCTTATTAGTGAACGAATCGGAGATGACACAGATATAATTTCAATGTCAGCCTTACGAGCGTATTGAACGCTATGTTCACGGCTGAAAGCGAGTAAGAGTATGTAATGCTAATTTTGTTGAAGGGCCATGGTGAAAACCATATTCCTGTAGCATAGGAAGATGGAACTTACTGAAATAGCGTAGCATATCGCTAACAAGTATCCTTTGTTAAATATTGCTTAAAAAAGAGAGAGAGAGAGAGGAAAGGGGAAAGGCAGGGAGGTTAACCAGAGAAAAAGATCCGGTTGGCTACCCTACGCTGGGGAGAGAGGGGAGGGGGAGGTAAAGTGGTAAAAAAGTAGAGATAAGGAAAGGAAGGAGAATAGACACACAATCACAGTCGGTCACTGTCACTGAATACTGTCATTGCACAGCACAGTGACACTTGAAGCACTGTCAACACCTGTTCAGGCTACAGCAGCCTGTCCAATTCTGTGGCCCTCAAGAACCGCAACAGTGCACTCGTCGCCCTCTGCTGCGAAGGCTTATGATGGCGGTATTTTAAAATAAGTTCCTCTGTGAGAGGTCTTTGGTCAAAGCGCGCTATCGCGGTTGCGAGTGATTGTCTCTGTAAATTCTATCGAGGACAGTCACAAAGAAGGTGTTGAAAAGTCTCCTCGTCACCACAGTCCTCACACGAGGCGTCGTCGGCCCATCCAATTCGGTAAGCGAAAGACTTGGTGAAAGCCACCCCTAGCCATAGTCGACAAAGCAGGGTAGCTTCGCGACGGCAGAGTCCAGGTGGAATACAAAGGCGTAGAGAGGAGTCAAGATTGTGGAGTCGGTAGTCGTGAAAACTTCCAGCGTTCCACAAGGAGAACGTGATGTCACGGCTGATCAATCGAAGTTTTCGAGCGGCATCTGTCCTTGATAACGGTATCGGCTCCTCTTCGTCCCCTTGAAGAGCCGACCGAGCAGCGTTATCAGCGTGTTCGTTCCCTATGACTCCGCAGTGACTTGGAAGCCACTGAAATGTCACGTGGTGTCCTTTATCAGTTAAGGTATGAATGAGTTCTCTAATCTCAAATACCAGTTGTTCGTGTGGACCGCGCCGCAGGGCCGGTAGCAGAGATTGCAGTGCAGCCTTCGAGTCACTGAATATTGACCATCTTCGAGGTTGTTCTTGGCTGACGAGACGAAGTGCAGCGCGAAGGGCTGCAAGTTCCCCGGCCATCGGTGTCGTTGGGTGACATGTCTTGAAACTGATGGTGGTGGCTTTCGCTGGGAAGACCACGGCTCCAGAGGAACACTGGAGAGTTGCCGATCCATCAGTATAAATATGTACGTGTTCGGCGTACCTCTCGTGCAAAAGGAGCAGAGTTAGTTGTTTAAGAGCAGGTGATGACAGCTCAGATTTTTTCCTGATTCCTGGTACGGTGAGGTGTACTGCGGGTCGAGCCAAACACCATGGAGGAATCGATAGCTTAGTTGCGGGGGTGAAGCCTGATGGGAGGCAGGTATAATACTTCGAAATCGTAGTACAAAATGCTGCCTGCGGCCTTTCTGACGGTAGTGTTGCCAGATGGTGGGAACAGGCACGGGCAACGTGCCTAATGTGCACTCTCAACACCTCTACCGCAATGTGTGTTTGTATAGGTTGGTCCCGAGCAATCGTAATAGTCGCTGCTGTCGATGTGCATTTTGGCAAACCAAGACAAACCCTGAGAGCCCGAGCTTGAATAGCCTGTAGAGCACGAAGATTTGTCTGGCAGGTGTTGGTCAGTAAGGGCAAACTGTATCTCAAGAAGCCCAGAAAAAGAGCCCTGTACAATTCCAACATTGCATACACTGACATTCCTCAAAAGTTTCCTCCCAGAAACTTGAAATGTTGGGAGATTGCTGTCAAACGCTTTTTCAAGTAGGTCACGTGCGGGCTCCATGACAGATCTCTATCAATGATTATGCCAAAAAATTTGTGAGTCTTCTCATAAGAAATTATCTGGCCATTTATTGATATGGCGTAGGGTGTCATTGGTTTGCGAGTGAACGCCAGCAGTGCACATTTGTCTGACGAGATTTCAAGACCTTGGTTGCGGAGGTATATAGCTGTTAGAGTAGCAGCTTTTTGAAGTCTTGCACGTATCTGAGGACGTGTCACACCTGAGGTCCATATACATATGTCGTCGGCGTACATTGATATCTTGATCGCTGCTGGCAGATGATCAACGAGACCAATGAGTGTGAGGTTGAATAGGGTAGGGCTTAGTACACCGCCTTGAGGAACACCTCGGTACGTGTAGTGTAGTGCCGTTTTGCCATCACCGGTACAGACAAAGAACGATCTCATAAAAAGGTAATGAGAGATCCATTGGAAAACTCGACCACCTAGGCCAACCATCTCAAGAGCATCGAGGATAGCCTCGGGAGATACGTTATCGTATGCTCCCTTGACATCCAAGAACAAAGCTGCAGATAGTCTTTTGCGTGACTTTTGAAGCTGGACGTACGTAGCGAGATCAACAACACTGTCTACTGAAGAGCGATCTCGTCGAAAACCAGCCATGCAATTCGGTAACATGTTGTAGTGCTCCAGGTACCATTCCAAGCGGGCAAGGATCATCTTTTCCATTATCTTTCCCACACAGCTGGCCAGCGCTATTGGGCGGTATGAGGTGGGTTCAAGTGGGGACTTGCCTTGCTTCAGGAGAGGGACCAAGCGGCTTATCTTCCATTCTTCGGGAACCATGCCATCCTGCCATGATAAGTTGTAGAGATGTAACAGTTCTCTCCGTGCGCTATCACTCAGGTTGTTCAAGGCGCGGTAGGATATTCCATCCGGTCCCGCGGATGAAGAACGCCTGCATAGAGCAAGAGCCGCTTCTAGTTCCTCCATTATGAAAGGAAGATCCATGCAGCCGTCACGTGAAACAGGGATGCGACTGGGGGCTGGAAAGCCTGGACCGCTTGCTTGGCCAGCGATCCTTGCACAAAAGTCCTCTGCAACATCAGCCTCTAGCCGCCCCTGGAAGAGCGCCAGCGCTTTGAATGGGAAGCGTTGTTCAGGGAGGGAACGTAGACCACGTATGGTTCTCCAGATGTGGGAAAGTGGCTTTCGGGGGTCTAGTGACTGGCAGAATCTTGTCCAACGTCGAGATGCCAATCTATCCATGCGACGTTGAATTTTCTTTTGTAGTCGTCTGGCTGTCCTAAGGTCTTCGATGGATTTTGTACGCCGGTAACGCCGCTCCGCACGACGACGGAGTGCACGAAGTCGCTCCAACTCTATATCCAATTCCGTGCGCTTCGACGAAACCGTGACCGTGCGCGCGGCGTGTAGCATTGCAGACTTGATTGCTTCCTCTAATCCAGAGGACAAGCCCTCTCGACAAGCATCCTCCATGGTGGAAGTAAAAGTGGTCCAATCAATTAATCGAATGGTGTTCCGTGGGGTAGGACTGGACATTCCTTTGATGACAAGGTATGTGGGAATATGATCACTCCCGTGTGTCTCGATATCCGAAAACCATTTAACATATCTTGTGAAAGTGCTGGAGACGAAAGCTAGGTCAAGACAGCTGCCATAATTCACGCCTCGTATAAACGTTGGGCTGCCATCATTCAGGAGTGAAAGGCCGTGGTTACAGGCGAAGTTTACAAGTCTTTGCCCTCTTGCATTTGTTCTTGCGCTTCCCCATGCTATATGGTGCGCATTAAAATCTCCGATGATGACATATGGGATAGGGCACACAGACAAGATGTTCGTTAATCGTTTGGGATCAAAAATACTTGAAGGCGATATATAAACGCCTACAAGTGTAAACATGAGTTTGCCCTTTTTAATTGTTAGGCAAACGTATTGATTTTTATCATGAGGCGGAATCGGCTGGCGAACATAGGTCAGTTCTCGACGAATAAAAACGATGACTTTGCTGCATGCATTAGTTGTTGCGGATATAACAGCTTCGTATCCCGATAATCTGACTGGTTTTGATACATTAGGCTCACATATGACAATGACTGGGAACAAATTAGTATATATATACTGACGAAAGTCCGAAAGGCGTGATTTTAGTCCTCTTGCGTTCCACTGTATGATCGACGCTGCCTTGACTTCCTCTCGAAACGATGGGGGATGGCTGGCCATGTCTCTATTCGAGGGACTCAAGCACTGGGCTTAAGGCGTCCAGTACTTTTAGTGCATTTTGAGCAGACGTAGTTCCAAGGTTCGACAGAATCGCTCGAATGGCATCTATGAGGGGACGCAGCATTGAAAGGACTTGACGATCTACTTTGGGCGCGGCATCAGCGGCAGGAGTAGGCTCCCGAGCGGGCTTAACAATCTGTAGTTTTGTGGGAGATTGCTGGCTCGGAAGCGCAGGCCATTCTTCTTGAGACAAATTCCTTTCAGGCGACTCCCTTGTGCTGTTCAGCCCCTTTTTGGCCTGATTAGAGGACGTGGGTGCTACAATGGAAGCGGCCCCCTCCTTTCGCGGTTCTGCCTTTTTTGAAGAGGTTCGGTGACGCCGACGCCGACGCCGGATCGTTGCAGCAGCCTCCCTGTGTGTCGAATTGTCCCGAACCATTTGCTTGAGAACAGCGACCTCTTTCTTGATGCGAGGGCAGTCCCTAGACGAGGCAGCATGGAAACCATTACAGTTGCCGCACTTTAGGACAGTAGCCCGGCACGTCTCCTCCGCGTGAGGTTCAGCACAACGGGGACACAGTATCGAGTTTGGGCAGACACCCTTGACATGTCCCAGCCTAAAGCACTGATGGCATTGAAGAGGCTTTTGTACGAAGGGCCGAACAGGGTGTCGGAAGTGACCGACTTTGACGTGTGTTGGTAAGCAATGTCCTTTGAAGATCAGTTTGACGCAGCGCGATGTTCCAAGGCGGCTCACACGCGTGATGACAACACCCTCACTTGCTGGTTTGACGAGGATAGGCAAGTCCGCGTTGGGAATGGCGACATCGATGTCATAAATGACACCTGCTGTGGATGCGTCATCCATCGGGATATATGAACGCACTTTGATGCGCCCTAGCACCGAGATTTGCTTCAGTTTTTCGAGCGCACTCCCGTTGTTAACATCAATTGCGAGGACATTTTTGCGTGCATTTATACGAATGTCCTTAATTTCATTCGGCACGACCCCTTCCAAGAAAACAGATAGTTCTTGCCTGTTTAGCAGTCGGAGGTTGTTTGAGGGCTCTTCGGGTACGAACACGATGGCGTGAGGCCAGCGTTCAGGCCTTGACTTCAGAGTCGCCGTGCTCGCTTGCATTGATGGGTTCGCGTTGACAGTCCTCCTTTTGGCCCTCTTTCTGCGGACAGTGATGAAGCTATCATCCGATGAGTCTTCATCCGACATTGAGTATAGCTCAGTGTCCTCGGTGTCACTGAGCACGCTTCCTCTCTTCCTCGTGAGGGACGGCCTTGATGACCTCTGGCCAGGAGGGCCTCTGGAAGGCTCCGCGTCCATGGCCACAAAACCGGGAGCCAAGGCACCAGGAAATTCCGAAGAATTCGTCGGAAAACAGAGAACACAGATAGAAGCGTTCTAAGAAGAAGGCACTTCGTCGTCGTCCGTCGACAATCTTTCAAGTATTGCTTAAGAATGATAGTATGCATATGGGCCTGTATTGTTACATGAGTTATGGGTCCCTTTTTTTAGGCACAGGGACCACTTTGTCGCATTAGGAAATTTCAGATTATGCTTAGAGGTCTTTGCAGAATTCCGCGTTGCGGGAGACGCAAACGTGAGCAGCAAAAATGGTGGCGCACGTTAAGTGACGGTCGTCGTGAAGAAGTGACCGTGTGCTTACGCACCTGACTGGTAGTGTGTAGCAAGGTGCCATATAGTGTGCGTGCAGCGCGGTATAGACTGCTCAAACGGACGCGCCGGGCTGACTGCCGCTTCATTTAAATCGCAGCTTCCCGCAACTTCAATCAGCGACACTGCGATAGCAACCTTCACGACCGCTTCTGCACATTTGCTGATATAAAAGCCGAAACAAGAAAGGTGGGCCGGAAGCGCTGCTATGCAACCAACCACGAGGTGACAAAACCAAACAAAACAGCGCGGTACGGTACAGTAGTGCAGTTTTATTTATTGTTGTTTGAAATATTCACGAATTAAAGTGCAAATGTTCGGAGCCTCTGTGTGTCCCAACGGTCAGTGGCTAGTAGTGGGGCCACTCACATAAATACAATTGGCAGTATTTTAAAGGGAAGCTGAAAGCTTTTCCAGAAAAAATGAGTGAAGAGCAGTACGTAGTGGTTTTCAGCCCTCTGAATTCGAATATCGCATCGAAATTGAGCGAAAGAAAGCGCAAACATATTTTATTTCGACGAAAAGTGCAGCAGCCGACACGCCCAGCTCGCGCGCCTCGTTTCCGCCTGTGATTGGTCGGGCGCCTCGTGACGTCAACAATGGTGTTCGTCCGGACGGACTGCTGCCGCTACACACGAAGCACGGTGCAAGGTAGTTTGGTGCTGTTTTGCTGAGA
This sequence comes from Dermacentor andersoni, assembly GCF_023375885.2. Classification (NCBI taxonomy): domain Eukaryota; kingdom Metazoa; phylum Arthropoda; class Arachnida; order Ixodida; family Ixodidae; genus Dermacentor; species Dermacentor andersoni. The sequence goes on along the minus strand of NC_092814.1, from coordinate 383,004,582 downwards.
CGGTCATGGAAAATTTCGAGAGCTTGCGTTTCTCTTAGGAGTTCGGCGTTAAGTCCAAACTCCACGAGAGTGATTTCGCACGACGGTAACGGGCGACGGCTTCGAGCGACAAAACGGGCCGTCGCTTGAACAGATCGCTCAGTGTTGTCGCTCGATCGCTCGTTTCTAGAAATCTAGAACTCGTCGCTCATCGCCCGGAAGTGCTATGAGCGACTAGCCAATAGTGCGAAGCCGGAACTGGATGTACATAACTCAAATACTACTGTTTGTCGCACGGAACGAGCAAACTATTGAATTTTACACGTACAAGAATAAGAACCTAGTGCAAGACCTTCAGAAATATTTTGTGCTCCTTTTTCAGTAAAATACATCAACTTAAATTGATAAAGCACGCGTCACGCTAGTTTCGGCGCGTATATTGCTGCCCTCATACCGGGAAGTCGTCGCTCAAAGCCGTCGCTGGTGTGGAGTTCGGCTTGCAGGCGACGAGTGAACGCGACAGCCATCGCCTGGCTTGTCGCGCTGTCGCTGTCGCGTGCAAGATCACTTGTAAGGGGTTTATACTTTACTCCCTACATGTACGAGCTGATTGCGAAGAGACGGCCTCTCCAAGAAGCAAAAAATGCTGGTGCAAGCACTGCTTTCCACGCGAACGAAGGCGAAGTGTTAGCATCTCCTTATGTTCGAAATGTTCTTTGGCGAGTATGTTTTTTGCTAAGCTGCATTCAGCGTTCCAGTGAGTACGTTTCCGGGCAAACAACTGTAGTGTTATGTTCCTGCATGCCTCCTTGTAGAACGTAAGCGGTGATGCGATCTTCGGCATTTGTGCGCTGCCCCAAAGCTATCGGCAATCTACACAGACGGTTTAAACGCGGGAAAAGTTTACCGGTTGTTGTAGCACGTGTAGTATAGAACCTTCATCAGCACGCCATCCGCACGCTACTCGTAACCGGCGAATTCCGTCGGCTACGTGAGATGGTTGGTTTCTTATGTGTGCGAGAGAAGGGGGAGTGCACTTTACGCTTGCACTGCGTTATGGTAGCTGCATGCAGGCTGTTTCACAACACACGTGCGAATAGAAAATTCGCGGCGCTTGGCGATGAAACCTGCGTCAAGGGTGGGAGATACACATGCACCTTCCGTTCAGCGTGCTAACACGAAGGAGAACCCAAAGCACGCATTATTGATAAACTCCGATAGTAATCGTCACGGAAGTGGTTATGAGCACAACAGTGTTGTTCTTGAGCGCTTGAAGTTGTTTCGCTTCACAGCAGCCTCCCACTTAGCTGAAAGCTTGTTGTCTTGCAGTAACTAAGGGAACATCGGAACATCGTCGCGGCCGCTGGTGTTCGTGCAAGCGTAGGCTGCACAGAACGCTGGAATGATCGGCCTACAAGTTCAATTGATGCTGCGCACGTCAACTACTACTCCTATATACACACAAAGAAAGGAATGTAGGGTCGAGCGAAGCAGATTAGGACGGCACGCACGCAGAAATAAGCCCGGTCAGGCACTTTCGCGGAGACTGCGAAGGAACGGAACACCAGTGCTGACGTCACCACGTCGCGGTTTCCGGTCTCCGCTCGCATCGTCAGCGTCAGCAGCAGCGCGCGGCGCTCGACGGGGGGTGGAGCTACAGCGCAATTTTAACCGATGATTGCGTCGCTCCTAAGTGAAAAATCCCCCCCAAAATTTTACCTACATGGTTTATAGGGTTCCCGCATCCGTATATGAGCGTCTTATTGAATTCGACAGACTCTTCAGTTTCCCTTTAACTTAATAGGAAACTTCTGCATCTATGCTGAAATACCTTTACAGTGAAATTAAAGAATACAAGAAATGTGTCAACACAGTTGGAGGGCAGGTAATTAGCGAGTGAAAGCTCGCTCTCCATTCGCACTTTATAGTAAAACACCATATAACACATATTTACGCGTAATGCAAAGGAAAGTGGTCCAGAAACAACAAAGACACAGCACCGAGACTGGGCGAGGCTGACTGTCGCAAAATTATGTGCGGCTGAGCACAGAACAGCGCTGACACCATTCTGCTCGAAGGTACAGCTGTGTGTTTTCCCTGCGTAATCGTGTTCACGATCACGCCGCTGCGGAAAATTTACACCATTAGTGAAATAGAATAGACTTGGTAATGTAGATATAGCTCTCTGTTTGTTTGGTTGAAATCTGCGCTACCAGGTCGCTACACCGTGCAGGCCACAAACGTTTGCGACCCCGCTCACTTGCTTTTCCGCCCGATCTGCCTGCATTTAGCGGAACGCCAGCCACTTGTAAAACTGCAGAATATTTTTGGAAGCTCTATTAGCGCTTGGTAACAAGACTGACCGACACTTGGAACGCAGCCGCTGTCGAGTGGTATAGAAGCCAAGCGTGAGCACAAGAATATGCACAAGAGCCCAATCTGCTAAGGTAAAAATGTCAATGACCGTCCGTCTACATGTTCCAGAATTTGTGTGCAGCGTATGTGGCCGGGTATTTCAGTTCCTAGATGCTATTGTATAGAATGTGTCCCGACTATCATACACCAAGATGTAAAAAAATATGCAAATGATACGTAGCTGCACAGAACCAAGGTAATGTTCGTTGCCGTCGCTTGGAGATACTCAGATCCTTTCTTTTAATTCCGCGTAATTACATAATTAGTCCAAATTAACACTGAAGTTTTCAAATAATACGGTTATATTAAAAGTGTCAATGATAACATTGTGAGTACGAGCGAATACGCGCAATGTGCTTAGAGCAGTCATTCGCGCGGCAGTTTTACGTGTATTCGTGGGATTCTTTCACGCGGAAAAACACTTTTATGTAGCACGTATTGAGCAACGGAAAGCTTTATCGGGTGTTTTTCATGTTGCTCTAAAATTTTCTCATTGATACTTTCAGTCTAGTTGTACTATTTGAGAAGGTGAATGATTAATTACGACTAATTATGTAATTTGGATCAATTCAAAAATATTTATGGGTATCTGCAAGCGGCGGCAACCAACATTAAATCTTGGTTCTGTCCAGCTATGTGATTTTTGCACACTTTTAAATTTTGGCGCATGGTAGTTTGGAAACCCTATAGACCGTTTCATCGGGCGAGGAGCATAGGGCGCGCGGCGAGCCTTTCCTCCTCTCTGGCTTGGGCGATCCAGCGCGGCGCTGCTACAAAGTATTGCTGTGGCGTGCTGCGGAACGATTTCGAGATGTTTTAGATCGTACTTTGTGAAATTTACACCATGTCCGTTGATATAAGGTCGTCAGGGAAGCCTTTCGGTGCATCGGTAACTACAGTAGGCGGAAATATGTCTTGGGGCACAAAAATGTGACGCGCTTTATCAGCCGTGGTGTACGCACATTATCAGTCGCGGTGTGTGTATGTGTTGTGAACTATTTTGCCTATATCGGTTGTAATTCAACAAAGAAAACCAGCGTCTCTGTATTACCAACATTAAATGGTAAATGTCTGTCTGAACTGTCTCATCGCTTGGCGTAGGGAGTAAAACATAAGAGCGCATGCTCGTGGAGGGCCAACCTAAGGCAACCACGAAACATCTAAGCGGCAGGCGCTATTTGTGATGCCCAGGCATCGTTCTCGCGCATTTCAAGTCTAGTAGGCTTGACATTACTATGTTTACGCTAGCCTTCCTCCATGAGGCCGATGGCGCTGCTCATAGGCGGCGTCACCGTGTTCACAATATGGCGGCACCTACGAAAAAACGGTGTATATACACAAGACGAGAATAGGTCACCGAGAGAGCCACCGGCTTGTTTTATTGGAAGAGAATGCAAGCATACAGAGATCGGAAAGCATAGCATGCGGGGCCCTGGAGCAGGACACAATGAGAGAGGGCATGATGACTGTGGCTCTTTAAGTTAGCAAAGCTCGTAATCCAGCTGTTCCTCAAAGTGATCCAGACACAAAGCGAAATATTATACATGGTAAAACACGTTTCGCAAGTCCAACCAGGCTCGCACTTTGCATGCACCCTTCGGCGCCGCCGGCAACCCAGTCCCCTGTGAACCCCTACCGCCGAACGCACCTGGTTCAGTGGACAACTAGGTGTCGCGCTGGATAAGTAGGGGGGCAAGGCCAAGAGATAGGTGCCAGTTTAGGCCACTGTGTAATTTATAATGCGAAGACGAAAGGGGAGAGGAGCCGGCGGGCTACAACACCCCTTCATGTGTACGTGCAAGTACCGTATGGGTGCCAATGAAGACGATGGGGCAGCGCGAAGCGGCCCCGAAATTACCACCCCAGCTGATGCGGTAGCGGTCGCAGAGAGTAAGCCTGCCTTGACATTTCCAGAGGGCGGCAAGAAATTTCAGAGTCGCGCTCGCCTAAGCCAGCACCGGCACGACCAACACATATCTGAGTAGAATGCCAATATTTATATCTCACTGACCAATGCATCGTAGTGAAGGAGGGAGCGATATCTAATGGCCACCAATGAAGTGAAAAAGAAGTGCAAACTTGGCAGAGCACGTCAAGCACAATAACTTTGACGCCATCAAGTGACTCCAACGAGCAGTCGGCTACAGGAGGCTGCTTGAAAGAATTAAGGATCGGCAGAACGCCATAGGTACGAAACTACCGCGGCCATGGCGGTGCTTTTACCTGTCAAAAGTCATATTTGTCTTTGGCGCTTAACTTTAAAGGACCTCTTAATCTTTTGCCATCGCAGCCCATGTTCATGTACCTGAGCACATTGGCGGCACATGGACAGACGGACGACCTCACCGCAGACGCCCCTGAAGAGAATTTGGCCAAGTTCCCGTATATTGGAGACAGAAACAGGACCCTATTGGCTGGTAAGTCGAGCGCGCAGGAAAACGTATTAAAGTACATGCAGTCTTCCCTTCCTCAAGAAAACATTGTTGACATATTCTTTGAAGTAATTGGTTCTTATTTTATAATATTGTTCGAAACATGTTGGCATTTTAGGAGGCGCAGTCTCCACGGCCGCGAGTAATTGGATATGCTAACCAGTTCCAATGCAAAAGACGTTCGTGCGGCCCACCAACCCAAGTCATACGATCCAACAAATACTTATAGAGACAATGCTCAAGATTGGCCTTCGTTTAAATGCTGCTGTGAACTGCGGAATAACTGTTTTCAGTCTGTCCCCCTGCACGCGGATAACTTCATCCACTAAGCGAAGGTGCTAATTATCGGTGAAATGGTGAAATTTGTTCTCAAGCCAGCACGATGCACCGAACACGGAACAATATTTACGAAGACGTTCACCTCGACGACGCAGTTTGCAGCAGACATAACTAATGCCTCGGGGCATTTACCGGATCTTTGTCACGAACTGATGAGCTATAAGTATTGCGCAGGTGTGCTTCATGTACGTTTAGGGAAGATGGAGGAATTTTAATCGAGAAATCCCACAATGTGGCGTCCAAAATCGCGGAGGTCATGTAATCTGCACGCCCTCTTTGATAGCACTCGTAATTAAAACGCATGCTTGGAATATTTTCTCGTTTTACGTTACTAAATAAAACTAATTTCTATCACGTAAAATTCAATTCATATGGTTGTTATTTGTGCCTCCGGAGACACTACCCAGAAACTGCCTTTGATTTTGTTAGTAAGCTATGCTGCTACAATATATGTAAAGCGCTAGTGCTCTTAAGAAAAGTCAGTCATGTTGTGACGTATTTCTGTACTAGTGCGTTTTTTACCTTCATTAATCTTTCTTTCCGTTTCAATCGTTCCTTTTAAACTTTCCGTAGAGTTTCTTTGTCGTGTCATACAAGTTAGTGTCGCCCAGCGTGATACGGTGTTCGTCTGATAACTTTCACTTTTGTAATTTCTTTATATGCACTCTTGCTAATGGCCTCTCTGAAGGTTAGCAGCGCTCTATGAGCAAAGTAACGCAAGAAATCTTTAGTGTAATTTTTGTCGCATGCGTATGTTTCTCGTGTTTTGAGGCTTTACCGAAAGAAGTGACGAAGCACTTTTGTGCGCCACTGTGAAAGCCTACAAAAATGCGTGCTCTGTCATGCGTGGTGCAATCCTTACTGCAATCACGCATATCAATTTGGCGCCAGCAGGTTGCCTAATCTAGCCATGAGCACGCTATAGAAATTAAAGAGAAAACTTCAACTACATTAATTTATAACAAACTGACGCTGACATACGATAATGTGTGACTGAGCTTAAAAAGTGGCGAGATGGACCAGTCATATTAAAGGTGACCAGACGAGTATTTAGGATCAGCATAGGTGTGGTAACCCTAACCTACATGACTGAAGCCACCATGCACAACATTATTGCAATCAGCAAAGCGGAAACAGGAGTAACTATAACTGCAATAGCGAGAACGCTATAAAATATAGCACAGTGCAGTTCAGGCAACGATTTGTACGTTACGTTATTGGTAAATCAATGCCGCTCAAACATTGAAATACGGCAAATTTTCGTTGGATGATTGGGCGGGATGAGACCCGAAAAAACGTGATCTTGCAACACGAAAATATTTGTTCTAACTCTTCGCGCTTGGAAACAGAGAGAAGTAATTGATAAACTTGATGAGAAATGCTGCCGCACCCGCATCAAATGCGATCAAATGAGAAGCCAACAATACAAGACACCAGAGGGCATCCACGCAGTAGTGTTTTGCTTTCTCTACAAGGCTAGAACGCAGTTCTATGATAGAGATATATTCTAGCTCCCCGATCAGTGGGGAAAATGCATGCACTGGAATGGCCACTATGTAGGAAAATGAATAAAAGTTTTAAAAACATAGCAAGAAAGTTTCACTTTCAGTGCAACCTAATGATTTGTCAAGAGTTGTTGCGTATCACTTTCATTATGGCTCTCCTAGAAGTGTGATGGCCGCAGTGGTGCGAATGTACGTGTAAACATTCTAACCGTATTTTTGTCGACGTTCTCCTAGGTACCTTGGATGCGCTAGACGAATCCGTGGGCCGCGTAGTGAATGCACTACACGGTCGTGGCATGTTATCTAACACGTTGCTGGTGTTCGCCAGTGACAACGGTGGTATTCCTTGGGGCCTGTGTTCCAATACTGGCTCCAACTGGCCGCTGCGCGGCACCAAGGGCACCCTCTGGGAAGGAGGCGTCCGCGTGCCCGCCTTAGTTTGGAGCCCGCTTCTGAGGCCCGGCCCACGCATTGTCCTGCCGCAGCTGGTGCACGTCGTCGACTGGATGCCCACGCTCTACTCGGCTGCCGGTAATGAATTTGCGGGGCATTTCACCTAGAAAGAAACTGAAAATTACCGAGAGCAAAAAAAAAATTCACGGACGAGTACTATACTCTCTAATGCGAAATTGAAGCACAGCTTTACACGTGTTTTCATTTCGCAATATATTGAGGCAAATAATTTTAGAGAGACATGTAGCAGAGTCGTCAATCGTTGAAAATTGGATCTGCGGGTCATGCGCGTCCGCTTTTGTAGGTGACTCGTCGAAGGTTTTGGTGCAATCGATGGTACCACGTGGCTTCCATGAAGTACTACACAATTCGAGTCGCGTATACAATCTGAATACAAAACCGCAAACCATGACAATAGAAACAATCGCAAACGAGACCAGACCAAGTAAATCAAACAATCGCGAGCGAGAGCTGACGCGAGCAGACGATAGTACGAAACGAGCGGTTCGGCTAAGAGCACATACGAGTACGCATTTAGCGGTCGGGCGGGTCCGCGTGACGCCTGTTTGCTGCGCGCACGTCACTGAAGGGGCCGCTCCCATTGGTCTCCGCCGTTCGGTGTGCTCGTTCGCTCGGTTACCGCCGTGGACGCCTACGCTCGCTGCAGGTACGGGCACCTAAGAGCTGCGCTCTAGAAAAACAGGTTATCACTAGGGCGAAAGCAAGCGAGCCTAATATTTCTACTCAGTCAACACATCGGGTGCGACGCTGTGGAGGCTAGAGATGCATGTTGTAGTGCATCTGTAGCACTACAACATAGTCTCGTAATTTTTTGCCAGCAAATATGGGAAACTCTTATATAAATACACTCAGTAACTAGCGAAAAAATTTTGATCCTTAAAAAATAACGGCGTTATACGACTGCTTGTACGTTATTTAGGATTAATTTGCTTTGCGTTGTTTTCCTTTTCGGGTTTTTAAATTGCAGCACGTCGCGGCAACCTCGCGCACATGCTCGCACTGCTAGCGCGCACTGAAGCACAGACTGGCTATAGCTTCACCTCTTTCGCTTTTTTCTTGTAATCCCACTAACCCGGTATGACGCTCAAAAGACGCCGTCGAAAATTCACGTGAGGAAAATTTCCAAGTGCCTTGAAAAAAAAAACAAATAAAATGTCCAGAGAAGTCACGAATCCACGTACTTTTCATTCATAAATATATCACTAAACCACTTGACCAGGAAACTCGCGGACATGGCCGAATTTCTTGCGCCGTTTCAACGCGTTGTACGCTACGTATAAAGCGGAGTATAGTCTTGCCCCGCTTGCCCTTTTCAGATGACCGCTCGCAAAGGTAAGCCAATACCGACTCGTCAGGTTGCTAGTTGCTAGTTACCTTGAAGCAACATACCTTGTTTTGTGTTTATCGCTTCTTTTCACTTCACACTCTTAAACTGTGTCCTAGTTATCGCTTTAAGCTGCGCTCATTTAAACATATCCATTAGATATGCTCAACTCAGTCGACGGCTCGCATTCCAGCGACAGTGGTGGGGTTTCAATGGCCATATGTCTAACATACCTTGCTGCTGTGATTCTGGGACACCAGCGACTCTAGTTGTCATAATCATTTTGGACGCCTCTACTATAAGGTATAATAGTGTATAGTCGACTATAGTGTATAACAGCTGTGTCTTACCAGTACTCACGTTCGGGGCAAAAAGCTGGAGGCTTACGAAAAGGGTTCTACTTAAATTGAGGACGACGCAGCGAGCTATGGAAAGAATAATGATAGGTGTATCGTTAAGAGATAAGAAAAGAGCAGATTGGGTGAGGGAACAAACGCGAGTTAATGACATCTTAGTTGAAATCAAGAAAAAGAAATGGGCATGGGCGGGACATGTAATGAGGAGGGACGATAACCGATGGTCATTAAGGGTTACGGACTGGATTCCAAGTGAAGGGAAGCGTAGCAGGGGGCGGCAGAAAGTTAGGTGGGCGGATGAGATTAAGAAGTTTGCAGGGACAACATGGCCACAATTACTACATGACCGGGGTAGTTGGAGAAGTATGAGAGAGGCCTTTGCGCTGCAGTGGGCGTAACCAGGCTGATGATGATGATGATGATGATGACTATAGGGTAGATTTTGGCATGCAAAGGAGCACGCAGAAAGTGATGTGAACTATCAGCGAAATTTTGTAGTCGGGTCACTCGATCTGTTGTGAATGAGAAGGCTTGGTACGATGCCCCAGAAACAACATTGATACGTACCTCGTGTGCAGCACACACCCATGTTATATTCAGCAGACTTGTTCTTGTCAACCGCCAGAGAGAGAGAGAGCAAATGATAAAGGAAAGGTAGGGAGGTTAACCAGGACTGAGGCCGGTTGGCTACCTTACACTGGGGAAAGAGAAAAGGGGACGGAAAAATTAAAGGGAGAGCAAGTCTACTGCGGATATCGTTCGGTCACTCAGTCACTCAGTCCGGATCGCAGACGCTGACTCAATCTAGTAGCTTTCAAATATCGCAGCAGCGCTTTTGTGGCCTTTTGTATATGTGGACTCGGTCGAAGTAGAAAGTGTTCAAACAATCCAGAGCTGCGAGCTTCAGGACCAAGGTAGGCAGGTCGGTCTTCTTTCTTATCCCTGGAACCGTAAGACGCACTTGAGGTTGTTTTAAACACCACAAAGCTGAGGTTGAAGTGCTGAGGGTGTGAAGCCCGATGGTAGACAGGCACGATGAATGCTGACCTCGTTGGAGAAGGATGCCTGTGGTCGTCGTTCTGGCAGGCAGGCAAGAGAGCTTGATTGCATGCGTGAAACATGACGAACATGGACTAAGGACTAGGATTGTCGGACGCGCAAGTGATAAGAAAGAGCGTGAAGTAATCGAAGCTTTAGAAATCGCGAGATTAGGGCCCGAAAGATGTGTTAGTGAGGCTTCCATACATTTGTACCGCAAGGAGTTGGCGTTTCTTGGCTTGACTACATGATAGCGGCATTGGTCTTTGCGGTTGGTGCGCATGCGTTCTGTTGTTGGTAGGAAGGTGGCGTTGGAGCATTAAACCAGTTGTTAGTCTGCGCCTGTGTCGTGTGGTTCTTTCTCTGTCTTGTCCTTTTTAGCGCAGTTTTTCTTTGTTCTCATAATGGACCCTAAGCCTGTCGGTGCTAATGTAAGTCGTGCTCGGATGGTCTCGAGCCATTATAATGGTTCCTGCTCTCGAGGCGCTCCGCGGAAGGCCTAGGCAAACACTTAGTGCCTGTGCTTGCACGCTCTGAAGTTCTCGAATATTTGACTTGCATGTTTTAGCAAGCACGGGAGAACTATAACGTAGCAATACGATAAAAAGTGCTCGATATAACTGTAGCATGGAGCCCACTGACGATCCCCATGTTTTTCCGGCGATAAACTTGAAGACATGAACAATAGATGTGAGCTTCTTCAAGTGGGCAACGTGAGGGCTCCAAGAGAGGTCCCGGTCCACAATGACACCCAAAAACGGATGCTTTCTCTTGTAGGAGATAGGCTGGCCATTGATGCATACTGGATAACGAGGCATCGCTTTTCGTGAAAAAGCGACTAACGCACATTTTTCTGTTGAGATGGTAAAGCCTTGTGTGTGAAGATAGTGAGATGCCTGTGTTGCTGCTTTCTGTAGCCTTGCGCGAACCTGCAGGCGAGAGACCGCTGATGTCCAGATGCAGATGTCGTCGGCGTAGATTGAGACACTCACTGTTTCCGGTAGGGATTCGGCCAGCCCAAGAAGCGCGAGGTTGAAAAGAATAGGGCTTAGAACACCACTTTGGGGAACTCCTCGGCATGTGTAGTGGTCGGTAGTCAGACCCTCTTCTGTACGTACGAACAAGGACCTTTGTGTCAAGTAGTTTCTGAGCCATCGATATACTCGCCCTCCTAGTTCAATTGTCAAAAGTGTGTCTAGAATGGGTTGATGGGAAACGTTGTCGTAAGCGCCTTTCACGTCCAGAAAGAGCGCTACTGATAATCGTTTCCAAGATTTTTGCTGTTCTACATATTACACTAGATCGATGACACTGTCAATCGATGAACGGCCTGCTGACATGCACAGCAGGCGCAAGTGCTGGGCTAGTCGTCAAGCTGTACGCCAAGTCCGGAAATTAAGTGACGGCGGTCCACCTGCTTTCATGTGGAAAACTAAGAAGAAAGCACATTATTAAGCAACTTCAACAAACAGAAACAGAGCAGTATTGCTTGCTACAGCCTGTCACTCAATTTTTTTTTGTGTGGTCGTTTCTTTTACCATTTGCGCCACTTTTCATGGTCATTGGATACGAATGGCGTTTCCAACATGAAACGGGGAGTGAGGATGCAACCAAGCAGTATGAGAAGGTGCGCAACAGAAAGAGCAGTGGCAGAGTTGCTGAGTAATGTTAGGTGGAAAGATTGGTGGCGGAAGCGCAGGGCAGTGGAAGCACGCAGGAGCTGTCGACGCGCTACTGGTCGGAACGCCGAAAAGGGATGCACGAACGAAAGCAGCTGGAATAGCGAGTAAATACATTTCGGCTACTTGTTGGAAGAGCCGTCTCAAGAGGCAGAGGCGCGCGCTCACCAGCGATCGGCGGTGCCGGCTTCAGTGCGCCTTGCGTGAGCTTTTTGAGCCACCCTTTATGACCTAGGACTCTTCCCGGACGTGTCGCACATTTGCCTTCGAAGTGAGCTGTGCAAAGCGTTGTCGTCGCTAAGATGCAATTGAAAGTCCTAATCAAGGAGTGTAGCAAAATTGCAGAAAAATTCGGAAAATAGCATCTCAAGGGCCGCCGAGATCTGTACCGTTAAACTAAGCAATGATTACTATGCCCATTCGTATGGCAACAACATTATTAGAGCAGCTCGAGCCGCAATATTATAGCCTGATATAGTTGTCAATGTATCACCCTCTAGGCTGAACTGAGCTGTTTGTTTTCTTTTGCATAAACACACAGAAACACGGCTGCAGCTTTACATTTCAGATTTACGGGATAATGATCGGCCGTTATGCCTGGTGGTCTAGCGAAGGACACCTTCCTTCACCAAGTAGGATTACAATGTCCGAAAAAAGGGAGTGTTCGAATGAGCGCAGAAGTTGAAAGACAGAATGAGCGCATGGTTGAGTCAACGGCAGTAGGATAAACTTAAGTGTCACTGGTGCATCGCTGTGGCTATATGTGGGCTTTCGAACCTCATGGTTCCGACGCTACAATGCGTGGAGTTTCCATTCACCTAACTTGACATAGAGCGGAGGAACACAAGACCGACTTCAGCAGATTAACGCACCGCTGCCTTAAAGCACATTTTACAGGCAAAAACAATAATTACCGGGTTTTACGTGCCAAAGCCACGAGTAGGAGTCTCCAGAATAATTTTGCCCACCTGCGGTTATTTAACGTGCGCCTAAATCTAAGTACATTTGTGTTTTCGCATTTCACCTGCATAGAAATGCAGCCGCCATGGGCAAGATTTGACCCCGCCACCACGTTCTTAGTAGCCCGACACTCTAACCACTAATCAAACACCGCGAGTTTTATAGGAAAAAGAGTGCAGCATATACAAAGTGCTCAGCGATTTCAACGCGGTCCTTTCTTGTGCCGCCGTAGGCCACTGGGGACACCTAGTTCATGCATTCTTGTATAAGTTGAAAGTGCAAGCCTTTGTGATTCATTGTGACGACACTTAGCACCCTCCCCCAAGATCAAACGTCACGATCAAAGGTCAAGAATGCCAAGATCAAATGATTTCGCTACAACATCATGATACAGTCGATTAAAGGCCCGTTTCGAACAGCAGTGAAGAGTTCATTAGTAAAACAAATTAAATAATAATAATAATTTATTTCTGCCTCAAAAAATACAGACAGGGGGAGCTGCAGAAAAAGCTGTCATAAACAGCTTGACTCGGCCGCAGCCCCGAAATACAAAGCAGCAGCGACAGGCAATCTCATCGCAGACATGATGGCTTCATGATAAAGAAAAAATAAACAACAACAACATAGCAAGAACATACGAAGACTAAACAAAATCTTATCTGCACTTAAATGTGCAGAAACAAAGTTACTTTGTCACAAGCAGGATTACACTTAACATAATCGTCAAATAACATTAATCAAATAACAGCACAAATGACAAAAGAAATAATGGACACAATAAATATAGAACAAAGAAAACATCCTATATCCTATCCAATCGATCCTATATTAAGCATTATCTATACGTAATGATTATTCAGTGGCACATTCTTTTGCATATGAATTGCATATGGCACGTATATCTCGTTGGGTGCAGGTAAACAAGTAGATGTTAGCAGATTCGTACGCGTTGAGTAGGGAAGGAAGTGTGTGTTGAAGGTGCTCTTTCCCGGTATTGATACGTGCTGTTGGCACCAACCAGTTTTCGGGGTGTCTGAAAGGGTAACTCTTTTTATTTTCTTGTAAGTTTGCTAGATGCCGAATGTTACTTATATTATTTGTTGTTTCTATTTTAAAACGGACGCTGAGCCGATACTCATACAAATTAAGAATTTTCATTATACCAGTTTCAAGAAAAAAACGTCTGGTGGTTGTTCCGTAATTTACATTAAAGACATTGCGAAGAAACTTTTTTTGCAAAATATAAATTTTCTGTAGGCAGGACGGTGTTGCAGTGCCCCATACCAGCTCGCAATAGTTAATGTAAGAATAAAATAATGAGTTGTAGAGAAGCAGTTTAATTGGTTTAGGAAGAATGTATCTAATGCAGCCAATTGCGCCAGTTATTCTAGCTAATTGCTTGACAACTTGGTCCACATGTGCTGTCCATGACATAGTTGAAGAAAATACTACCCCAAGACATTTAAAATGGTCAACTATTTCTATTTGTTTGGAGTTAAATAGGATACTTTTGTGAGGAGGAACCAATTTATTTTTCGTCCTGAAGATTACCGCTTTTGTCTTGCCCTCATTAACACGCAAATGATTAGATTGGGACCATTTTTCCAGCGAGATCATCGTCGTGTTGCACGATTGTATGAGTTCGTGAATGTCGTTTCCGGAGAAAAAAATGCTGGTATCATCTGCAAATATTATGAATCGGGCATTTGGGTTAATGTTTACAATGTCATTAAGGTAAATGATGAAAAGTAGTGGTCCTAATATACTGCCTTGTGGGACACCAGAATAAACAGGTTTTACTTCTGAATATGCATTATGTATGTTAACCGTTTGTTTCCTTTTAGACAAGTAAGATTTTATTAGTTTTGCAGCCTGTCCTCGGATTCCGTAGTACCATAGTTTCTCTAGAAGTAATTCATGGTTTACAAGATCAAACGCTTTCGAGAAGTCGACGAACATTCCGATCACAAAAGATCTGTTTTCAAATTGTGACAGAATATACTCTTTTTGTTCTAAGAGCGCCAGTTCAGTAGATTTGTTTTTTCGGAATCCGAATTGACACGGTGTTAGCAAATTGTATTTATCTATAAATTTAGTAAATCTAGAGTGCAAAATTTTCTCTAGTGCTTTGGAGAAGACAGGTAGTACGGACACAGGTCTATAATTGCCTAAATCATTTCTATCTCCCTTTTTAAATAAAACAGTTACTTTTGCCATCTGCATTTGTTCTGGAAATATCGATGTAGCTAAACAAAGGTTAAAAATGTGTGTGATGGTTGGCGCTATGATATCTGCAACATATTTTACAGGCTTTATCTGAATGTCTTCAATATCTCGGCATCTACTATTTTGTAGGCTGAGTATAACAGTTAGTATTTCATCCGTTGTCACACGATCTAAAAATATTGTATTATCATTATGAAAGTTTATATACTCATATATTTCCGACAACGACCCATTAGTTTTTCTTTTTGTAAAAGAATCATTGAAAGCGTTTGCGAGTTCAGTTCCCGTTAGCTCTTTACCACCAATATTTAAATTGTGCACATGGTTCTGTGACTGATTACGATGTAGCAGTGAGTTTAGACGGGTCCAAATCACATCATGGCGGCCCTTCCTCACGTCTAGATATGTGGAGTAATATTCCTTTCGAGCTGATCGCAGTTTCTTTGTTAACCTATTTCGAAACTGTTTAAATAAATGCAGATCTTCTGCCGCACGTGTCATTATAAACCTTCTGTATAGCTTATTTTTATACTTAATTTCATTCCGCAACTCAGGGGTGATCCACGGTTTGCGAATTTTGCGAGATTGTTTACATGTTTTAGAGGGAAAGTAGGAGTGGTATAGCTGTTTAAAGAGATCAATAAACTTATCGTAGGCTTCATTGGCATTATTAAGGCAAGCAATATGCGTAAAATCAACTTGCTTAACAGCATCCCGAAAATTATCAAGAGTAACATTGGTTATACATTGGTATGTAATACCTTTTGGCTGTTTTAGTGCTTGGGTTACCGTCTCCATGCACAAGAACACTGGTAGATGGTCGCTGATAGGGCATGATAAGGCACCAGTCTCGAATTTAGGATGCGAGAAATTAGTAATGAACAAATCTAAAGTAGACTGACTTTCAACTGTTATTCTAGTAGGTGTTTCGAGCACATTCATAAAACCATTCGAAGCCAATAACATCTTAAATTCTCTAGTACAATGACTATCACTGCTCAAATCAATGTTGAAATCACCTCCGGCAATAAGCGTGTAACCACCGTCTGCTACATAACACAAAAAATTGTCGTAGAATTTAAATAAAAGAAGCTACATTTCCGCTTGGTGGGCGGTAACAGACAGAGTAAAGAAATTTACCCAAACACAATGACATTATCTCATAATCCAGTGTAATTGTACTGAATGGGCTAAAAATTTCACCATTTTCATTCGCATCCAGCAGTAGTGCTACTCCCCCGCCACGACCAACAGGCCTGTTAAGGTAGTATGTTCTATAATTTGCCATTTTATAGACATTATCTGCGCTGGTGCTCCACGTTTCACTCAACATTATCACAGAGAACTTAAATTGAAATGCACTAAAGAATTCTTCTAGCAATTCTGCTTTATTTTTCACTGATCGTGCATTGATATGTACCGCTTTAATGGATGCAGATGAAAAAGACGAAGCAATGCGGTTCAGGTCATTCGGAAGGTGATACGGACAATGTATCATTTTTTCTTTCTTTACGTACTGTGCTTACGTAGTACTTATTTAAGATCGTCCAGGTCGTTTGCTCCTTTGATATGAATTACATTAATTCCTTCATCTTTGCGGACGAGGATCTTTCCATTCGTATGCCAGACAAAACAATAACCGCTATCGTTTGCCATTTCTTTCGCAGTTCGAAGCAAGTCTCTGTTATACCGAGTCATGTTTTCCCGGATAATGATGCGCGGTTCACCATTTTTGGCTTTGTTCTTAGCTTTCAGCCATGAGTCTCTTGTCTGTCTGGCGAAACGCACGATTATTCCCGGCGTCCTACCCTGTCGAGCAGGCAATCTGTGTATTGTTTGAATGTCTTCTGCCGTTAAGAGCGGGACTTCAAGCTTCGGGGCAATCGTGTTTAACAAGGAAAGTAGATTTTCGTTGGGTGCAACCGCAATGCCGTGTATCTCCAAGTTAAGTTTCCTGCTTCGGTACTCAAGGTCGTTAAATCTTGTTGCAGCTGTGTTTGCACTACTTGGGTCATGTCGTCGTTTGCTTCTAGTTCCACTACTTTCTTCTTCAGCGCCTTGATCTCAGTGTCCTGGCGGGAAACATGTCTGCGAAATTCATCAAACTTCTTAGAGATATGTTGCACAGATTCTTCCATTTCTGCCACTTTTTTTGTTAATCCTGGCAAATTATCAAGTTTCTCGAGGATAGAGGCAAGAGTATGCCTGACATCAACATCAGGATTATTGCCTTCCTTGCTACTTCTGCGAGAAACATTTTCCCTGCACATGAGACAGCGCCACGATTGCTTTGCAGCATTGTTTTTTGCTCTAAATTATTTCTCTGTCACGCCCGCACATTTACCGAAATGATATGCGTATTGACACTTCGTGCATGTCACTCTCGGCCCATCGTCACAAATAGGTGACTTACAGGACGAACACACGTTAGACACTTGGTTTTCGTGATCGGACATTTCAGCAAAATGACACAAAGTACGTTTAGACAAGCAGTCAATAACAGCAGAGGAGGCAGCAGCGCCAGTGGCATTTGGCACAATCCTTTTGAACTTTAAGTAATATTGCACTAACCTGCAACAGGAGCAGTTTCACTGTTAGCGATGTAGACAGGTTGCTGCCGCCGCTGCCAAGTAGCCGAACGGTCCAAGCGTTCGCTTTTTTATCTTGTGCGGGCTCCCAGACGGCGCCTGCGCAGATTGTCTCAGGGTTTACGGCAGCGCGCTGACGGTAGATTGCGCAGACAGTAGCACGCCTGGCATTCGATGATAAGGCTCGGTGGTGATGGCTTCAGAAATGGCGTAGGTTCCCAGCAGCAGAACTGTCAGTTTTCCGGGTTCCCGGCCGCAGGAGTGCTCAGGAAGGTGAAGTACGATCTGCAACAGGAGCAGTTTCGCCGTTAGCGATGTAGACACGTTGCTGCCGCCGCTGCCAAGTCCTATGTTAGCTATGTAATTAGCTATGTCTTATTTGAAAATGATTTTTGGATACCGTGTTGTAATAACCGAAGAATTGACTTAGACTCGCTGAAGTTAACTAAACTTGAGTATACTGGGTGATCCTACTTAAGTTTTCCGGAATTTTTCTAAAAATCACCTGTAGCAGATACCATATTTCTAGTCCTTGAGCTACATTACTCATAGAGGCGGGGGTTATTTGCACGAGAAATCGAAACACAGACTCCATTTTTTAAACAATTAACTAAAAAACGTCTTAACTACTTCACGGCACGTACTAAAATTCGCAAAATGTAGCTGGTGAGATTGCAAGGCGTGTCCACTTGGAATGAATTTCCAGAATGAAGCCAAATTTTGAGATATGCACCATCAAACTCGCCGTAAAAATGCGCTATTGTTCCACCTACCTCTTTATCAAAACGCTCTTTCATGCACTGAAGCACAAAATAACTGGTACAGTCAACCACAAATCTTTGCCGACCACGGGAGTACACGAAACGTTCAATTTCCAAGCAGCTTGTAACCGTGGTCACTAAAACTTAACACAATGGTGTTCACATATACTGGTAGAGCCTGCAAATGCGAATACTGGGCTGCGTTGTGAGGCTGGGCAGATATTCAGCTTTTTCTCATATTTCGTGTGCCGTACAATATTGTGGTCGAGTGCACGTGCATGTATTTCGTGTGTGAAGTGATTTTTTAAAGAGAAATGGAAGAGATAAGTGCAGTGCCGTAACTGTCTCTCACAGGAGGACACCTCAACAGCACTGCACGGGGGAGGGGTATGGGGAGAAAAAGATGGAGATAGTGACCGGAAGTAAAAAGGAGAGAAAGACCGGAATAGCAAAAAAAAAAAAAAACGACAATGTAGCTAAGCGTTTGCGGGGCCTACAGCCGCGCTCTGAGGTGTGTTGCTTCACAGAATTCCATCAATGCCGAAAATGCACGCTTGGTAATGGAGCTGTGAGCATTGGGGAAGAGTAGGCACTGCAGGGTGGTCGATGGCAAGCCACATCGGCGGTAGGAGGCGTACAGAGCCTCCCTCTCGGTCCCGAAGGCCGGGCAGTGACGTAGAAGATGCTCCAGTGTCTCCACGCCGTCGCAGCTACCACACACGGGGCTGCCTGTTGCCGTGAGCCTGTGTGTGCGCGCCGCTGTTTCGCAGCAGCCGATGCGCAGGCGGAGAAGGAAGGCGCAGTCAGCCCGAGAGAGGCCCACACGCGGGAGCAGGCGCGGGGGCGTTCCCGCCGCGACGCGCCGATCAGGGTGTTGCGCAGTGAGGCTCCGCAGAACCGCTGTCTTGGCCGCGTCGAAGCTTGTCACCAAGTGGGTGAGGGGAAAGCGCTCACCGTGCGCCGCCTTGGCGAGGGAGTCAGCCTCCTCGTTGCCTGGCAATCCGATGTGTGCGGGTATCCATTGGAGCGCCAGGTCGCAGCCTTGATTCACGATGTGTCGCAGCTTGCAGCCAACTCGAACAACAAGGGGCACTCCGGCATAGTCCCTGGCCAGCATGCAAAGCGCCGCACGAGAGTCAGTGAGAATGGCCGCTGACACAATGTTCGGATGCTCCAAAAGGATGTCGGCAGCGAGATCGATGGCGGCGAGTTCGGCCACTGTCGATGACGCGGCAAAGCGCAGTCGGCACTGGCGCGTTTCCGAGATGTCCGGTGCCATGCAAGCCGCAGCACCAGACCCGTCCGGCGTCACCGAGCCATCGGTGTAAACGAGCAGTCGTCCTGCCAGTCGCTCGTGCAGTAGGGAGGCGGTCTCCTGTCTCATGGCGCACACCGCAGTTCGGCGCTTTGATGCGACGCCAGGCACCGCGATGTTCACGTCGAGCAGACTGGAGTAGTACGGCAGGGAGGCGAACTGTGGCGACGACCCGATGAGCTGTGAGAACTCGGTGGCGCACTTGCCCATTCCCGAGTTCGGCAGGGAGTGGAGTCTGCAGACGAGCCGCTGGCCCTGTGGTGAGCGCTGCAGGCGCTCAATGTGGTGGAGCGCCTGCTTCCGTGCACGAAGCGATGGCCGCCAGTTGCCCACTTCCGCGAGTGTCGCCCCTACTTGGGAGGAGCGAGGGAGGCCGTATAGTTCTCGCACCGCAGTACGGTGCGCCATGTCAATAGCATTCCAATTCGCCGCTCGAGCGTTGGTGGTGGGGAGGGCGTAGAGTGCTCTCGATGTGGCGACAGAGTTGTACACGCGCAGTGCGAGTTGCGGCGTGCATCCGTGTCCACGCGCGAGAAGAGAGCGCGCGGCGCTGGCGACTTTCCTTGATTGCTTGCAGATGTGGGAGACGGCCGCTCTTGCGCCACGGGAGAGGGCAGCGGCGCAGAGTCAGCGGTGGCGCTTCGGAACGTGCTCGCGTTCCTCGCGGGTGTACCAGTAGTGCCTCTGTTTTGGTCGCCGACAGCTGGAGGCCGATGCTTCCCATGTACTGGTCCACCGCGTCAATGGCAGTCGGGACAGATGCACGCACCTGATAGCCGACTTGAGTAGGGCCAGTCGCAAAGAGGGCGATGTCGTCTGCGTAGATTGCCACCCGTACCTCGTGCGACATCGCTTTTGGGATGTAGTCCGGAAGTCGCGCGAGGGCAAGATTAAACAAAAAGGGGCTCAAAACACTGCCCTGCGGAACACCAGAAAACACACTGCGCGGCCGGCTGAGCGCACCTCCAACCCGCACCCGAAGCGTGCGATCAGACAAGAAGGCTCGCGCGTAGTCGAGTAGCCGGTCGGTGATGCCGAGCTCGTGCAGCGCACTGACGATCGTAGAATGCGCCAAACCATCGAAGGCGCCCTGTACATCAAACAGGACGAGGTAGCCGGCCTCGCGACGGTCCGCCGCCTGCTCGAGCATAGCGACAACCTCGGCCAGGGCGTCAGCCGTTGCGCGCAGCCGGCGGAAGCCGCTCTGCTCGGGAGCGAATGCGTCGAGTGCCGCCGCAATCCACTCCAGACGACGAAGTGCCATAGCTTCGAGTGTCTTACCGGCAACAGACGTGAGTGAAACCGGGCGGTAGGAGCTCACGCTGCTTCGCGGTTTTCCACTCTTGAGGAGAGGTACCACGGTTGCTTCTTTCCACTCGGGAGGGACGACGCCGGTGCGCCAGACGCGGTTGTACACCTCCAACAGCAATGGGAGCTGCTCGTCGTCGATGTTTCGCAACGTCTGGTAGGTCATTCCATCCGCACCCGGCGCAGAACGTCGCCTACGAGCGTTGAGCACGATGCGAAGCTCGCTCAAGGTGAAGTCCTCCGTGCACAGCGCCTTCACCTGCTGCAGAATTGCGTTCGTCGGGAAGTAGCGAAGCGGCGCGAGGAGAGCGGCTTTGTTGTGCTCAGGAAGCACGGGAAGCTCGAAAACTGGGCCATCGGGCGGAAGCAACGGCGGCGGCGGTGCAAAGGCGGCGGCGAACGCGTCCGCGAGCTGCTCTGCGCTCAAGCCCTGTGCGACCGCGATGGAAAGCGCAGGACAGCGAGGGACCTTTGGTCGAAGGAGAGCGCCGAGAATGCGCCACGGGCGCGATCTGTTGCGCGTATCGTCGAGCGACACACACAAACTGCTCCACCTCTGATTGCGCCGCTGCCTGGCATGACGGCGGCACGCCGCATCAAGGCGATTGTAGAGAGTCCAATCCTCTCTCCTGTCGCTCTTGATGGCTCGATGTTCAGCGCGGCGCCGGACAGCTCGAAGGTTAAGCAGCTTGATGTCGGGCACCGGCGTTCCCGCAGGCACAGAACAGCATTTCGTGGCGGCGTCGACACAACGTGTCACGTGAGTCAGGAAATCCGTGTTCGCAGTAGGGGGCGTGGCACAGAGTTTCCGAAACTGTGTCCAGTCGGTAACACGGTAGGAGCGCCGCGGTCCATGGGCTGTGGCGTGCGGCTCGAGGGAAATCGGGTAATGATCGGAGCCCTGAGTGTCGGGGCTGCGTCGCCACTCGTAGTGGCAACCCTCGCTCACAAGCGACAAGTCGATGGCGCTCTTCCGCGCACCCCGTCGCACGAATGTGGGACTGCCGGTGTTGAGAAGTAGGAGGCCCGCAGAGAGGATGGAGTTCAGCAAGTCCCTACCTCGCGGCTCGGTGTGCGGGCACCCCCATGTTGTGTGGTGACTGTTGAAGTCACCCAACACCACACAGTCACCTCCGATGCGAGCGACAAGCGCAACCACGAACGAACTGTCCCACCGACGCACGGGTCGAACATAAACACTGGCGACACAGGTGTCGGCACCCCCAACACGCACAGTCACGGCCACGCACTCGATGCCACTGGTCACGATGTCGGTGACATTTACGTCGGCTTGCGCGAAACATGCGCGGACATACAGAGATGCGCGGGACCGTCCAGGCGAATGCAGCGGGTCACAGCAATGAGTCTTGTTGCAGGTCTGCGACTGGCATTCGGTGGCACTGTGATAGGCCACAAATCCGGGGAGGTTAAACTCGCCGGGACGCGCGTAAGTTTCTTGTAGCGCGAGCACGTCGTATTCGTGTAGTGAGAGGTGCTCGGCGAGTTCAGCGTGACGGCAGCGCATCGAGCGGGTATTTCGTCCAACACTATGGGAAATATCTGGAAACTGGTGTCATCGTGGACATGCAGTTGAAGTGGAAACGTCTTCGAAATTCACCGGCTACGATTCGTAAAATAGAATATGTGCCGTAAAATAATTAACTAGCAAGGTAATTAGTTATTCTTATTAGTTAGTTAAATACGTGTTTCGATTTCTTGGCCTAATAATATCCATCTCTTCAACTGATCCAGTAGACGGACACGAATTATGCTATCTGTTGCACGCGATTTTTGAAAATTACGGAAACCTTAAAAATGATCACCCACTGTAATATTCTAATAGTTTGCAGCGGATACTAGTTAGCGATATGATTCTGTAGCGCGGCGGAGGGTGCGTCACTAGGCTTGAACAATGGTACCATCTAGCCCTATTTTAAGCCTAGCCTAGCCATAGCCTAGCCTAGCCAAATAGCCTAGCCCATCTAGGCTATTTTAAACTCCCAAGTTAACCTATCACTTCACAGGCCTCACAAGGCCAAGAAAGTCAGATTTAAATTTCTGTAATTTAATCTTTTTGGCGGATTTGTAAGCGTAAAATCAAGGTTTTTTTTAAAGTGAACTAAAAATTTTACACTCACCCTGCGTGCCCTTGCTGAGGTGTTTGTGCACAATTGTGTACACTCTCGTAGGAAATAAACCATATCAGTTTTTATTGCGATAGCAAGTATATGGAAACTTGAGACACATTTATGCCGTCGGCGTCGCCGTCAGGTTCCTTATAAAGTCAAAGGGCGTCAAAACCTTCCCTGCGCGCTGTTTGCTGTATGTGCGAGCGATACCGCGCGAGGGTGAGCTGACGAACGCGGCTCAATCCAACACCAACTGGAAAGGGAAAAGGCCTTAGTTTTTCGCCCTTTCCACTCGCACTACGTCCGCAGATGGGGCGCTCGCATGTCGGCAAAAGAGTTCGCCCAGTCACCGCGACGTCGCCGTATCGCGCGTTCGGCTGAAGGGACACCCTGCTGTCCCGCGGCATCGGCATTCCCCGGCGCGTCTTTGTTGACGTGCATCACTTCGCCGTTCAGTTACTCGTGTTTTGCTTGTAGCTGTGAGTGTTTCCGTGTCTGCGAGCTTTAGAAATGTGAAAGGAAGGACGCTGAAATGCCGTGAAAAGGGCTGTGTACCGCAATGCCGCGGCAACTACGCCGGGGAGACGAAGGTGCCCATGTTCTAAGTTCCGAGGAAAGAAACACTGAGCAACGCTTGAATACGCGATGTGCCGCGGAAAAACCTCTCGGTCACCGAGAATTCCAGGGTAAGCTTACTTTTTTTATATAGCATTGTTATTTTGTAGCAGCACCAACGAGGCTACACAGCGAAAGATGGGACAGAGCTGCCGCCGACGCCGTCCGTTTTCCATCCGCGTTTCTCCGCGTTCACGCTGAACGCGCGCAGTTCCCCTAACTACACCCAGCGCCTGTGACAGCGACTCGGCAAGTTTAGACACGGGAAGGAGAGTTGGGTTCACTCGTCGTGTAGCGTCGGAAGTTGCTGCCTCTTCTCCATCACGCAACGTTTTTGATACAAAAGGTTCCTGTTGTAGATCTGCGTTTACTTGTGTTTGCGCAATTGCATATCGTAAATTGCGCCCGTTTAGCGTGAACGCGGGGAACGCGGACGGCGTCGGTGGTAGCCCTGTCCCATCTGTCGGTGCATTGCCTCGTTGGTGCAGCTACAATTTCATTGAAAGAAGATATGCATACAGCTGTAGCTGGCTCACAAGCCGCACTTCTGTAGGTCAAGTACCCATGGGTTTGCTCATTGGAGGTAAAATTTATTTCAAGGTATGCGGTTTGAACATCACGCAGGAGGACATTATCCCAGTAGCCCCGCATACCGATCAAGCAACTGGCCGCACCATCACAGTGCCGCTATCTCAGTGCCACTATGGGCACCTTCGCCCGGACGCTGTGCCGTCGAAGTTCCCGAACTGTCCGAGCTACATGGCTAGAAAGCTGCGTACAGGGAAGACCCTGACTCTAAGCGCGCGCGCATAGAGCATGCTGCCCTCCAGAAAGCCGTCGCTAAACCCAACGGGGCGTTTGAAAGAGCACGCGAGGAGCATAAAGGAAATTCCTTGAGCGAGCTTACCAACCACTTGAGGAACCAAGAGATGCAGTTCTCGGACGTAATAGAAAAACATGAAAGGCTTCTTCTCATTCACATCGTCGACGATGAAGCATCGTTGCCCAAATACTCTGTTTATGTGAAAGAAGACGAGTGTGACGCTACATGTCATGAAAGCGGCTTTAAGAAAGCTAGGCACAAATCTGTGCGTTCCCGAAATTGCTAATGGCAAAAGGGGTATCGTGGAACTCCTCGAAGGCAATGGGAAGTGGAACAGTGGTCAGATGTCCAACTCAGTGGCAAAAATTTGCGAGTCTGTTTGTTTAGTCCTGTATCAGTTTTCGCGTCCGAAGCACAAGAC
Organism: Dermacentor andersoni; assembly: GCF_023375885.2. Taxonomy (NCBI): domain Eukaryota; kingdom Metazoa; phylum Arthropoda; class Arachnida; order Ixodida; family Ixodidae; genus Dermacentor; species Dermacentor andersoni. The sequence continues at coordinate 382,979,895 of NC_092814.1, read as the reverse complement.
GACGCCGACTGCAGTCCATTTCTGAAAAAACAAGTCGCTATGTAGCTATCGATAAAACAGCTCAGACGATACTCTGCTTATTTCGTGGTGTTCTGCTGCATTCTTTTCACTATATCGCCCCATGCGTATGCTTACATACGCAGCCATGGAAGCATGATCTTGCTGCATCCTATGACGATCAGACCAGTGTGCTCGTCTTATGGTATGAACCCTCAACAAGAGCATCAGAGCGAAGCATACCTCCGTTACATGACGAGAAAAATTTCTGACCTGAAAGATGATCAGGGCTTTGTCACAGTTATGGGAGACGAAATACATATAAAACCCTTGACTACAAAGGGGGCAATATTACCGGCGCTGCAAATGAAGCTGCAAACTGTGCGCTTGTTCTCATGGTGCGCAGCCATGAGAACGTGCAAATGCAAAGAACTTGCGCACATCGTGCCAGTGCACAGAGTAGAGGTAGGGTTCATGCACAAGACGGTTAAATATGTTATTTGCGGGATGGAAAATATTGGGTACCGGGTTGTGTGCGTCGTGAGCGACAACAAGTCTGTGAACAGAAAGCGATGTCCCTCTTCGAATTGCCTCCGACTAACAGAATTGTGTATCAACACCCGTCAGAACCTGCAATGCCGCTGTTCTTCGTTATAGACCTGGGACACATACTAAAATGCATACGAAATAAATGGATCAACCAGAAGAATGACCAAGTTTGCTGCTACTTCCCTGAGATCCGAACAGACGCGCGACAGCCAAAGCGCAATCAAACAGCCTCATTTGCGACAATCAAGGATCTTCACAGCAAAGGGTATGACCAGCTGTTGAAACGTGGCTAGCGGCTGTAGAGAAAAGCCCTCTGCCCTTCGAATATCGAAAGTAAGAACCTAGAGCTTGCCTTACAAATATTCAATGATTTCCTTACCTGAAGCGTTACGTGATCTTGGAGCAAAGCACAGCCTATTCTCTTTTGAGGCCACTGCTACATTCATCGAGAACATACTCAAGTGGTGGGAAATTCTAAAGTTGAAAACTCCGCGCAAGAGAAAACGGCTGAGAAAGCAGTTCCAACAACCAGTGTTCTCCGTTGATAACAATCCAAAAGTCGACTTCTTGCACATGCTTTTGAAATGGCTGGATGAGTGGGAAAACAAAGGCCTTGACAAGGGTACTCTGACAAAGGAGACTCGCGCTGCTCTCGAACCCACTACCTATTGTTACGCAACACCCCGGGCAATAAGGATGCTCAAAGATCATGCCTAATCGAAACGGAGGATGGATTCCTAATTTGGTATGGTTGTCTCGAGTGGTTGCCGGTCTAGCAGGCCCCGCACTGATTACAGGCCCCTTTGTGTGTGTGCCACTCTAGGGGAGCACCCTTTCCGCGAACTGTCAGACTCTAGGGGAGACCCTTTTCGCGAACCAAACAAGACCCGCGGGTTGTCGCCAGAGGAGGCAAGCACGTGCAACGTCGCCTAGGAGAAAGGATCAGCCGCCTATCCCCGACCACACTCAGTGAATGACACAGGCACGAGAAAGCGATCGCAGGATGACAGACTTGATGGCAGCTTACGCAGTAGGAGGGGACATATGTCTTTTTCTGGTGCAGTTTGAGCGTGCGTATGAGAAGGCAAAATGGCTGCAACGCTTGCTTACGTTGCTGCCGCGGGAGGTAGCTGATATCATTGCCCGCATGGGGAAAGAAGCAATGAACTTAGATAAAGTGAAAGCGAGTCTGCTTAAAAACTATAGATTATCAGCAGAAGCATTCAGGCGAAAATTCGGGGAGGTCGAGAAGACCAAAAGTGGGTCATACTCAGATTTCGCATACACCTTGGAGGTAAACCTGAAAGAATGGCTCAGAGAAGAGGGTGCATTCGGCGACGCCGAAAAAAACAATGCAGTGCGTTGCATTAGAACAGTTCTACCCCCGGCTGCGAGAAAACATCAAGTATTGGGTTCAGGATAGGCGATGCGTGGACACTATCACGAGAGTGGCCGATCTCGCGGAGGAATACGTAACTCGCCGTGCGTTTGAAGGCAAAGAAGCTCCTAAGAAGGAGATGAATAAATACAGACTCCACAAGCCAGAGTGATGGTCAAAGTGGAGGCAATATAAATCAATTAAAGGTCAGATTTGGTGAAAAATAGCGACAATAACAGCAAGGGAAGGGAGGAGTCACCCGAACAGAGGGCAGAAAGGCGAAAGAAAAAAGCTTTCGAGGCAAAAAAAACCAGTAGTTTGCTACAACTGCCAGCAAACAGGGCTTATCTCCGTGGGGTGCAGAGATCTCAAACTAGTGTTCATGTCACTAAGCAGTAACGAGGAAAATGCGAACTTGCTAGAACCGTACATTCGAGACCTCATGGTAAACGGCAAACCGTGTCGGGTGCTTCGCGAATCGGCAGCCACAATGGACGTGGTGCAGCCGTCGTATGTAGAGGAAAGCCAGTTCACGGTAGAATGTGCTTAGATAAGGCAAGCCGTAGATGCATCCAGTGTTTGTCTCCCTGTGGCAAAGATTCGGATCGAAGGCACTTTTGGAGTAGTGGACACTGGAGCCGCCGTCTCGGCACCTCTCCCGCCACAGTATCCATATTTGTTTTCTAAAAATCCGAGGATTTGCTGCGACGCAGAGGGGTCGGGTTGAGTGAGGGAATAGTACAAGCCCTAACTCGTTCCAAGGCAAGGGACCTCGCGGCCAAGGCGGTGTATAAATGTGCAGTGGTGAAGAAAACAGGTTTTACGGAGGATTCGTCAATCAGCACCAAACAGGACAGCCATATAGGGGATATTGCGGAAGGTACACTAGCTAATGAAGAGGTCAAGAAAGCACCGGAGCCTGAATTTTCTCGAGAGGCAGAATGCAGAAGAAAGTTATTAAATGTAAGCCCTGCCACATTGATTGCTCAGCAGGAAAAAAGATTACACCCTGCGGAACCTAAGGCCAGGCGCGAAAGAAGGCGTGGCCAAACAAAACGTAACGTTCTTAAAGAGGGTAGGCGTCCTATATAGAAAGTACGCCAGTCGAAAGGGAGTGCAATTGACCAACTCGTGGTGCCGCATCCCTATCGTCAGCAGCTCCTACGCCTGGTCCACGGGGGCTTCTTGACAAGACATCTGGGCATTAGGAAAACAAAGAGCATTAGGAAAACAAAGAACCACTTACTGCAGGAATTTTACTGGCCCGGCTGCTTTCGGGAAGGGGAAGCATTTGTGAGAAGCTGCGACACATGTCAACGCATAGGCAAGCCCGGAGATAAGGCTAAAGCGCCAATGAAACTTCTTCCCATTATCACGGAGCCGTTTCGCCGGCTCATAATAGCCACAGTGGGGCCAGTTTCTGCAACGCAGTCTGGCTATCGGCATATTCTCAGTGTACTAGACGCAATGAAATTCCCAGAGGCAGTGCCCCTCAAAGAACTAAGCTCGGGGAGATCATCAACGCACTTTTGTCTACCTTCGCGAGAGTGGGGTTTTCTGCAAAAATCCAGTCAGATCAAGGATCCGTCTTTACAAGCGCACTGACCTGGACGTTTCTGGAAACGCGCGGTATTAAAATTATTCATATCTCTGTGTACAATCCGCACTCAAACGGGGTAGAGAAAGTCCATTCAGTCATGAAACGGCTTTTGCGAGCCCTTTGTTATGAGCACAAAGCCGATTGAGAGGTTTGCTTGCCTGCAGCAATGTTCGCGCTTCGAACCGCACTGCAAGAGTCAACAGGTTTTTCACCTTGAGAGATCGTTTACGGTCGCTGCCTACGATTCCCTCTTCGCATTGCTCGAGAAGCCTGGGAATGACGGGCGGACGACCCTTCGGTTGTGGCCAACGTGCTAGAGCTGTTAGACCGACTGCACACATCTCAAGAATTAGCAAGGCAGGAAATGCGCAAGGCCCAAATCAATGCTAAGCATTACTATGACAGGACGGCTCGAACGTGACGCTTTGAAGTTGGGGAAAAGGTAATGATCCTGAAACCCTCATTGAAAAACAAACTACTGGTTCAATGGGAAGGACCGGTTGACCTAATTCTGAAATTATCTGATACAAACTACGTAATCACGGTACCGGGAAAATGAAGGACACCGTAAGTGTACCACAGCAATCTACTTAAACCCTACCGGCAGAGGGAGGCCGTTGTGAACATGTCGCTTAACCAACCTGAGGAGATGCCTGTCGACTTTCCGGAGTTAACATCAATAACGGGGGCAAAAGATATTCACGAGAACATTCACAAGCAAGTTTCGGAAACACCGGGCAGGACCACTGCGATCGTTCACGATATCGAGTTAACCTCATCGGATCCAGTTCGTTCGAAAGCTTATCGCGTTTCACCTCCTCAACGTCAAGCCATGGCCCCTGAAATAAACAAGATGTTAGAGCTAGGTGTAATCGATCCAGGAGAGAGTGATTATACCTCGCCTCTTATCTTGGTTGAGGTCCAAAGAAAGGAGCCACGACCATGTATCGACTACCGCAGGCTCAACTTAATCACGAAGGACCAGACCTACCCAATACCACACATCGAGGAAAGGCTTGAGAGAGTCAGCAGTGCTAATTTCATCTCTACGCTGGATTTAGTCAGAGGGTACTGGCAGACTCCGTTCACCGAGAGGCCAAGCAGGCTTGCGGCGCTTATTTCCCCGATGGGAACTTTTCAGCCGAAAGTCCTGAGCTTTGGATTGAAGAATGTTCCCTATTGTTTCTCTATCCTTATGGACCAGGTGCTACGGGGAATGGAGGACTTTGCACTTCAGTATCTTCATGACATAGCAATCTTTTCTTCATCATGGGCGGGCCATATGCAACACTTGGGAACCGTGTTGTGCCGTCTACGAGAGGCCAACTTTACTGTCAAGGCTCCCAAATGCCCATTGGGGCGCGCGGAAATAGCTTATTTAGGTCATGTAATAGGGCAAGGCTATCGTCGGCCTTGCGAGGTTAAACTGGTCGCAATAGACAGCTTCCCGCAACAACGCACCAAGAGCGACATCAGGTCATTCCTTCATTTGGCAGGTTATTACCAAAGATATATCCCCCATTATTTCGAGATTGCAAGTTCTTTAACAGAGGCTCTCAGAAAAACAGAACCGCGGACGGTGGAATGGGATGACGCAAAAAAGGCTTTTAGTATGCTGAAGAAAGCACCAACGAGTCAGCCAGTGTTGAACGCGCCCGATTACTCTAAGCCATTCATTCTTCAATGTTATGCCAGCGACCGGGGTATGGGGGCGGTGCTTTGTCAAAAGAGAGATGACGAAAATGAACACCCCGTACTGTACGTCAGTAGACACCTTTCAGTTCCTGAGGGAGCATACTGTGCATCAGAAAAGGAACGCGCCTGCGTGGTATGGGCAGCGCAGAAGCTAGCTTAATATATCGCTGGTTCAAGGTTCACCATAGAGACTGACCACCGTTCCCTCATATGACTGAAGTCCATGTCTAAGAGAAACGGCTGTTTTTTGCGCTGGAGCTTGGCTCTTCTACAGAACACATTCTATGTCCGCTACAAGAAGGCCTGCCGACGGTCTGAGTCGTTGCTGCTGGAGTAGCGAAAGCCTCATGCTCCACTCTGGTTTCCATGGCATTCTTGCTTTGGTATTTTTTTTTTCATACATATTTTTATTATCGCGAAGTTGTAGTTGGTTGCTAGCTGATTTTAGTAACCACGTCTTAACGCCTTCAAGAAATGATGTTTTTAGTGTTTAGGGGGGAGGACGCGCGAAAGGGATGGGAAAGCAGTAGCGGGTTTTCTTTTTTCTTTTTTTGTAAAGCCTGGTGTGTCTTGGGGGAGCGTGGCCTTGTGCTCGCTTGCTTTGTGTTTGTGGGTCCGGCACTGTTCTGGAGTGATTGCTCGCCCAAACAGGAGACAAATAGTTGCGAGACCGGTTTGCAAGTCCAGTTTCACCAGACTGGACCAGGGAGAAAAGGCATACAAAAGCACCATGAGGACTCATGAACGACTCCATGGAATCTACAAGCTACAAACCAAAGGTTCATCACCCCGGAGGCAAATTCTGCTGCTAAAATGCTGATCCCTCGCCCCGTGGCTGCTGGCCCCTATGCGTCGGTATCTTCTTCCCCAGCCGGAGACGCTCTTACGGTTGGCGGTATGGTTGTCTCGAGTGGTTGCCGGTCTGGCAGGCGCCCTGCACTGATTACAGGCTCCTTTGTGTGTATGCGACTCTAGGGGAGGACCCTTTCTACGAACTGTGCGACTTATTGGAGAGCCCTTTTCACAAACTGTGTGACTCTAGGGTAGCACCCTTTCCGCGAACTCTCAGACTCTAGCGGATACCCTTTCCACGAAACAAACAGGACCCGCGGTTTGCCTCCTGAGGAGGCAAGCACGTGCAACGTCGCCTAGGTGAAAAGATCAGTCGCCCATCGCCGGCCAGAGTCAGTGGATGTGACGTGACGTTGACGTGAGCAAAATCGCGCCTACGATTTTATCGGGCCTATTTAAACGGTCCCGCTATGTACTTCTTAATTAATTCATTCTCTTCTTATATTTCCTTCACCAACTATTGAATAAACAGTGCAAGTTTCGCACTAGAAATCGTCTCGTCCCTGCCTGGTCGCCATGGTCTAACAGACGCCTGAAGTCTGCCGACAATACCACGCTACCCAATAGTAACGGTGGTCGAGGTTCGCGAAATCGGCGTCGCAACACTATGCGCTTGTTGAGCTTGCTAGGTGCAGCTTCGAAGAGCTTAGGATGTGGTATGTCCTTTTTGCGATGATATAGACTGACTGCCTAAAAGATCGGTTTGCGAAGTATAATGGGCAACTGGCAGGTGCCTAACATATCACGTTTCCATCAGGCAGATTTATGAAGTCCAAAACATGCTGCGCCTGCAGAGCACCTTGCCTACCGTTTCCACTGACCAGCAGTGGGAATGTGTATGCAAGCTGGTAGAGGCACTACATCCCAGCTGCAACGTTGCTGTAAGCAGCGAGCTTCTGTTGAAGATGCAGGACGTACTTCTGATCCTTGTCTACTTTGCAGGATATGCAGTGTACGGAACCCTGAAAAAGCTGAATTGCACGAAAGGCAGGGACGCGTTGACTGTGGATTAGACGCTCACAGTCTCTGCCGCTCGTGAGCATTACGATCTCGTGAAGCAGTTGGACTGAGGAAGTCTGGTGTACCCATCGATCTTTGCACGTAACGCTGTTGCTCACAGCTACGTTATCGTAGAGCAGCTCCCTACGCAGCCAGAACTGCTACTAATGTCCGAACAAGGTCAGGTCATCACGAAGCTAACACTGCAATTGCTGGCTAACGAAGAGGAATCTGACTTGGGCGACTGTGGAAATAGTCACACGAGCCAAGTTGTACTAAAACACATCCTCCCGTGCAGCACAAACGTTTTGCTGAAGAACTTCCGTGGCAAGCTAAATGTGAAATTTCTCGACGCTGGCGATAAGAGAAAAAAAAAACGAAAGCCACAACACTCCAGAACAAATATGTGTATTGGTCCTGATGTAGCGCAACCACAACGCGAAACTGGATGGTGTAAATAAATGTTTTGCTTCTATAACTTTCTAGCGGTCAAATTTCTTTTAAGATACATGCATGCTCGTTCTCACAAAAAAAAAAACGAGAAGTTTCCGCACGGTGTATCTGCGAGACAACTGTTGAGCAGCGCTCCGTATTTTTACCAATCCGCCTCATCGTGTGACATCACGGGGAGAGAGCTAAGGCCTTAAGCTTCTCTAGAGGGTGTTGCACAGTCTCGCGCATAGAGTTACTATACTGACTCTAGAGGACAAGCTACCCATAGGGCCCATGCATTGAAATCGGGAACCGCAAGAGCGCCGCCATGTTGCTACGCGCCGAGGTTGCCAGCTCCTGAAACGCTTGCTAGACTTGGTGACAGTAGTCAGTTTTAATCCGGCAACCGTAGCAGCGTAGCAGCATGGCGTCTCGCTTGTAGTGTGGTGATGTGTGCGTGCAGCCGTGTGTTTGGGCTTTATAAGTTGGTTCTTTATTATATGTTGCGAGACGGTGTGGGTGTGGTCCATGTTGGCCGTACAGGTGGCAGTTATGCAACCGAGGGATCATTCTGTTGAAGTTTCCGGCGGTATGCGGTTTTCAGCGGTCACGCCTGTTGCAGGAGTGTCACTCGACGAGGTTACGAGCTCGAAGCTGTGGTCAGATTCCTCGTTGGCGTTCCGTAATTCTCTTCGCACGGGCGCGGTATGTTGCAAAAGCCGCTTTCGCGATCTATCGTCGCGACGGTAGATCGGGTTTTTTTATTATTATAAGTACTCATCCAGCTGTAGGGCACATGTAACCGACAAACGGAAGTCTCAGGAGAGCACCTGAGATTATAATAAAGCAGGCGGCGCAGGATCTCCAGGGCACCCAAGGGACAGTGGGGGGGATCAAAGCTCGAAGCAGAACGGTACGTAGGTTGGGGCCGCCGAGGCAGGTGTGTGCCAGGGAGTGTTCGCACGGTCAGCTCCCCTGGCACGCGCAGCAGTGCCTCGCAAGGTCGAGATACTTTAAAGGCACCTGCGCCCATGATCTTTCTTTTGCCTCGGTGCAGTGAGCACGATTAACGAGAATAATATGGAGGGCATCCGGTGCAGTCGCGAATGCGTCATGGCAAATGTAGCTCGCGTCGCCTGGCGTATGTAGTATCAGAGTTGGTTGTATGAACTTTATGCATAATACGCTTTGTTACGGTACCTTAACGGAAAGGGTTTGAGGACGCTGTTGGTATATTTTTTCGTACCGCCCTAATCTTATACCCCCCACTACAAACACACACACATAACCCCCCTTTTTTTATGTATACATACAATTCCTTGCCATGACGGATCATAGCCTCCTTTATTTTTGAAAAATAGAGGAGGCTATGGACGGATTGACCAGTTCAAGTTGTCAACTTGTCAGTAACTGTCAGGAATCACTATAATAAACACAATTCCACGATCGGATTGTTTACTTTCATTTTTCGTTGTAACACTGAGGACTGCATAGAACTTTATTTTGTATATGTGAGAGAAGTATGTGGATATCACAAGCTTAAGCCAATGTGCGATACACAGACAAAGCAGCTGCTACAACATGAACTGCATGAACTGAACTGCAATTACATACGTAATTAAAGGTGCAAAATATAGGGGGAAGCTTCAAAATACGCTCTGTAGCACTGCAAAGTATAACATATATTGTATGTGTACAATAAATGTTCAAAAAAACAATACATCAATGTCCCATTTGCCTTCAAGTTTATTATCAAGTTCAAGTTTACTGAAGTTTATTATGAGCATATTTACAACAGGAATCTACTGACACACCCGCAGTCAAGGTGGCTGTTCGAGGTGTGCTGGCTGCCTCAGTGTAAGAAAAGGAAAATGGGTGAATGTCGACATCAGTGCCACTGCTTCTTGCCTCTGACCTGTACGTGCCTCCGCGGCATCTTTGTGCACAAGTGTGCTGGCGTGGCGAGGCGTAGGAGTCATCCGAGAGAAAGGGTATCGTTTACATGGAGAAGTGGCTGTTCACATTGCCCGTCGCTTTGCCTCAAATGTTTCCTTGGCGACTAGCGTGACACACCCGCAGTCAAGGTGGCTGTTCGAGGTGTGCTGGCTGCCTAAACGAAAGAAAAAGAAAGAAAGATGAATGTCGATACCAGTGCTATTGCTTCTTGCCTCTTACCTGTATTTGCCTCCACGGCCTCTTGGCTTGCGGAGTCTGTATGAGGGAGCTGCTGTGGCTAGGCGCAGGCATTGTCTAAGCAAAAAGAAAAGGCCATTCAAATGGGGAATTATGGAAATAAATGCAGTTGTTATGTCTGCTTCTTGCACTCTTCTTGCCTAAAAGTTTTCAAACATAGTGTCCAGTACACACCAGCACTTTAACTGCTTCTGCTTTTTACCTGCAGGTGTTGCTGCGAGATCCTTAGTATGGCTGCGTGCAGCATTGTAACACTTGGTGGAGGCATTTGAAATGGTAGCCAAAAATATAAAGAATAGTCCTTGTCTGCATGAATGGTTTCAGTTTCTAAATGCAGTGGTAACTATCACTATTAGTGCAAGGCCCCCCACATCTATGCGGCAAGTGCCATAGCTCGAAACTGAATTTTTCCTTTAGTGTTTCACAAGGCATCTGATATGTTCACATTAGATGTTATGTGTTTGTTTTTATTTATCCCAGTGTGGAGAGAGCATCATGAAATCGTTTTTTTTTATTTTTGCGTGTCTTGTCTTTTGGTTTATTTCTGAATTTATCAAGCAGCAGTCTCATGATGCTAAAGTGACTTATGCAATGGCAATCAACTTTTGTTTTGCAGAAAAAACAATGTATTTCCTGACCCATTGTTTGACATCCCCTCACTCGCATAATTTTGCAGAGTATTCTACCTATATTGACTTGCTTGACCTCCACTAAAGAGTCTTGCATTTTCAAATACGACTCTTTCCTTAAAATCATTCGACACTTCTCATTATTTCTGTACCCTGGGCTTCTGATACTCTGCATTCGCCATTCTTGCTTGTTTCTGACTAGAAATGTCTTCTTTAAGTTAGAGCTTAAATTTTACGTTTGGAACACACGGAAGGGCTTGCCATTGCATATCTGCATAAAAGGGAAACATGTTTCATTAAGCATTTACAAAATCCAATTGAAGATTGATGAATGCAGCTTGCAGTGTGATATGACTGAATGAGCCATAAAAGTAACTCATCTCACTTGGTAAATTAAAGCACATATTAGTGTGATGTACAAGATACGTTACACTAACGTGGTGGGTTCTCTTGCTTATACAGCAAAATAATCGGTGCGCGAGAAAAAAATTATTTTTGCGTACCCCTTGTACACACTGACTGAAGGAAAATGAGCTGGAGCTGTCCACATGATCTACTTATTTTACCTGTGAGTATGGTCAACAAAAAAGTGTCCCAGCTGCTTAGTGGTATTTGAGATTATGTCAGTATTGCATATGTGCCTGTTGTCTAAAATAATTGAATTTTGAAAATGCTCGCAGGGATCTGATGTGCATATCTGCAGTTTGTAGATACATGTAAAAGACTCAGCATCAAGTGCAAGTGAACGGTCCCACAGGCCCGGAGTCGATTATGCAAATAGATTCGCTGCACAAATTTGTGACGAGAAAAGATATGCCACATGAAATGGCATGCAAGGAAGTGTTGAAAATATAGCACAGTTACTAAAACGCCTACGCTATTAATATGTGAGTTGATGCACTCGCTATGCAAAACGGAGGTGAGGCATGCAGACAGGACACAAGAGTAGAGTATTTACAAGCAAACAACACGAGCGCCGCCCACTTCTCTACTCTTGTGTCCTGTCTGCACGCCTCATCTCTGTTTTGCATAATGAATCCTTACCAACTAGCTCAGCTTTCTGTCGTTCTAAGTCTCGATGCACTCGATTTCGTCCGTATTGGGCACTCGCCTCTTGTTACTTCGTGGCGCAGAAATACTCGGCATCAGGCTATTTTTCTGCTGTGGCCTTTGTAGAAGCATGATTGTTCAAAGTGCAACAATTAAACAGATTCTTTGAGTTGCTTGTGGCTTCGCCAGTACAATTCCGGTGCGCTGGTCCGCCTGTCCAGCAATTTCCTACTGAAGGGAAACCTGCAAATAAAAACAGCGCTCCGCATGTAGAAAAATGCTCTACTGTGACGCTGCTCAAACGATTGTGATGCACCACAAGAGCTGCCTACTCGCGTGATATTCTCAACAAGGAGATACATTCGTTTACTTACATGTGAAGGTATATGCCAGAGCACTTCGGGGCTTCGGTGGCACATAAGGCACGAGTGTGCCATAGCGTCCAATGTCGACGCGCGATCGCATGTCAAACCTAAACTGTACGAAACTACTACGCACCAAAAAAACAGATTCGAAACCGAAATTCGCGTCATCCTCTATTGCATGAATGCGTACATCGTGATTTACATAAGTCACGGACTTAGCGATCGCTTTCTGTAAACTTAATATTAACGCACCACTTTCATAAAGCCATCAGGTATGCGTTTTTAGATGACAAAGCATAAGGTGACCTGTACTTGTTTTCAGCTCTTTCAATAGTAATTGCGCTGGCCACATTGGCCAGTAGCAACAGGGCGGCGCCCCAGAGGTTCCCACTTTTCCGGCCCAGCTTTTCCTCTAGAGTTGTTCTACTAACTCTATGGTCTCGCGTCTGTGACTGAGCAAGGCGGGCCGAAACAACATGGCCGCAAGCGCGCCCTCTCCTCTCGCGCGCGAGGCATGGATGTGAGGCGAGGGGCGGGAGGGGGGCATGCTTCTCTGGCGGCTGCTGCTTGCGGCGCGGCCGTGCGGGTGCGGTAACTTGAACGTGATCTGCTGGATGGATGAATGGATGTTATGAGCGTCCCCTTTGGAACGGCGCAGTGCGTTGCGCCACCGAGCTCTTGCTATTATACTGCCTAATGTCCTACCTAGGTTTAGCAATAAAAAAAACACTACGAACTCCCACAACCAAATTTTCTGATCCCCTATTGCGCACTGTCCTTTCCTACGTCTCCGCTTTTTGTCCTTTCCCTACTTTCCTTCCCCCAATCCTCCAATCACCTCTTACTAATCCCCATTGCGAACATGTTTACTTTTCCACTGCTCTCGCTGAACCCAAGGGCTTCAAGGAGGCCAGTGGTGACTAAATCGACCGCTGGGTAGACGTCTTAACATTCTAATAAAACATGCTCCATAGTTTCCCTGTCTTTACCGCAGCAAGCACATGCTTCTTCTTCCTTCTTATATCTCGCTTTATAGGTGCTTGTTCTAAGGCATCCCGATCTCGCTTCGAAGAGTAATGAGCTTCCCTTTCAGTTATCATAAACTGTTTCTTTCCTGATTTCGTTTTTTTTCTTAAGTAGTTACTCATGGCAGGTTTATTATCCATTGCCGCCACCTATCAGATTATTTCGGCGTCTCTGACTTTCCGCTTGACGTTCTTTGTTGCTGTGTTGCCCACCCTACAGGCCGCATACTTGCTGGTAAGCTTCTTAGTTCTTTTCCTACACTGTGAATCAATGTTTTTCCTGTACAGATACCTCAACACTCTCTCAGCCTATTTACTTTCTTCCATATTCCTCAGTCGTTCTTCCTACTCAATTTTACTGCGAGCTTCCCTCGCTTCAAAACTAGTCTAGCCCATACCACCCTGCACATCTTCATTTGTAGTCTTCCCGTGAGCGCCCAATGCGAGGCGACCCACTGACCTTAGGTTCACGTCTAGTCCTGATTTTACCCCTGATTTAAAGCAAATAACCGCATTTGCAAAAGTAAGTCCTGGAACCATTACACCTTTCCACATACCTCGGAGCACCTGGTACCTATTGTGTCCCCATAGCGCTCTGTGCGTCCTTATGGCGGCATTTCTCTTCCCGTTCACTGTTATTGTTTTTTTTCTGTGTTTCCATTTACATATTGCCTTCGTTTATGCATATACCAAGGTATTTATAGTCTGTTACCTGAGGTACTTCCTGGC